>NC_139218.1:63492824-64092824 GCF_055691185.1 Crinia signifera
TTTGCGGTTTTTACAACTATTAATATATTTACACTCACACCACCAATAACGATACGCACCTCTGCAAGCAGTAAATGATCAAATAGATTCTAGTATTCCTTCACAGATAGAAGAACCATCCTGCATCACAAAGCACTGCATGGTGGGTAAAATGTTATTAGTGGCAGAGGATAGCAAAGTACTGTAGGAGTGTGACATCAAACCAGAGATAAAAGTGTGATTCATGCTCCACTGCTCCTTGCTGCCTCGTCCTCAGTAAAATAAAGTATAGATGTCATATTGTTTGCTGTTAAGTTTTTCTGTCTTTGCTACAGTGTCTTCCAAAACCCTTGTTTGCGTGTTGAATTTGGACAGGGATAAAGTGATGCAAAATGTGACATAAGGGCCTTTCAAAAATAATTCTGCTATCCTTATCACATTTCACATTTAGCCTACGCTGATGGACAACTTCTGTCTGTATCATGGCTTTCTTAAACAGCGCCTTTTACACAGCGACCAAACTATTTTGATGGCTATCTTATCTATTTCACAGTTATAAATTTATTTTATCACAATTTTTTTTTCTATATTTAAAATGAAATAGCCATAGCAAACAATAAAAAAAGATTATATACAGCTAGACAGGCCTTTTATGATTTATTTTTAATTTCTTACTTTTTTATTTTTTACAATTTAACTACTTCAGTTATTCTACAGTAAAAAATAAATAAAATAAAGATCAAACATAATGAGATATACTGGTCCAAAAAAGAAAAACATTTTAACCAACCTTTTATTTTAACCAAAATTTGTTTTTGAATCTGAAAATGTTAAAAAAACGAAGAAAATTGTTTTTTTATTGTGGGGGTCATTTAGAGGTGGGAATATGTAAATGTATGCAAAATATGTAAAAACATGTATACCAATATGTTTGTACAGTAGGGAGGCCATTCTGGTTGGCTCACAAAGCAGCAGTAGTAGGCTGCTTTGCGGGCCTTATAACGCCACCCTCCGTGCGTGGAAATTCCTGCCATCCACTGCACGGCAAATGTCCCCACCACACTGCAAATGGATGATTTGCATAAACATCCATATGCAGGCTTGCGTTCAGGCCCAAAAACATTTGATGGTCGCCGATCATATAATGATTTCTGCAGTGCTCAAAAATCTAAGTCAATCTCTGCTGACTTAGATCTACGTTATCTGGTCTGAGGACTGTGTGGGTAACTGACATCTGGTGACGTCAGATGCCCTTCGCCTGGAAGGCAGGTGCCCGCCCGCGTTCTTGCGCCTGCTGTTTTCTTCTATGTGCATTTTACTATGTATGTACATTCAGTCCACAAATGCTTCCATCACTATATATTGCTTTTCGGAAGCCTCCTGGCCATTCTGGGAGGAGAGGCAAGTATGATATAAATGGTGGAACTTTATACCATACTTGCCTAAAGGATGGTATGCCTAAAGGTTCCAAAGTAATTCAGTAATGGGTTATGCACATAATACTTTTATCAGCTTTGTTTCTTGTTCTGTTTGCTAAATAGAAAATAAAAAAAATTAAAAATACAAAACAAAAATATTTGATTTCCTTTTCCTTCACAACTCTGCAGATTGTTTCAGAAGCATATTGCACCTCACTGTGTTGAACAGCCCAGCAGTGCTATAATGTGATTGCTCTAGTCCACTCGGTAGAACCATGTTTTACACACACAACTGAGGAAGTCTGCTGTTTGCAGTTATCACCTTAACAAAAGGTTCCATTGGGTCATGGTGAGAACAGCTGTTCACTTCCGATTACTACTTACTGTCAGAAACTAAACACTAAGAAAATTAATTTTGGGTTGATACTTGGATGACTGCTTTATATTATCAAAGACAAATTCTGACAGTGAAGACAGCTGCATTATTAAATTACAAAGCTAAAAAAGAAAGGAGCCTATAAATTTAAGACTGGTAAGATTATGTTTAATTCCTGTTTGAGCTCTAAGGATGAATCTACTGTGAACTTTTTTTAAAATTTGGGAATTAGAGACTGGATTGAAGTTAGTCTGGACAAGGAGCATACAATTAATAAATTCGGTACTTGTTTCCTATATGGGCGCCCACTAAGTTAATTGCGCACCATGCTATTCTCCGTAGAGAAATCGCATCTCATCGCATCGTACACATACACGATATTGAACGATGCGATGCGATGCGATCCGATTCGATTTCCCATAGGAAACAATGTTAAATGGCTCAATTTAGCCAAATTATCATAGGAACAATAGTAAATGGGCCAAAAACACCCCTGAACATTGAAATTTCCCCCCAAAAGTAGTTGACGCCACCCCGCCATCAACGTGAACCCGAAGCGTGGCGAGCGCAGCGAGCCCGCGAGGGGCGGCGGTACGCGTCCGCCGACCTTTTCATGCCCTACTATCCACGTCGGCGTGGAGTGAGAATAGAATAGTGTGGCGAGCGCAGCGAGCCACCGAGCCCGAAGCGTGGCGAGCGCAGCGAGCCCCGCGAGGGGACGCGGATACCTTCACAGGTAAACGCGTCCCTTCGCGGGCTTCCCAGGTGTCCGCGACGCCCGCGAGGGGACGCGTATAACTGTGAAGGTATCCGCGTCCCCTCGCGGGGCTCGCTGCGCTCGCCACGCTTCGGGCTCGGTGGCTCGCTGCGCTCGCCACACTATTCTATTCTCACTCCACGCCGACGTGGATAGTAGGGCATGAAAAGGTCGGAGGACGCGTACCGCCGCCCCTCGCGGGCTCGCTGCGCTCGCCACGCTTCGGGTTCACGTTGATGGCGGGGTGGCGTAAACTACTTTTGGGGGGACATTTCAATGTTCAGGGGTGTTTTTGGGCCATTTACTATTGTTCCTATGAGAATTTGGCTAAATTGAGCCATTTCACATTGTTTCCTATGGGAAATCGAATAGGATCGCATCGCATCGTTCAATATCGTGTATGTGTACGATGCGATGCGATCCGATTTCATTACGGTGCCGTACGTAGAAAACCTGGGCGCCCAGATAGGAAACAAGTACCATAAATTCTTTACAATATGGGAAAGCTATATTACCATATTGTCGAATATAATGGTTTTATGTGCCAGCGCTGGCTGAAGAAAAACACAAGACGGTATGACAATTAATAAATTTACTAAATTGATAAACGTAACAATAAAATGAATTAATAATACAATACACAATATAATAAAAAAGGAGAGAAGACTATTATTAGAGCTCAGTTTCTCAAATTGATTTGAGTGCTATACATAAAAGTCAAAGGTCAGTTGAACAGGGGTAAATAGACATTACCATCCTTTTTCCCGCTCATAGGTGTTTGTAGAGGGATTTGTAATCCAAGGTGTATGGTTAGATGGATCAGCTTTTCCCAATGCTCTATAATTTCAAGAGCTCAAGACTCCTATATTTAGGCTCACCCTGGCATCCGATTAAATTAGGGATTGTGCTTTTATCCCACAGCTTACAGCATTCTCAGATTCAGTTCAGTGCAGTGTGCTCTTTGGCCGGAAGTAGGGAAATGCGTTTAGCACCTTATTGTCAGTTGACGGGGACCTATGTCTTCTTTGAGGACCTACCCACTACTCCCGACCAAATGTTGAATACAAGCATGCAATGCTGGTTGCAGTGCTAGGATCGCAGTTACATGCAGGAGGCATCTCTTCTATAGAGAAGTCCCCTGCATTTCCGTCCTAGAGATCAGATGAAAATTGAGTGCTGCTTGCATGCGGCATTGATCATTCATCCAGCTCTGAACATTTTGTATATATGTAGATACGATTGTATTTTAGTCTATGTGTAAAGTTAAAAAAGTTAATAAAATTGAAAATAAAATGTAATTTGACCCAGATATTGTACAAACATATGCTTCTTATTGAAAACCCTGCAACCATTATTAACTAAGACTAAAGATGGAATTTTACACTAATTATGCCCATACAGTTTAGAAATTACCTTCTTTCTCTGTACTGTGATTAAACAAGTTGCTGAAAGTCTCATCCTTGGTTTTAATTATATGTGTTCTTTTGGCTCGGGGGAGGGTAGCTGATATTTTCGAGCTTTCTTATTTAATGAAGTAACCCAGTAAAAAATAAATCAGACATTAGCAAGGGCATCTTTGATAGTTATTTTTTTTATTCTTTACATCCTCTTAAATAAGTGCAAGTACTGTACAAGTTAATTAAGACCAGAAATTAAAGCTGATTATCAATCTTGTGGGCCTGAAGGAAGCAGCAGGAAAAACTACAGTAGTCATGGAAATGATATCTGGTTGAAAGTCGTAAATGATGACTTCACTCTGCTAATTTAGCATCCAGAATGTATCACAGCGTGTGTCAGGCCAGTCTTCTTATATTTACTGTAAACTTTATTCTTTATACTATATGATCAATTACAATCAGATTGCTTAAATCCAATCTTTATTTAGCAATTACAGTAGAGTATGTCATCATCAGTGGCGAATTTTACTTCTAGGACTGCAGCCCTAACACAGAGTAAATTCTGCCTCTCAAGCTCAATGTCAGTGAAGCCAGATGCAGTCTGTGAGAAGTCCTACCTGTCTGTGTCTGTGAGTGAAGTCCTACCTGCCAGTTACAGACACTACATGCAGTCCCAGTGGAAGGTGGTTGCTCCCTATGGGACTATATGACAGGCTGCGATAAGCAGATAGCTGGCTTCCTGTGGGAAGCCCCTCCCTTCTTTTTGCACTGCCCTGAACAGATTCTAAGGACTGCAGCCAATGCAGCCCATAGAAACCAGATCTTTGCATATGTGAAGTGCCGTCATTGCTACTTTGCATGCGCGATGCCCAACATCTGTGAATTTTATTGTAAAGGGGCTGATTCTTTGAAACAATTTTTTTGTACTTCTGAAGCCAGCAGCTGGGAGTGAGTGAACATGAGGATCCCCAATCGCTTTGGGCATAGCTCGGAAAGGAGGGAGTTCTTGAAGAGAGGTGTAGTTGCAGACAGTTCAAAGCCTCAGACTCTGGATGATCCTGCCAGGTTGGAACAGCAGGGTGGGTGTGACAGGACAAAGGAAAGGTATAGGAGGTGGTACAGAGGGTGAGGCACTCATGATTGTGTCATCATGGCACAATGTTGATAGTACAGTCATGGTACAGTGGGGGGGGGGGGGTGGAACCAGAATGAATCTTATCATCATGTCCTTTCGGACAAGTGGCAACTAAGGAGGGGTGGATGGTTGGGGTTGCAGGAGAGTTTCCCACCTTTTGGGGGACTAGGAATGGCACATGATTTTCAGGAGCCTCCCAGCTATTCCAGGAGGGTAAGTAACCTACAAAGGAGTACAAAAGAAATTCCCTATAAGAATAGCATGCAATTTTTCCATTTCCTATTTTCAACAAAAGATCCTAGGGGCACATTTACAACTACTCCTGTAACTGACAAGAACTCCCCCCTTGGATGTCCCTCAATACAAATACAAAATACCCATCTTTAAGCAAGGACTGGAATTTTACATCAGTCAGCAGAAGCACAGCATAGAACCAGGACACATAAACCACTGTCAGTCCTTCCATTTTTCTGTAAATAATCACATAAAACAGCCTTCATACAAATACTCCACGACATAGTTGAAAATGGCTTTGCATATGAATCTGCACAATAAGGCATGTACTTAGTGCTATATCATTAATTAAAGAGCAGATTACCCTTGCTAGGAATAAAATGGTTTGCTGCTGACATACACTCGTCACATATACAATATACTTAGAGAGCAGGAGAGGATGTCATTCTTAAAGGGTAATGGCTGAGGAAAAATAAAAAAAGTAGTTAATCATATATTCATTTCACTATTCCACTTTGAACAGGCTGATCGAGGCCTGGTTATGGGGGGGGGGGGGGGATCTTAGAATGCACACCCGATTTACATGAGGTGCTATCATGCTGGGACTTGTAGTTCTGCAAAGAAAGACATGTGGTGCAGATGCACACTCCATATTATTAATCAAAATCAATCAATAATAGAGGTTCTTGGTATATTCATATTAGTTCACCAGTTTGGTCCCTGGTAGCCACAGACTGCAAACTGAGGGCACAATGAAGGTAAGACCAAAAAAATTTACACTATTTGCTAGTCTTGGAGATGGATTTGGGGCGCGGCTCCCCTTGGGTTGGTGTAACCGAGTTGCTTTCAGGGTGGCACACCCTAACATTTATTTAGCACTATTTATTTTCACTAATATTATACTTCCTAGCACTACACTTTTTAACCTCTAGCTCCTGCTTCTTTCTTATTAACACACATTTATAGCTTAGTTTTTCACTTGTGTGTTGCCCTGGGGTGACTGGCTTATGCTGGCCTTTTTGGGGTTCCGCGCCCCAGATTCTTAGTATTAGGGACCCACCAGAAATGAGGTTACCGTGAAGCTGGTTGGTGGGCAAATATTTCTTGGCCAATGAATATACCAAGAACCTCTATTATTGATTGATTTTGATTAATAATATGGAGTGTGCATCTGCACCACATGTCTTTCTTTGCAGAACTACAAGTCCCAGCATGATAGCACCTCATGTAAATCAGGTGTGCATTCTAAGATCCCCCCCCCCCCATAAGCTAACATTGTGTACACCTGTACACCTGAAGGTTGGGACTCCTTCAACTTAGAGTAGCACCCCGCCCACCTGATCTGAACATTAGTTCACCAGTTTGGTCCCTGGTAGCCACAGACTGCAAACTGAGGGCACAATGAAGGTAAGACCAAAAAAATTTACACTATTTGCTAGTCTTGGAGATGGATTTGGGGCGCGGCTCCCCTTGGGTTGGTGTAACCGAGTTGCTTTCAGGGTGGCACACCCTAACATTTATTTAGCACTATTTATTTTCACTAATATTATACTTCCTAGCACTACACTTTTTAACCTCTAGCTCCTGCTTCTTTCTTATTAACACACATTTATAGCTTAGTTTTTCACTTGTGTGCTGCCCTGGGGTGACTGGCTTATGCTGGCCTTTTTGGGGTTCCGCGCCCCAGATTCTTAGTATTAGGGACCCACCAGAAATGAGGTTACCGTGAAGCTGGTTGGTGGGCAAATATTTCTTGGCCAATGAATATACCAAGAACCTCTATTATTGATTGATTTTGATTAATAATATGGAGTGTGCATCTGCACCACATGTCTTTCTTTGCTGATCGAGGCCTGGGCAAGAATGCGTTTTTCCTTTCAGACTGACACTCGCAGAAAAAGAGAAAAAGGCCGGGTGACACCCACAAATGGCGACAACCTGCCAGTTAACTTGCAAACAGCTTTTGATCAAAAAATATGCTGGTTTTTTTTTTTGCTGAATGGCCCTGTGCATGCAAGCTACGATCCGTATGCATGTTTAGTTGATCGATAATTGTCATCATTGCAAAATGACAAAATACCAGGGCTCTGATCAGGTCTCAATAACCCCCATAGGTAATGTTGGCCAGTGGTCAGAAGGATGTGGAAGTGCAGAAAGAGAATATACAGTATGTGTGGTTTTGCGTGTGCTGCACAGAGATAATTTCATTACTAATTAGATAGGAAAGATGTAACGCTTTAAATTTGATAAGAAGTGAGTTTTACCGGAATACACTGTAACATACCATTTCATATGCAGATACATCTGCAGCCACACAGGATATAGGCATGCAGCCAAAGCCGGCGCCACCACTAGGCAGGTCTAGTGGTGGCGGTAGTGAGCTGGAAAGCTCTACCACCGCATCAGCATCAGCAGAGGAGCAGGACAGAGAGCCGGAGGAAGGAGCAGGAGCAGGTGTTCGGTGAGTGAACACTCCCCCCCCCCCCCCAGCAGCACAGCGGCCACATCGTGCACCCCTCCCCCCCGGTGGCCGGGTAGCCACATCGCGGACACCCCCCCCCCACGGCTGGGCAGACACACCGCGCGCACCCCCTGCCCCCCCCGGCGGCCGGGCGGACACGTCACGCACCCCCCCCAGCAGTTGAACGCCGGGGCACCCCTCCCGCCTGGGGCGCTCTGGTGTTTAGCACTGGCCCTGCATGCAGCATTTTATTTTTATCAGTAGTAGCTTTTTGTGTGTCCTATTTACACTGCATTGCAAATAAGATGGGTGATTCTGGTTGACCCTCAAACTTGCAAAATTTGGAGATACACATGTCATTTAAACGCCATCCGCCACCCACACGAACACTCACCCCCCTCACACGCTGATTTTTGACACAAGCATGCTAATGGATGTGTAGCATAAACATCCATTTGCAGCGTTGCGTGCAGTGGCAAAATCAATAATTGAATTATTTCTACAGCCCTCGCAGATCTAAGACACTCTCTGGTGTCTTAGATCTGCAGCATCCCTGTGCGTGAAGCTTGTGGGCAGCTGACCTAAACTAAAGTCAGCACCCCGCCCACGGCAACCGCGTCGTGGGTGCATTGCTATTGGAGCGCCCAGCGCTTTCATTGGAATGCCCTTTAAATGCTGGGCGTTCCAATGGGTGCCACCCCCTGCCCACATTGATAGATGCAAATGGGCTGGCAAATAAGCAAATCGCCATGCCATTTCGCACCAAGTGGCTGCACATGCGCTTACATGTGTATGCGCAGGCACAATCCCAAACAATCTAACCCCTGTACGAATGCGCAGGGTAGCATTTGGATTAAAATCAGAGCCAAGATATATTGTAATGGGAAAAGTTGCATGTATAAATGCTCTGTGCTACTGAATCACTAGAGCTGTTTGAAACACAAGAAGGTAACACTAGGCAGAGTTGGTGGAATTCTCTAATGAATGCAAGGAAATAGCCCATGCTGATTGAGACTTGGGAGACGAGGAAGATTACTGTAGAAACTTGCTGCTGAGACTTGGAAAGATGAGGAGAGATTACTTGAAGGCTTGGTAGTTGTGAATTGAAGATACTGCATAAACTAATGACTTGATAACTGTGGACACTGGAAGACTTTGGTAACTGTGTCTGAAGACTCAATAACTGTGGACATGGAAAGACTTTGGTAACTGTGACTTTAAGAACTGTGGATGCTGAAGACTTGCTAACTGTGGACATGGAAAGTCTTTGGGTAACTGTGACTTTAAGAACTGTGGACAATGAAGACTTGATAACTGTGGGCATGGTAACTGTGATTTTAAGAACTGTGGATACTGAAGACTTAATAACTGTGGACACTGAAGACTTTATAGCTATGAACACGGAAAGACTTTGGCTAGCTGTAGCTTTAAGGGCTGCCAGCATCATGGTAACCCCCAGAAGCAAAACAGATGACCACAAGGATAACAGCGACTGGACAGCGGGCACTGCAAGGCATGGACCAGCATAGCGAGAATAATCTCAGAGGCTCAAGGCTCAAGCACTTAACACAGGTAAGCAACAAGAAGTACTGGCAATGAGGCTGAGCAACTGATTCCTTTTAAGAGAGAGGACTGAACCATTAGCACAGGAATTCAGGAGACTTGGTCTGATCTGGTCTCCAACATGGCGCTCCCCTGTACAGAGGACACCTGCTGAAAGCAGAGTCAGCAGCATCCTGCGCAAGCCACCAGCACTAACCAGAAACATTGGTAAGATGGCAGACACCGCCGCACGTAAGACTCAGCCTGTCACCTCCTCCTGAGAAGCCATCCAGTCAGCCCCATCTTGCAATGCCGCCCGCCACCCAGGGCCGGCGCCACCACTAGGCAGCTTTAGGCACTGGAGGGCAGTACTGAGCCACCGTGGAGAGCAGGAAGAAAGCTGCAGCAGGGTATTCAGGATGGAATTCATCCCAGCAGGGAGCAGGTGAGTCAGTGAGCCGTATTCCCTCTGCCACCCCCCTGCCTGGATCAGCATTAAACCGGCTGCCCACCATGCTGGTCATCAGGGGCAATCTTCGGCGGGAGGTAGCACCCGCACCCACACCCCCTGGAGCCCCCCGTACTGGACAGTCAGCAGCAATCCACGGCAGGCGCCGGCTGCCCCCACCCTTGCTGATGGCGCAGGCAGGCTATCCACGTTTGGTCCCCCCCGCCCCTGTCGGAGCGGGTGAGCGGAGGGGAGAGGGGGGGGGGGCGGCGAGTTGGGGGTCATCTGGGGCACTGACAGCGATGGCACCGGCCCTGCTGCCACCATGCACAATAATTGTTTATTGTATTAATCAAATTAGATCATCAAGTGCGTGGTTTAAATGACTACATTATACAGCACGTCTGAAAATGTATGATAAACCAGTAACAAGCAAGAGCCAAAACCAAAGAAACATATTTAAAAATGGGAATTGTTTATTGTTTATTTATTAAGTTGAAAGTGATGATTCAAAGAGGCAGGGGGTGGGGGTTTGATACTACCCCTTATTACCAGAGGGTGTATTAAGGTAATACATATGGTGAATACAATTCCTGAGTGCTTGAAGAGTTAAAGTTACAGTGTTACCCAGAAAATGCATAATATTAGCCACTACTCTAATTGCTGTTTATCTGCCACATAATACATTATTTAAAAAAAAAAAATGTCTCTATTTTAGATTTGAATAAAAACAACACACTACAGACTCAAACATCTGTTTATACAAAATGCAATAATAGCATAGTCAAACAATTAATTTTCATAAAATGTTGGCAGGTCCATATAAAACTAATACCGTATAAAAAATATATTTTTTCCTTCAGGACCATGGACAGCAGCTGAACTACAGTGCTTCAGCATTAACAATGCGGGTTATTCAGACCTGATCACAGAGGGTCGATTAACCAAAGCCCTACAATCAGATAATGTAGCTGCTGCCCTGCCAAAATCAAAACCCTCCTTGCGCAACTCACGCACCATCTAATGATTTTTCCAAGTTGTGCGTAATGCAGAACCTACTCTAACTGTACAAAAGAACAGGCTGATCGAGCCCGGAGCCGAAGTCAAACATCCTTCCTTAAACCTCCTGGGCACGCCTCTGTTTTCCGTTGCATTCCCAGAAAATGTTGTGTTCCCACCCCCGAACTCCGGCTCCCTGTCAATCTACATGTGAACTGCTTGGGTTTAGAAACTACGTTAGATTTTTTTGCTGTTTAGCCTCGCGCAAGCGGACTACATTCCGTAGACATGCGCAGACAATAAAGGACTGCCTTGCAAAATCACAGGGCTACGATCTGAACAACCCCCAATATCTTTTATTTTTAACTTTGTCAGGTGGGTTCATTAGATCTACAGTACACTCATCCAGTCAAAATGTCCACTCCTTGTCCACGTACAGTTTAGAAGAATAAACAGAATCATACTCATAATAATTGTAAAGGGAGTATTTTGAAACTTGGCAGAAACTTAACATTGCATAATGATCACAACATTTTGATAATTACTGGAGTGATTAAAAAAAATACAACAATGCAGTCTCACAATTTCTTAAGAATGAAAACCCTGCTACTTAAATGCTGCTGAGAGCAATTGGTCACTCTGTAATTAAAATATTCCAGTTCGGTATCAAGCTCTCAAATCAAGCCTACATTGTAAATCAAATTAATCTGGAATTGAGGCTCTTGGTTCATTAACAGACTCAAGATTAATTATAGGGCCATTAAATGTTTGATTGAATTAATCCTACAATGTATAAAGCATTGTTTATTCAAAAATATGTGCTAGTTAATTAGCATGATAACATTGGCAAATTAGCAGGCATGCAGTTGTTTGCATGAACCCGATAATGAAAGGTAGATTTATTTTAAGATCATATGACAGTTGGCAGCTTGTTGTGTTGTTAAGGTTACATACAAATATTAGATTAGATTTACATTACATCAAATGAGTTGTATTATGATAATGTGCGAAACACAATGCTGTGTTAGGCCACACAGGAAACAATACCGTCATCATTATTTCTATACAAATTATAAAAAAAAAAAACATCTATTACATTCTGAACTTCTGTTCTTTGTAGAAATGTTGCCTGCGCTAGAATTGAGATATGGCACTCGACCAAGATATTGAAATGAAAAAAATAAAAGAAATCAGTGAAATAGTGTCTCAGGCATGCTAATAAATCTATAATAATAGCAAATGTAATAGCTTGACTTTTGGGGCTTTATGTATAGTATGTGCATAAATTACACATTTATATATGTATATTCTTATAGAAAATGAATACACATACAGTAGGTCTATATGCAGATAAACTTATCACTTCCTACTGTACTCTTAAGGGGCATACACACGTAGAGATGTGTACTAAGCAATTTTGCTAAACTATTTAGGATATGCGATTTCCTGGTGTCCGGATCTCCCATGGGGAGCACATACACACGCAAAGATTTGTGCTTAGCGATTTTGCTAAGCAATTTTGCTAAACAATTTTGCTTAAGCAAAAAAAGGCCAGTTAGTGGTTCAGAATGAGAGATTGCGATCAGTATTTTTCATTCTGTACACACAGAGAGATTTGCAGTCACTTGCTAAGCAATCTGACTAGATTTTGACTGGATGCAATGACTTAAGGGGCATACACACGTAGAGATCTGTGCTAAGCAATTTTGCTAAGCTATTTTGCTAAGCAATTTTGCTGGTGTCAAGATCTCCCATGGGGAGCACATACACATGCAGAGATTTGTGCTAAGTGATTTTGCTAAGCGATTTTTCTAAGCAAATTTGCTTAAGCAAAAAAAGTCAGGGTAATGGTTCAGAATGGGAGATTGTGATCAGTATCTCTCATTCTGTACACACAGAGAGATTTGCAGTCATTTGCTAAGCAATCTGACTAGATTGTGACTGCATGCACTGACTTAGTTAGCAAGAGATATTTAATCTCTCGGAGCATACACACGGAGAGATCTGTGCTTACTTTCTAAGCAATCTAGTCAGATTGCTTAGAAAATAGCAAAAATTTGCTCCGTGTGTACACCCCTTTAGTTAGCACAAGATAATTAATCTCTCGGAACATACACACGGAGAGATCTGTGCTTACTTTCTAAGCAATCTAGTCAGATTGCTTAGAAAATAGCACAAATTTGCTCCGTGTGTATGCCCCTTTAGGCTCGAAAAAAGAATGTGATTTTAGATGGATCTCTTCTTTCACAATGGATAGGGCTGAAAACAGCAACAGTACTTTCAAAGAGGACTGATAGAGGTGGTACAGCAATATAGAGACAATCAGCTGAGAAAACAGGCAAAGATTTGCATGTATTTCTGAGTATGCAGAACAACTTTGTATCATGATTTATAAAATGATAGAAACAATAGCCTGCTTCTCAATTAAACAAAAGAAAATAGAATGTCCCAAGGCGCAATTTAGGAGTCCTTGCTGCCTCAATGTTGATGGAGTCTGCTTCTGCCTATTTAAAAGATTTGATACATCTCCCCCAAATCTAACAAACACAATTAGGTTTGTGAGGCATTACTTAAAACAATGGAAACTCCTGTGTAATTGACACCACTCCTTGTGTAAGACCTAAAATTTTGGGACATATAGGTACAATTTCAAATAAAACACAATAAAAAATTAATGTTGTCATCAGCCAAATATGTTTTTTTTAGTAGCACAATAGAATTCCAGACAATCTTAATCTCTTTGGCACTGTAAAATAAACCTGGATATTAGTATAGATGACCTACTGTAGCTAAACATCTTTAAAAGAAGGAATGTAGATTGGTCTTCCTGAGGGACCTCATTTTCCCAAAACATTATTTATTTATTTATTTACAGTTTCTTATATAGCGCAGCAGATTCCGTTGCGCTTTACAATAGTAGACAGTGATAAAACAAACTGGGTAACAGACAGACTTGGGGGTTAGAGGGCCCTGCTGCAAGCTTACAATCTATAGGGACATATGAGGGAAACACAAGGACAGGCACCAGTAATAGTATAGCAGTCTCACCAAGTAGTAAGTCCAGAAGAAAAGCTATATAACACATAAGTGCCTCAGAGGGTTATGTGTCTGGAATTAAAAATATGGTAGACTTACCTGAAGAGGTGAGTATTCAGGTAACGCTTGATTGTTTGGATACTAGTGGAGAGTCTTATTATGCATGGAAGGGCATTCCATAGGGTGGGAGCAGCCCTATGAAAGTCTTGTAATAGTGAAAGGGAGCTGGTGATCCATGCAGAAGAGAGACGCAGATCTTGTGCAAAGCGGAGTGGGCGAGTTGGGAGATATTTTGAGATAAGTAAAGAGATATATGCTGGTGTAGTATGGTTAATACTGTAGCTTTATATGTGAGTAGAAGTATTTTATATTGAATATGGTAAAATACCGGAAACCAATGGAGGGATTGGCAGAGCAGATCAGCAGATGATGAGCGTCTTGCTAGGAAGATCAGCCTAGCAGCAGCCTTTAAGCCGGATTGCAGTGACGAGAGTCTGTTCTTTGGAAAACCAGTTACTGTAGAGACTATTGCAATAATCAATGTGGGATATAATGAGTGCATGGATAAGAGATTTAGTAGTGTCTTGTGTGAGAAAGGGTCGTATTTGGGATATATTTTTTAGATGCATGTAACATAATTTGGAGACAGATTGAATGTGGGGAACAAAGGAAATTTTAGAGTTGAGGATGACCCCTTGGCAACAAGCTTGTGGGGTAAGGTAGATTTTCAAGTTGTCAACAATTATGGAGATATCAGGATGGTAACTGTTCTTGGCTTGTGGGAATATAATTAATTCCGTTTTGAAAAAATTGAGTTTGAGGTGGCGAGAAGACATCCAAGATGAGATGGCAGAGAGGCATTCAGAGACTCAGCCCAAAACCACTGGTGACAACTCCGGGGTTTATAGATAGATTTGAGTATCTTCCCAATACAAGTGATACTGAAATTGAATAGAGCTTATTAATTTACCTACAGATGAGGTATAGACTGAAAAATGCAGATGACCTAAAACTGAGCCTTGTGGAACTCCGACTGACAGAGGTAGTGAAGAGGAGGTAAAGTTAGAGAAGCGAACACTGAAAGTGCGATCAGATAGATAAGATGAGAAACAGAAAAGGGCTGTATCATTAAGACCTAGAGAGTGTAGTATTTGAATGAGAAGAGTGTGATCAACAGTGTCAAACGCAGCAGAAGGATCTAGAAGAATAAGTCGTGTGTAATGGCCTTTAGACTTGGCAGTTACCAGATCATTCACCCATTTAGTCAGTGCTGTCTCAGTGGAGCGTTGGGAATGAAATCCTGACTGAAGTGGGACTAATAGGGTGTGAGAGTTAAGAAAGTGTGTGAGGTGAGAGTAAACAAGTCTCTAGAGTAGCTTGGAGGTATGAGATACTGTAGGATGTAGTTAGAGAGAGAGTTAGGGTCAGAATTGTGTGGTTTCAGAATAGGAGTAATCACTGCATGCTTGAACAGAGGAAAGATATAAATTGCAGCAAGAGAGACATTGCAGATTTTAGTTAAGGTTGGGATAAGCACAGGAGTAGGAGGATAATAAGTGTGAATACTTGCTACAGTACTTCCTGAATATAACTATTTTTTATTAAATATTGGTTGCAAGTATTAACAATGTAGATTTATGTTCTGTTGTATTAAACTGATAGGACTATTGTAACACAACAAGTTTCAATGAGCACTTTTGCATTTATTTTGAACTGTAATAATGTAATGGAAATCTCTAATATTCACTGTATTCTGCTATGGTAACCGATTAGGATTACTTTACAACATAATCCTAATATAAATCTTATAATTATCTTTGAATAGTTGAATAAAAGGGACTTACAGTATATTTGCTGTTCAGGTTATTTCAGAGATTTTCTTAATTACCTCTAATCACATTTAAGAGAAACCATATTCTGAATTTCTTTTACGGCTACAGTACATTTCGTATTTCAGAATCAGTTTGAATCTTTGATCACTAATACACTTAGGGCCTTATTCAGATCTAATTGCAGTACAAATTTGTTCTCAAAATGGGCAAAACCATGTGCACTGCAGGCGGGCAGATGTAACATGTACAGAGATAGTTAAATTTGTATGAGTTTTTTTGTTTCTGCGCAGGGTAAATACTGGCTGCATTATTTTTACACTGCAATTTAATTTTAAGTTTCAACACACCCTACCCAGATTTAACTCTCTCTGCACATGTTACATCTGCCCCAACTGCAGTGCACATGGTTTTGCCCATTTTGAGAACAAATTTGGGTACTTGTTTCCTAGCACGGCCACAATGATCATGATCGTGGGCATCGTGAGGAAAGATTCGGGGGCATCGCGGCCATCGCATGCACTAAAAAATCGGGTGCGATGGTACCGACGATTTCCCCATAGGGAACAATGTTAAATGCATCAATTTACCCGCGATGCCCCCGATTTTCCATAGGAATCAATGTTAAATGGCTCAATTGACCCAATTCATCATAGGGAACACTGGTAAATGGGCCAGAAACCCAAAAAACATTACTGAACAGTGAAATGTCCCCCCAAAAGTAGTTTATGCCACCCCACGATCAACGCAAACCCGAAGCGTGGTGAGCGCAGCGTGCCCGCGAGGGGACGCGGATACCTTCACAGGTAAACGCGTCCCTTCACGGGCTTCACAGGTAACCGCGTCCCCTCGCCACGCTTCAGGCTCAGTGGCTCGCTGCGCTCGCCACACTATTCTATTCTCAACTCCACGCCGACGTTGATAGTGGGGGTATGAAAAGGTCGGAGGACGCGTACCGCCGCCCCTCGCGGGCTCGCTGCGCTCGCCACGCTTCGGGTTCGCGTTGATCGTGGGGTGGCGTCAACTACTTTTGGGGGGACATTTCACTGTTCAGGGGTGTTTTTTGGGTTTTCTGGCCTATTTACCATTGTTCCCTATGATGATTTGGGTCAATTGAGCCATTTAACATTGATTCCTATGGGAAATCGGGGGCATCGCGAGTAAATTGAGGCATTTAACATTGTTTCCTATGGAGAAATCGGGGGCATCGCGTCTGGACCATTTAAGCCTTTTTTAGCCGCATACGACGCGACCGACGCGATATTGACTTTTTACAATGCATTTCAATGGGAAAAATCGGGGGCATCGCGTCGGTCGCGTCGTATACCACTAAAAATGACACCCGATGCCCGCGATTGTGGCCGTGCTAGGAAACAAGTACCCAAATTTGTACTGCGATCAGATCTGAATAAGGGCCTTAATGTGCACGTTAGATAGGAGGATTAGATCCAGTAGGTGGTAGAGGTATCCATAATAATAGGTACTATTCTATAAAAAATCATTGGACCCACATATGGACAAAGCCATTAGCCATGGTAATTTTTTAGCCTGAGAAATGGGCAGTATTCATGTGATAAATCATTGAATCCAATTTTTGCAACCCTGTATTATTCTGGCAAAACAGGTCTAGGGCTGATTATCCCTGCTAAAACCCATCCATTCAGGAGCTAGAGAAGCCTGAATGGCTGTATCCTATTTTGCAGTATGGATTCTCATGCTCTTGCATTTTCAACGTTATAGCAGTGATCTGTTATTGTACACTCTAAACTAAAAAAAATGTCTTCGAAGTGAATTATGTCAGCAGGTAATTTGCTTCTCATATGGTTATACTGAAGTTTATTTCCCATAGGGGATTTACATTTTTGTTGGATACATTTTATGTTTATATTATTGTTTTACTAAAAAAATAGTTTCATTTTTAGGAAATTCTTTGCGCAAACAAACTCTGCCCCTTTTTTATTTTTATTTTGGGGGCATCAGTAGAAGACTAATCTAGTGCACTATTTTTTTTTTCTATAGTAGGAATTCACTGTTCATCAATGGCTGTACGGTAAGTAGAGAATCTAACGGGATTACTGGGGTCATATTTATAGGCGTGCGCAGCACATTTTATTAGGGGCTGCACCGTCCAAGGGGTGTGCCTAGCACCACCTATTGGCAGTGTCTAACATAACCGATTGGGTGTGTTTTACATAGCCAATCAGTCGTGTCTACCATCATCAATTGGCACTCGCTACAATACAAAATATCTCTCAGCCACACCATAATCTCCTGCCTATTCCATTTTTTATATGTTAATTGCTCTGTGTAACAGTATATGCAAATAAGTAAAAAATATATATGGATGACACAGGTATGTAGTGATATGGATGACACAGGTATGTAGTGATATGGTTGACGCAGGTATGTAGTAATATGACAATGGTCTAGTACAATTAACAGTGAAAAACTCACATAATTGATTGATGGGTGCTTCTTTTAATGGCCAACAGTTCAAAAAAGCAAAGGTATTTCTGGTATTGCTAACAGCAGGGAGGTGATCATAGGGTGGGCACGGCATTAGGGTGTGCCTGCGCACCCCTAACACTCAATGTGTGCATGCCTTTTTAATGTGATTGTGGTAATCAGCGCCCACAGATTATAACAGGAGAACCAAATGCTGCATCAAGCACACTAAATTATATGATGTTTCAAAGACAAAGGTACAGTAATAGCTGCTTCTGCGTTACACCACAATTATCGCAGCATCTGAATGTAGAAACAGAGCTGTGTATTGCAGCCTGTGTACAAGATGCCTGTGTAAGTGACACATGTAGTTAAGACACAGGTCTCTAGTCAGGCAATCTAGGATTAGGAAAGGCAGGACAGGTTCAGGACCAGTGAATGATGAGAGATTACAAGTGGTAAACCAAGTAGGGTCAGACAATCCAGGTCAGTAACACAAAATCAAAAATGACAGAGACAGGATCAGAAGTCAGAGGAATATCCATCCACCCTTCCACTGGGATACCTCTTTCATGAGTTAGAATACCCATCAATGTTCTGTCCATGAGTAAATTGCACGAAACAGCTTATATAGACCTAGAGGATGAAGAATGATTATCCGTTGCTGTTGGCTCACTAAGTGTAATTGATTGTTAATCCACAAACCCTTTCCAATGCTTTGTGGTTCAATAGTAAAATAAGCCTGTTGCAAATTGTTGACTGAGGCCCTTATTCAGATCTGATCGTAGTACAAATTTGGGTACTTGTGTATTAGCACGGTGGCCGCTAAGCAAATTCTGCATAAAAAAATAGCATCGCATCGAATGCGATTTTTGCGTGCGATGCAATTGCATGCGATGTGATGCGATTTTCCTACGTCATTTATTCACTGCTCCCTGGCTGCCGGCGGTGCGATGTGATTGCATCGCACGCAAAAATCGCATGCGATTGCATGCGATTTTATAGGGTGCAATGCCATTGACTTTACTATATACTTCTGTGAGATGCAATGAGATTTAGGCACCCCCCCAACAATTCACACCACCCGAAGCGTTGCGAGCGCAGCAAGCCCCGCGAGGTGCGGCGAAACACGTCCTCTTAACCTTTTCATACGCCCACTATCCACGTTGGCGTGGAGTTGATTTTATATAGTGTGGCGAGCGCAGTGAGCCACTAAGCCTGAAGCATGGAGAACGCAGCGAGCCCCTCGAGGCTACGCAGAATACATGTAACTTAAACCACGTCCCCTCGCGGGGCTCTCTGCGCTCGCCGTGCTTCGGACGAGTGCACTATATAAAATCAGCTCCATGCCGACGTGGATAGTGGGCTTCGGGGTGGCGTGGATAGTGGGGGGGTGCCTAAATCTTATTGCATCTCATTGCATAGTAAATTCAGTGGCATCGCACCCTATAAAATCGCATGGGGTTGCATGCGATTTTTGCGTGCAATGCGATCGCATCGCACCACCCGCGGGCCGAGAGCAGTGAATAAATGACATAGGAAAATCACATCGCATCACATGCGATCGCACGCAAAAAATAGCATGCAATGCGATGCGATTTACCTACGGTGCCATACGTATGCAAATTCGGTGCACTGCTAATACACAAGTACCCACTTTTGTTCTCAAAATGGGCAAAACCATGTGCGCTGCAGGTGGGGGAGATGTAACATGTGCAGAGAGAGTTAGATTTGAGTGAGTTATTTTGTTTCTGTGCAGAGTAAATATTGGCTGCATTATTTTTACATTGCAATTTAAATTTCAGTTTCAACACACCCTACTGAAATTTTAACTCTCTCTATAAATGTAACATCTGCCCTACCTGCAGTGCACATGGTTTTACCCATTTTG
This sequence comes from Crinia signifera, assembly GCF_055691185.1. Classification (NCBI taxonomy): domain Eukaryota; kingdom Metazoa; phylum Chordata; class Amphibia; order Anura; family Myobatrachidae; genus Crinia; species Crinia signifera. Next base: position 63,512,772 of record NC_139218.1, read on the forward strand.
AGAACAAATTTGGGTACTTGTTTCCTAGCAGGGCGCCCACTAAGCTATTTGCTTAGTGGGCTATTCTGCGTAGTGAAATCGCATTGCACATCGCATCGCATGGCTTTTTGTGCCTTGCGATGTGTGCGATGCAATCTCAGTAGTTAATTTATTCACTGCACCCTGAGTGAAATCGCATTGCACATCGCATGAGATGTGAGATGTCATGAGATGTGAGATGAGAAATGTGAGATGAGATGGGATGTGAGATGCGATCTCAGTAGTTCATATCGTAAAACACTTATAACAGCACCACTCTCCACGTCACCCCGAAGCGCAGGGAGCGCAGCGAGCCCCGCGAGGGGCGGCAGAACGTGTCCTCCGACCTTTTCATACCCCCACTATACACTCCGGGTGGAGTTGATTTTATATAGTGTGGCAAGCCCAGCGAGCCACCGAGCTCCAAGCGTGGCGATTGTGGCGAGGGTACGTGGATTACTTTACATGTATTCCGCATGCACTCGCCACGCTTCGGGCTCGGTGGCGCGCTGCACTCGCCACACTATATAAATTCAACTCCACGCCAGCGTGGATAGTGGGGGTATGAAAAGGTTGGAGGACGCGTTCCACTGCGCTCGCCACGCTTCAGGGTGACGTGGAGAGTGGTGGTGTTTTAGGTGTTTTACCATATGAACTACTGAGATCGCATATCTCACATCTCATCTCACATCTCATCTCACATCTCACGCCACAAAAAAGGGCTATGCGATACAATTTCACTCAGAGTGCAGTGAATAAAATAACTAAATTAACTACTGAGCGTACGTAGGAAATCTGGGCGCCCTGCTAGGAAACAAGTACCCAAATTTGTACTGCGATCAGATCTGAATAAGGGCCTGAGCCTCACAAAACAATGCTTTCCTTTGCTGTAATGTCCAAAGCAACTGTTCAGCTTGCAGACTATAACATGATAAACATTAAGGAAATTGTACTTAGTGACCTTTCAAAATGTTATTTGCTCAAAAATACACTTTATATTTAGCATTTGCACTACTCATATACTGTAGTCTTTATAACTTTATACTTATGCTTTTTATAAAGCAATTAACTTGTACCATAAAGATCTAAAACTGCACAGCGTAGCACAGTATATGGCAACATTAAAAGATAGGGAAATTTGTAATTCTCTTTGCTTTAGTCATTTTATTCATTTATTTATTACTAAGTACTGAATGAAATTCATATAACCATATATAAAAAACAAGAAAATATTATGTTAGGCAGTGATATAATCCATAATAATCCTGTTTGCTATAAGGAGTAAAAATCGGGTATGTCTGAATGCACCAAGATGACCAGGGTCCATTTTGGACATGGTCCTTGAAAGGTATACGATGAGTGATACAGCTATGCAAGTTTGCCATTACTAATTGTTTGTATATCTAAGAAGGTAAACTAATGTTGAAATAATGCCCTTGGAATGTTGGGTTTCTCTTAAATTTATGGGGCCCATACATCTGTTACGTATTAGGTTTGTCGATGGTTGAGTTAAAACAGGGGTGGCCAAACCTGTCCTTAAGATCTACCAACGGTGCATGTTTTCCAGGCAACCTGTGGATCTATAGTAGGAATGAATGCAGCAGGCTTGAAAATGTGACAGTTAGTAATGACTACAGCTGTGCACCGGCTAGGTGATCTGGAAAATGTGGACCGTTGGTAGATCTCGAGGACCGGTTTGGCCACCCCTGGGTTAAAGGATTGGGGTAATCCAACATGTTTGAAATCCTCATTTTGTCAATACTGATGGAAAAAATAATGGGATTTATGAGTGGAGGATTTCTTAATTGAAATTTTTTCTCAATTCCCTGATGGATTGCCGATCATCGATGTCTGCATTTTTGTGTTGCCTATTAGTAAAATGGCATTAGGGAATCGCCTGCCTAATGTGTGGCCTGCATTAAAGAAGACATTAATTGCAAAACAGAAGTAGTCGTACTATAGTGGAAACTCAAAAAGATCTTTTTTTCCATATACTTATACAATAAAAAGTTTGTTTTAGGTTGGCATTATTCATTTGAAATATGAAAAATAAGTTAACTAAAAAAACAATAGGAAGATAACACATACAGTAAAAACACAAACCACCAGAAAAATGTTCTAAAATAATATTATAGTGGATGTACTGATTGATGCAGGCCCCAACTACAAGATACTTGTATCCAAGGTCCTGACTTCTTGTGATGGGTTCTAATTCATGACTGAGCCGTAGGTAACATAATTGTAGGTGCACTCATCAAATGATCATGCATAAATTAGACATTTCTGACACTGAAGAGGTTTTTTTGAAATCTATTGTTAAGTGCACTGACAATTCTAGCTGTAACATTTACAGGAGGTCCGTCTGCATCATGTTAGCAAGGAAAAACAAATACAATATGTAAACATTTTCTGTTATAGCAATCATTTTCCTGAACTTCACAAATATTAGTTCTAACTCAATATAACACTGAAAATGTCAACTGTGTTTTACAACCACGTTGAAGAGAAAGTGAAGGCAATACTGTAGGTGATTGCATCACTTGAATTACCAAGCAGTATGGTTAGGATCAGATTACCTGCTAGACAATGGCCCTTATTCTGATTGACTCGCTCGGATACAACTTTGCTCAGAGCGCGTTTCTTAGCCTACTGAGCATGCGTACCTTTCGCTATGCGCATGTGCAGGTTCACTCAACCGTGCACGGACATAACCCAGCGAACAGAAATACTCTGCCGAGCAAATTCGGACACAGTAGGCGTAATGTGGGCGTATCGAAGGAGGCGGTTTCAAAACTTGGCAAAACTGGGCGGCAACCGGGGCGTATACATGGGTGTTGACAACAAGTGCTGGGGCCGTGCTTCGGTCTGTGCAAATGGATAAGAATAACCCCCATGGTATCAGCTTTTGGAACATGCCAGTGAAATACTACTACAATCACGGGGAGAGGTGCAGCTTTATACTGTACATAGGACCCATAAAGTTTTGAGTGTAAAAAAATGGTACTTGTTTCCTATCTGGGCGCCCACTAAGTTAATTGCGCACCATGCTATTCTCCGTAGAGAAATCGGATCGCATCGCATCGTACACATACACGATATTGAACGATGCGATGCGATGCGATCCGATTAGATTTCCCATAGGAAACAATGTTAAATGGCTCAATTTAGCCAAATTATCATAGGAACAATAGTAAATGGGCCAAAAACACCCCTGAACATTGAAATGTCCCCCCAAAAGTAGTTGACGCCACCCCGCCATCAACGTGAACCCGAAGCGTGGCGAGCGCAGCGAGCCCGCGAGGGGCGGCGGTACGCGTCCTCCGACCTTTTCATGCCCTACTATCCACGTCGGCGTGGAGTGAGAATAGAATAGTGTGGCGAGCGCAGCGAGCCACCGAGCCCGAAGCGTGGCGAGCGCAGCGAGCCCCGCGAGGGGACGCGGATACCTTCACAGGTAAACGCGTCCCTTCGCGGGCTTCCCAGGTGTCCGCGTCGCCCGCGAGGGGACGCGTATAACTGTGAAGGTATCCGCGTCCCCTCGCGGGGCTCGCTGCGCTCGCCACGCTTCGGGCTCGGTGGCTCGCTGCGCTCGCCACACTATTCTATTCTCACTCCACGCCGACGTGGATAGTAGGGCATGAAAAGGTCGGAGGACGCGTACCGCCGCCCCTCGCGGGCTCGCTGCGCTCGCCACGCTTCGGGTTCACGTTGATGGCGGGTTGGCGTAAACTACTTTTGGGGGGACATTTCAATGTTCAGGGGTGTTTTTGGGCCATTTACTATTGTTCCTATGAGAATTTGGCTAAATTGAGCCATTTCACATTGTTTCCTATGGGAAATCGAATCGGATCGCATCGCATCGTTCAATATCGTGTATGTGTACGATGCGATGCGATCCGATTTCATTACGGTGCCGTACGTAGAAAACCTGGGCGCCCAGATAGGAAACAAGTACCAAAAAAATTGTAGCATACATCCAATACCGAATCTGTCCTATAATGAGGTGCATAGACACAAAAGGCTGAAGAAAAGGGAAGAAAGTATAGATGAATAGACAATGGTCAGAATATTATAGTTTGTGCCGTTATACAAAATGTTTGTGGGAGATTAAGTTTTTTTCTGAGTTAAATGGATGTAAAGAGTGAGAAGGATGTCGAAACCCAGTGGGATTGTTGTGGTGAGTTAGTGGGATTAACAGAGTGGGATGATTATGAGCATTAAGTGGGAAGGGCGTGCCACATAACTGCTTGGACCTTCAATTGCATAGACAGCATGTGTGTATCCCGATGAGCACACAATTCTGTGAATATCAGCTCCACCATTGGGTGAACGACAGCAGTCTCCCTCTGCAATTAACCACAGGGAGCGATGGCATACCATTTCATACCGATACATTCAAGGAATATGTCCACTTTTTAGTTTTAGTGGTAGAAATGACGACATTTCAGATCATGTCTAAGAAACTTTAACCCTTAGGGTGTGGGATACCCTAAGGTTTTGTCTATGGAATTTCATAGCTTTTTAAAAAAAATATATGTTGTAAAATTTAGATATAGAGAAATTGACAAGCCCCGGCCCTCTAACTTTGTACTCAGTCATCACCCTCTACCCACCAACATTTCCTCCACATGTTACTCTGTACATCTGTTTTTCCTGTGGCGGGTGTGGGGTTCATTAATTCATTTATTAACAGTTTCTTTTATAGAACAGGATATTACAAGGTGGCCCCAGCATGTCAGTACTTGGGGAATGACCAGTATCAGCATGTTTGGGCTGTAAGGGTCGGGTGACACCTGTAGTCCTGTAATTAATAAAAAAAATCATGGGGTCTCCCCTCGTAAAATATAACCAGAACTTGGCTTTTGGAACTGGGCTGGTTCCGGAAATACAGAGGAAAAACAGTGTTGGTGTCCCCACATTTCAAAGAACAGCACCAGGCTCTTGGGCTACTTAGTGAAAAATAATATTTTCTTTAAATTGGAATTATAGGTTACAGCAAGGCAGATCCGGAATGTTGGTACCTGAGTAACCACAAGTACCAGCATGTCCAGGCAGTAGGAATACACTGGTACTTATAGTCTACATGTAAAAGAAATATATATATAAAAAAATATTCTATGGGGTTCTCTCCCGAAAAGCATAACCAGCACTGAGATTTCGAAGTCAGTCCTGGTTCAGGAAATACAGAATACTGTAGGGGCAAATGGCATGGGAGTCCCTTGTATTTCAACATACACAGTACAATGCTGCTATTACCCTGCACCCTCCCAAACGCACTACACTACCACTGCTACCTTGCACCCCCTCCCTGTCCACACTACACTACCAATGCTATCCTACAATCCGTCACTGCATACACTACAATACCTTTGCTATCCTCCTCCTTCTACACATACATTATACTACTGCTATCCTTGCACACAATAGATAGTCTACCACAGCTAACCTGCACATAATACCTTCACTACCCTGCACCCCCTTACCTTCATACACTACTTCCACTTCCCTGCACCCTCCAATCCTGCACTCATAGGCAAATCTAGAATTATGGTAATGGATGGTCCCAGATGTAGACATAATAGTAGGGGGACCAGCTAAATGCGGGCGTGGCCTCATGGGAAGGAGGTGTGGCATCACAAAAAGGGGTGTGGTATTACACTTTAGACCATACACAGTAATGCCCATTACACATTTTAGCAAACTCCGTAATACCCATTACACATAAAGCCACACACCACAATGCCAATTACACATAAGGCCAAACACCATAATGCTCATTACACATTGTGCCACACATCATGATGCCCATTACATACTATATAACAAACCGTAATGTCCATTACATATTTGCCACATAAGTGCTGCTTACCTATGTGCTCATTGCTAGGGGGTTCTTGCTTGATGGCACCATAGTACCCATTACACATGATGCAAGCAGGAGGAGGAGTTTGCAGGTGCACACTAAATATAAATGCTAGACCTTTTAATATCTTGCTATATTGCATTTGAGGTTATTAGCATAGTGATGGCCATTAGTATGGGCTTGTCCACCGCATCCAGGTTACCTCAATAGGACAAGTCCCTAACACTACTCTGGGACAGGTCCAGGGCACAGGGCCCCCCAGGCCAGCCCAGCAGAACCACCCCATGGCATCACATTAGTGTGAAATTAAAGTGATAGTAAAAGGGATAGGGGAAATTATATGTGATAGGACTTACCTAGGTAAAAAGTAATAATAGATGTGAAGGGTGCTACATATATATTAAACAAACTAAAGGGGTGATTGAAAGTGTATGATATGATGCCATGGAGCAGCCCAGCAACAGCAGCCCAAAGAGCCCAGCGCCCCAAACACAGTCCCACAGACCAACACTCAGCATATATGTACAGTAGGACTTACCCTCATAGTGCCAAGCTGAGGTGTGCAGTCTTGAAGCGTGGCGAGGGGACACGGATACCTTCACAGATATACGCGTCCCCTCGCGGGCTTCACAGGTGTCCGCGTCCCCTCGTGGGGCTCGCTGCGCTCGCCACGCTTCGAGCTCGGTGGCTCGCTGCGCTCGCCACACTTTCTATTCTCAACTCCATGCCGACGTGGATAGTGGGGGTATGAAAACGTCGTAGGACGTGTACCGCCGCCCCTCGCGGGCTTGCTGCGCACGCCACGCTTCGGGTTCGCGTTGATAGTGGGGGTGGTACAGCCTGAAAATTGACATTTGGGGGCCATTGAACATGTTTGATACTAATTTCAATGCATTTGGATGCATTTCTGTTAAAAATCGCATGCGACCGCATGCGATCAAACCGCATGCGATGCGACCGCATGCAACGCAACCGCATGCACTGCGATCACATGCGATTTTTAGAAATGCTTAAAACGGCAAAAATCTCATCCCATCGCATGCCATCGCATACCACTACATATGGCATGCAATGGCATGCGATGGCATGCGATGGGAGCCGTGAAAGTACACAAGTACCCTCCATATTCTTATTAAGGCCCCTACTGATCAAAGTACCACCTCCAACAGGCCTAAAGTCTTTACAATTGTGTGGATCTATCTGCCCCATAACAGAAGCTGGTACTTGATCTATCATCATGTTTCATAAAGTAGATAAATTATGCTTCTCCTTCAAAATGTGGTGAGATGCTTGTTGCTCACTGTGACCTTTTATGTGACATTGAAAAGATGTAATTGATACTGTACATCCCTGCTGTGCGGTGTATTTTTCCACAGCACTTGCAAAAATAAGTCCACAGCTGGGGGCTGCTCCACGAAGATGTAAAGCATTCAAAGATATTGAAATAGAGACTGGCCCTCACCAAGGCATAAGTAGTTTCAAACAGGTTTTAATCACAAGTAAAAGGCTGGTCGATGTTTCAATCCATTTAGGATTATCCTCTGAACACAGCAGTGTAATCCATATCAAAGCACTAAAGCAGTCATCCACAGAATTAAGTGTATATGTATAGATTTGCCCAGCTACAGTGTTGCTGCACACACATCGTGGCATGGCGGGGTGTCCTCTATGTGTGCATTCCTGCTATGCATAGATTTTCATGGGCGCTAAAGAGCACATGCACCCAATGCCAATTGAATCCTATAGTTGACGGATGCAATGTGGATGCAAGCGGCATTGGAGCGGCTGCAATATTGATGCTTGTGGCATGGAAGGGGCTGCAATGTGGATGCACCTGGCATGGGAGTGGCTACAATGCAGATGCATGTGATTTAGGAGTGGCTGTAACGTGGATGCACGTGGCATGGTATTGGCTATAATGCGGATGCATATGGCATGGGAATGGCTGCAGTGCGGATGCACGTGGCATGGAAGTTAAACTAATAGTAAATCTGTAGGTTTATCCTTATAATAAAGAATTATTTTCGAAACTATTCTAGAGCACAGTTGGACAATGGTATTAAATTTCACAATTAATTAGTAGGCATTGAGAATGAAATACAGCAGCAGGAGGGTACAGATACAGAAGAGACGTTACCATGGAATTGTATAAACCTGCTTTGTTTGCAATGCAGCTTGATGAAACCTTGAACTAGTCATAGTATTATTATTACACGTGTTATAGAAGTGAGCTGCTTTTGTTGACTGAAAGGCATGATGCCATTTTCTAACATGGAAACGGTATTTTGAAAGTGTGTGAGTAATTGTTTTTAGAAGCAAGCATTGTATTAGATTATACACTAGACTCGATGCACTTTTTTCTGTAAAACATTTAAAGGAGAAACACAGTAATTTATCATGTAACATCAGCCAGTTAAACCCACATGATTAAACCACAGTTATGCTCAAAACAGTGTAGATACAAACTCAATCTCTACTACATAGAAGGGCTATGATGGTAGGCATTGGGCAAGCATCTGAAATTGCATATTTCTCAACCGTTCAACGTTTGGCAAGACAGTCCTAATTTTAGGGTTCTTGGCCACACAAACACACACACACACACACACACAGGGGTAGATTTTTAAACTTCGATCAGGGGAATATGCGCTATCCTCATGCGTTATGGCAGGGGATAGCACTTCCCCTAATCTATCACACCCGCGATGCGGATGTTAAACAGGCGGCGATGCGGGGCAGGGGGGATAGCGCAGCGACGTTATTTTAAAAAGAGCGCCTGCGCCTTACCTGATGTATGATCTGGCGATGTGGGGCTTCATTCTTTATGGAGCCCCGTCCCGGATGGTCATCTTTTTCTGGCGATGTGGGTCTGTCAGAGCCGCTTGCTGGTCTACGGCGTCTTCAAATTCAAACTGCGCATGCGCCGGGTACACAGCATCCCCGGCAAACATTACCCGGCACATGCGCAGTTTGATTTTGAAGACGCCGGAGACCAGCAAGCGGCGCTGGCCATGGAAAACTGCGCATGCGCCGGTGACATAGCGTGTGTCAGGGAATCCGGCGCATGCACAGAACAAATAGTCGGGGAGGAGCGCACACATGTTATGGGAGGATGCGTATCCCCATCAGCAGGTGATAACGCACTCCCATAACGAAGATTAAATGATTGATACATCAGGGCGAACTGCGTGGCCGCTTCACCACGAAAAAGTGGTGAAGCGAAAGTAACTTCATAAAGAACGTTAGGGACAGGTTAGTAAATCTACCCCACAGTGTCTTGATTCTTACATTTTTAACACTGTAAAGTATGACATTTTAAATAATAAATATATAAACAGATGGAGCCGGCCTCTTCCTTGCAGGGCTGGTGATTCTATTGCCAGCCCCCGCCAGCGAGCGGCGGAGAAATCTCCGTAGCCACAGGGCGTGCGCGAGCATCTCCATCTGTATCAATATGCGGTGAAAACCCTGTTATCTGGGTTTATACTGCATTTTTGTACTCTCTAACCCCCCTCTGCAGTGTCAGCGCTGCGGAGAGAATCACCAGCAAAAGCTGGTGATTCCCTGAAGAAGCCTGTGGGCTTCTTACCGCAGCACTGTGTGAGGGATCTGTCACGGATTCCTCCCAGCATGCCATGCAGCCGGCTCCGGCACACTGCGCATGCGCAGACGGACTCCCAGGTCTCAGACCTGGAAGTCCAGTGCCGTGACCGCATCGCAAGGGACAGCTCTTATCGCAAGACAGATGGGAGGCGCATTACACAGCATAACCCTGGCGGTGACTGACGGAGGCCCGGGGCAGCACCGCAGCAGAGTCCTGTGTACACAGGGATTCCCCTGTTCTGTTAACCCCCCAACCGCTGGTAGAGTTGCCCAGCAGAGGTTTCCAAGTGCCAAGCAGAGGTTTCCAAGTGCCCAGCAGTGTCCAGCCTGGCAGTGAAAGAACCCAGTGGTGACGGCAGTGCACAGCCCAACAGTGACCGGCAGGAGCTGACAACGGCACCAGAATTCCAGGTATCTCACAGTCACCTGCCCTGATAGCTTATCTTGGCCAGTGGCCCACAGCCCCTTGTCCCCTCCTATCCTGGAACTGTACTACCAGACACCACCTCATTTGGCCGGTTAACGGCCCTTGGCTACAGGCCACACAGCAGGGATACGCATCCACTCTACCAAAGGCCCCGTTTACACAAGTCACCAAACAGGCCTTTATCTGCAAGGCCCACAGGGAACTGTTAAAGTACCTCTCCACTAAGTGCCTTACTGCGAAAAGTCCGAGACTGTACAGGCCTGAGCCTGATTCACCAGTGTTTGTTTGCTACACCGCACCTAGCGGTATATTCGGTGCACCTAGGTACCTAACTTTAAAGGTAAACAGTTTAAGGAAATTAGTATGCCCTATTGTACAGATGGAGCCGGGCTCCCTCTTGCTGGCGAATCATCAGAACGTCACCCCTGGCGGACCGGGCTGCGTTGCCAGGCAAGCTTCTGTATGTATGGCAACGGGATGCGTCGCTATGACACGCAACAGGGAGGAGACTGGGCACTGGAAGTGTGTCTCCGTGTTTGCAGCGGTTTCCGGCCGCTTCCGTCCCAGCGCCACATGGGATCACGGTCACGAGGGGGCCCTTCATACACTATAAGGTAAGCACCTTGTATCACTGTATTGCGTTTATGCTGTAAGCCTGACGACGGAGCTTAGAGCTCCGAAACTGTTGCTCACAATAAATTAAAGTCTTTTTTCACTACTGGAGTGCCGTGCAGTGTATCTTCCCAAAGAGTGATCCACTTACTCTACCACTATCCAATTTCGGCAGAGGCACCCAGTCACAGTTACTCTGTCAGCAAGAGTGCCGTATCTACAACCCCTATATATATATATATATATATATATATATATATAGACATTGGATGGGCTCTGCACACACTAAATTAACTGATAATAAATAGTGGAGATTTGGTTCATGAATTGATCAATGCATTTAAGCCTGCAGCCCCCGTCAAGGGACCCCACTGTTCTGCAGGTCCTACCACTATCGCTGAAAATGGCTGCAATACACATAGCTATCACATCAATGTTTGATACCAGGCATGCTATCAGGTCTGAAGCTCACAGCAGACTTTGCTTTTATAGGTGAGCAGCTACCAACACACCTGTCACTATCGCCATTTTCAGCGATAGTGGTAGGACCTGCAGAACAGTGGGGTCCCTTGACGGGGGCTGCAGGCTTAAATGCATTGATCAATTCATGAACCAAATCTCCACTATTTATTATCAGTTAATTTAGTGTGTGCAGAGCCCATCCAATGTCTATATATATATATATATATATATATATATATATATATATATATATATATATATATATATATATATATATATATATATATATATAGGGGTTGTAGATACGGCACTCTTGCTGACAGAGTAACTGTGACTGGGTGCCTCTGCCGAAATTGGATAGTTTTCGCATCCACTCTACCAAAGGCCCCGTTTACACAAGTCACCAAACAGGCCTTTACCTGCAAGGCCCACAGGGAACTCTGCCATCCAATGTCTGTTTAAACAATGTGGTCACAAGCCATAGGGCACCCCAAAACTAGGAAAGGTGAGTGCCGATGTTAAGTGTATATATGAGGGCCCTGAAAAATCTGTCCGATAATAAAGACCTGGTTATTAAAAATGCTGACAAGGGGGGTGGGATTGTTCTTATGGATAGGGAGTACTATGAAAAGGAGGCTTATAATCTGTTGCACGATGGGGTGTCATATAAAAAACTGGAAAAAGACCCCGCAGGACAATATATAGATGAACTGGAGGTAATCCTTAAAGAGGGTTTATTGAATAAGTGTATTTGCAAGGAGGAATATGCCTATCTGATGAACAGAACTCCTCGCATTGCGGTTTTTTACCATATACCAAAGATCCATAAGAACATTTCCCACCCCCCAGGTCGACCAATTATCAGTGGCATAGGGTCACTCACGTCGAGAATCTCAGAATATGTAGACAGTCAAATTAAGGGTTACGTGCCTAAACTAAAATCTTATATACAGGATACCACTCATATACTTAAAACTCTTGAGGAATTGGAATGGAAGGATACATATAAATGGTGTTCGATTGATGTACAATCGCTATACACTGCGATACCCCATATGAGTGGAATTGAGGCAATCAGGAAGGTATTGGAGGCAGATGAGACGGTTGAACAGGCAAAAACAGAATTTATCTGTAAATGTTTGAACTTTGTTTTGAGATGTAATTATTTTATGTTTCTGGAAGATTGGTATGTACAGGTTTGCGGGACGGCGATGGGTAGCATCTGCGCGCCAAGTCTCGCAAACCTGTACATGGGTCAATGGGAATCGGAAATGCTGTCGACATATGCCGACCCACGTATAATTACCTTCCGTCGCTATATAGACGACGTGATAGTCATCTGGAACGGCACTATACCTGAGTTTGAGGATTTTGTGGATAAAATAAATGTGAACACCTATAATTTAAAATTTACATATGTGGCCAATGAATGTAAATTGGAGTTTCTAGATCTGAGCATAAGTAGTAATAACAACAAGATCGAAACATGTACACATTTCAAAGCAGTTGACTCAAATAGCTACTTGGAATATAGTAGCTGCCACCTGCCTGCGTGGAAAAATAATATACCATTCTCTCAGTTCTCCCGACTTCGGAGAAACTGTAGCGAGCTCCAGAAATTCGAGGAACAGGCCGATATTTATAAAGATAGATTCCTTGGGAGAGGATACCCACTCTCTTTGATAGAATCATCAAAAGACAGGGCCCAACAGACCCAAAGAACTGACCTATTGGTTTATAAAACAAAGAAAAATGAGAAAAAAATGATCTGTCCCTTTATCACTGGTTATAATAATGCAGAAAAATATATTAGAAATGTTATTAAGAAAAATTGGCATATCCTTTTGTTGGACCCCATATTGAAAAATGAATTACCTGAAAAGCCTGATCTAATCTTTAGAAGGGCCAAAAATATTAAATCTGTAATATCAAGGAGTTGCCTGGAACCGATTAAAACAAATATGGCACGCCCTCTGGGTGGCCTGATTGGTTTTTACCCCTGTGGGGGATGTAAAGTGTGCCCATTAGGAGAGAGAGCAGCTAAGCACATTGAGGATAAAAATGGTAAAAAATACTTAATAAAATTTTTTATCAATTGTAACTGTAAAGCAGTCATATATGCTCTTACCTGTCCATGTGGGCAAATATATATTGGTAAGACAAAACGAGTTCTTAAAATAAGAATACTAGAACACACTAGGAACATTAAAAATAAAGTTACAAACCATAGTGTGCCGCGGCATTTTCTGCAATGCCATGGAGGGGATGCGAGTGGTCTTAAGTTCAAAGGCATTGAGTTAGTTGCACCTGATAAAAGAGGAGGTGACCCTGATAAACAATTATTGCGAAGGGAGACCCATTGGATACTAACTTTAGATACCATTATTCCGAATGGATTAAATGAAAACTGCGAGATAACCCCCTTCATTGATAATACATAAGCTGCTGGAATAAGAAAATATTATGCCTGCTTAAACCAAATTGACTGTGTAGATAAGATATTGGAATTATAAGAATCTACTATTAGGTCCCACTGCCATGTTAATATGTGTTACTGCGATCTGTAAAATTATATCTATATTTATAGTCATTCCTGCCTGGTGCAGGTAGAATTCTAGTATGTATTGTACATATAAGCCTGATCCAATGATGCATTTATGGATATTGTGCTCGTTGGTATATCTTTGTATCTTTTGGTAATTTTTGGTATTTTATGGTACTTTTTGGTATTTTTTGGTGTATGTTGTGAAATTGTTGGAAAAATCCCAAAATTGCTCGGTGTGTATGACCATAGAAAAAATTGTAAAGTCCCGCTGACTCAGGACAGGGTAAAATCACCAGTAAAATGGTACAATTTACCAACAAGGTAATGACAACCTGATCTGATAGATCTTAATGCATAGAAAATAAATATTAAACGATATTAGTCTGATTGGTCCTATGGAGCCGATAAGAGGTTGCCTGAAGTTAAAATATATAAAAAACTTTATTTTGAACGGTATGGTATTCTACATCTTTAGCTTTTTAAAAAAACCTCCACCGCTTTTGAACTGTGTGTCTAATTGTTGTAAATGTTTTTTGGGTGAAAACCTTTTTAGAGGGAAAAGATCTCTTAATTATAACAAATGCCGCAGTCACCAGAGAGTGATTGATCCGTGTCCTGAGTGAGCGGGGTTAATGTAACAGCTGTAACTGATTGTGAGGGTAGAAAAAGACTGAGGTAGCGTCAGGTAGGACAGCCCACTGACGAAGCCACAGGCGAAACGCGTCTGGGTGTGTCTTACCTGACGCCAAACTATCACACCAAGTCCCAGTCCCGCTGCAGAGGAGGAGAGGGGAACCGCTTGAATCGTGGAGCGCTGAGTACGCGAGCGAGGCAAGGCGGACCCTACCAGGACGCAGCATCGTGGATAGACGGTGACCGGGAGACCGGGTTTATTATCTAAAAACCATGTGGTATTTTTAGCCCACAGAGTGGAAATCAATGGTATGAGTACTGTATCACCAGCTCTGTTTTATTGTATTGAAATAAATTCATTTTTTACAAAGTAATACTGCACTATATAGCGCTTCCTTCCATCCCCTTTCTAGATACATATTGGTTCTGTTTGGATCCCAGGACCCCATCCCGGTTGGAAGCTGCGGTTAATCACGCTAATGACCTAGTGCCTACAATTTAATTGGGACAATCTGGTCCGGAGAACTGACCATTTTTTATAAAAAAAGTACTGGTTACTTTGGACTTGCTTTAAGGAAACCCAGGCTAACAAGCTAGCGCTCCCCCAAAACCTTCTTGCAAAATATATATATATATATATATATATATATATATATATATATATATATATACCAACATATATGCGACTGAGATGCGAAGTGAGCACCTGCTGCAGAAGGGCAACAGTGTGAGAACCAGTGGTCAAAAAATTCATGCAGGGATAGATACTGTAACTGACTGCTGCTGCAGATGCCTTTCCCCCCAGCATGTAGCTCCCAAATGCACGACTGTCAAATGGGAGTAGGCCTGGGTAGTCGCCTCCCCTCCCGTGCTCCGCTGTTTGATTGCACCTTATTTGTGACTAGTGAGGAAGGCATTAAAAATAAAAAAGTAGGCTAGCAGAATATATTGATTTTCTGTACATGATATTGTATATATTTTACTGTCTCCATTATGTGTAAGTTACTGCAATCATTTATATGCTGCCAAGGGGCCATAATGACTGATCAACACTAACATTGTTTGTGACAAAGACTAATAGGGAGCATAGAACTTATCTGAAGATGAATTGTTGGAGTACCTTAAACAAGTTCAATGTTCAAGGTAAAGAGATCAAGGATTGTATCCTATAAGTCCCAGTCAGATTTATAGCTCTACAATTATTGTACAGCAGTTCCGAAAGAAAAATCCTATTATATAAAACTTTTTCCAAGTGATTGATGTCCAAGTCAAACCAGAAAGAACACTGTGGCTGATTCATATTTGTGAGAAAATTCCATGGTCTCCTTACAAATACGATGTCTAGGGATCTGAGCTGACAATGTTGCTTGCCGCCCCGTGTCAGGATTGACATGCAATGGAATTTCGGGGGTGGCACTCAAAGCCATTCTTCAGAATTAAGGAGTGACACATGATGTCACAGACTTGGGTATCTGGATCCTACAGTCAGCCTGAGTATGCTACAGCTTATGCAGAACAACTGATACCTGTAACCCTCGGGGATCGAGACCATTGGTCATGATGGTGATCCGAGGCTGCGTCCTTTGACACAACACTTGGATCCTCACTGATGCTAACAGGAGGTGTCAATCTCCTGCATACTGTATGCCTCTTGCTGTATTAGAATAATTATATGGATTGCCATACAAACATGAATCAGGCACTGTGTTTGAACATCCAAACAGTAAACATTGTAAACATTGCAATTATATATACACTTCCGGTATACTATTTACATTTCACCCATCACTAGCAGATCAACTTCAGAGAAATACTACTAGATAAAAAAAATCAGTGTACTATTAGATGAAGAAATAAGTTTGATATGGACAGTATACTTTGAGAAACATAAAACACAACACTCGATACCTCGAGATAAAGTAGATATTGTGTATTAGAACCTGCCAAAATTATCAAGGTATGTAACATATCAAAACAGACAAATTATCAAGGTATGTAACATAAGAAAATTATATAAAAACATGGTGTGTATGTGCCTTTAAATCATAGCATATATGAATTTACAGCACTGGTTGAAAGTTCGTGACCGTTCATATAAGGCCCTGATGTTTTAGTCCCCAATTTAAAAACAACTCATAAGTGGTGGTCCCAGGAACCGCTTTCTGTGACTGTGGGAGGTGGCGTTCCTTCTGAGGGTTGTAGCTGATGTTGCAGCAATATCTCTCTTTGGAATTGGAGCCAAATGTCAATGGAGGCAATGAAACTTCTGGGTGATGTATTTCCACAGGCTGTAGTGGGTAAGTTTCTAGCACTGGTCCGGACAACAGGCGATAATGGGTGTTAAGAGTGCAGTCCAAATGGATGTGGGCAATGTGCAGCACCTTAACGAAAACCGACATGTTTCGTTGCAAAGGTTCTTTATCTCTTTAAATCTCTCCAAATCTTAGTACTGTACGTAGATTCCTTAATTTACTTTGTCACTGATCACTGATAAGAATCTAAATGGAGATATTCCATTTTTCTTATGTATTTTTTGGAAGCTGCAATTTACAATTAGTTAAAAGTCATTTGGGTCCGATTTCATTCATGCTGATTTGCCCACCAAAACTAGTGAAAAAGCTTAGGCAAAAATGTACTAAAAAATGGTTGAAAAACACCCATGACTGAATATTGAGTTGAAGAATTAGTGCAGTTTGTTCAGTTTACCCCCATAATCTGCACCAGTGGTCAGGGAACTCGGTCCTCATTACCCCACACAGTGCATGTTCTGCAGGTCTCCTCACAGAATCTCAAGTGAAATAAATAACTCCACCTGTGGACCTTATAAAATGTGTCTGGGAGTTATTAGTACACCTGTGCACCTGCTGGGTTACCAGCAAAACATGCACTGTGTGGGGTAATGAGGACCGAGTTCCCTGACCACTGATCTGCACGGTCATTCATAATGCTATGACCTACTCCTCCCCTTTTCTTCCTATGCTATCCCATTCAATGTGACTGGCTGGCTCTGATGATCACATTACCTTAAAATGCTTGGGACCTGAAACCAAAAGGATATTCTCCTATTTGCAAAATATTAGATTTTAAAAGCTGCCTAGCTAAATAATTACACCCTTGTGGTTCACACTGTGCTCAGGGCTGCCGAGAGGGGAGGGGGCGGGTACTAATTACCCGGGCCCAGGATTGCTGGAGGGGCCCAGCAGGGGCCCTGGTCCAACCCCCCCTTCCCCCTCCATCCCTCCTGGGCAGCAGCAGCACACTCCTCTACAGCTGACAGCAGGCTCAGCATGAGTGTCTCACTGACAGCGTGAGAGCTCATGCTGAGCCTGTTGTCAGCACAGCACATGCTGTAAGTGTGTGCTGCTGCTGAGGGGAGGGGGCAATAACACCCCTCCCCCCTCGACTTTAGAGTGTTTTTTTCACCCCTCTAAACATTTGGGGGGGTGGCCTAACCGTGGTAGGTGGCCACACCTCCCGTGATTAGGCCCCACCTCTAAATGTGTACCCGGGCCCGGTATTCCTCTCGGCTACCCTGACTGTGCTCTGTGTGCAGGGATATGTGAGGAGATAACCCTGTTTTTAATGTGTATGCAGACTCCTACAGAAAGCATTAGTCTCTTTCATGAGAGACTGGAACAAAGTATACTGTGTGTCACATATCCCTTGCTTAAACTTTGCAAATTTACCAGGAGAGCACCTCTATGTCAGAAAGTGTTTGCCTCTTTATGTAAAGTATGTATTCCATTATATATCTATTACCATGGCAATGACACTAATATTGTGCCCTTTACATACCTCCCAACATAACTCTCTCCAGGACGGACACAATGCTCTGTTCCTGGGCTTCCCTCTTCATGAATGATTACCATCACCTGTGGTGAAACTATTCTGATCAATTAACCTGTTTAAAACAGTTGATGGCAATAAATTAAGAGGAAAGTTCAGGAACAGAGCATTGTGTCCATCCTGGAGAAGGTCATGTTGGGAGTTATGTCTTTATGACTATAAAAAAAGATTTAAGTCCCCAATTTTACCATCTGCTGCCTTGGAGGTAGTGTGCAAGAAGACTTAACATGAGTCTACAACCTACCACAGAAAGCATTAAGGGGATATTCAATTCCAGGTTACAACTGTTGGCAGTCATGACCCTGTCCCGTACTCGGCTCAGTCAACAGAAAATTGGCAGGTGGGATTCAATGTCCTGCCTGCCAAGTGACAAAAAGGGGGGCATCGCTATGAGAAACGGCCATGGATTTTCAACTTTCAAGCATGTCAGGAAAGACAGCATTGAATAGGCATCTGCCGCTATTTCCCCCTTGGAAATAGCGGTGGGGGATTGAATACCCCCCTTAGTTTCTTTCATAAGAGTCTAGCATAAACTACCCTGTTTGTCACAATACATGCAAACAAGTCTGATTAAATAAGCCTTTTTTTAAATCCAGACCTCAAAGTAGGTTTGAAAAAACAAGATGTAGTCAATATACACTCAAATGAGCTGTAACTAAGATACACCATCATTCATTTGCAAACATACTTATACCCAAACACAGTGATTTTATGGGAGATGACTATGGTGCCTAGGTAACAGCCATGGAGCTGCAAGCAGCGATACACATGTGATTGAAGTTTGAAAATTAAAAGAAAATGCTTTCTTTAAAGGCTACAGAAACATCAACAATCGTAACAGTATCACTATCAGAGGAATGAAGTATATAACATGGATATCAAACAGCACAGCATGAAATCTTTGCATTAATAAGTGTTATTCACCCCTTGGGTAACTGAAGCATTCTCTTGGCCACAACACAGAGATAATTAACAGTAAAAAGGGCTACCAGCAGGGCTTAAAGTGCTCCTGGAGAGATGATGGAACTCAATTCCCCTGCCACTGACCACACACAATATTAAGCCCAATTTAAATGACTCCACACAGTAGCACAGTCTCATTCACATTACACCACATTTAAAGCCCTTAATTCTTATTACACCAAATAGTAGTGCCCATTACTCACTTTATGACACACACAGTAGTGCCCCTTTTTCACAATACATCAATCAGTAGTGCCCCTTATTCATGTTATTCTACAAAGTAGTACTCCTTATACATGTATACTGCAATAGTGTTGCTTATACACAATGCCCACAGTAGTAGAGACCCTTACATATAATGCCCACAGCAATAGTACCTTATGACAGTTCAAAATTACATATGCCACGCCAAAAAAGAAAGCTTCTGGGACAGGCTTTTCTGTTGAAATTACTGTGGCTTGAGGTGGAACTAGTTCCCCCTACCATTACAGGTGGTGGAACTCAGTTCTACCCCGTTCCCCCCCACTTTAACCCCTGTCTTCAAGCCATGTGTGCTTGGTCTCGGACAGAGGGGGCATAACCTATCACTGTAAGACACAGATCACACCACACGGGTATGGAATGTCATTGTAAGGAGCCATCTAATAGTTGTGGCATTGCAACCAATGCAGAATGCATTGCCATGACATATAGATGTTATATGATTGCTATTTGATACTATGAATGGTAAGGCGGTGTAGAAGTGCACATGTGCAGTGAGCAGCCGACATTAGCACATTTATAGAAGATTTCTGCTGCTGACACACTGGGGGTAGTTAGCTGCAAGGCTGACAGCTGTGCTGGTTGAACTCTGTTTTTTAAAGGGGCAGTCACTTGCAAGGCATGCTTTAGCCTTGTAAACCTTTGAATTCCCGCACGGCCACTGAACTCACAACCCATTACATCCCACCCTCAGGGGCAGATTTATTAAGCTCGGTGAAGTGATAAAGTGTCTGGTTATTATCACCGGCCAATCATTTCCTAAATGTGAAGTTGCAGGCTTGGTTTGAAAAATGACAGGTACGAGCTGATTGGCCAGTGATTAAAACCAGACACTATATCACTTCATCAAGCTTAATAAATCAACCCCTCAGTTTCTTCTTCTGCATGAGTGACAGCTTCAGCCACTGGAGCAAACATCTGAAAGGAGCATGCAATGTTTTGCAACCATCATAATCCCGGCACTGAGTGAAAAATGTATTTAAATATTATTGGAAATATCAATAAATCAGATGAACATAAACAGGAAGTTCCAGTGATGCTATGTTTGCAGGAGCCAATGTGTGTTTCCATATTGAATACAAACAGAGGTTTTGGCTAATCCATGTTTATATTATTTACATGACCTTACATAAAATTCTAAGCAGTACATGGGATAATTTTAAACAATTGAATTGGTTACATTAGTAGGTAAATTCTGTAGATTATTCGCATCCTTTCTTTTCACACTGGCTTTTCATAAATGTTTCCATACTAAATTAATAAGCAGAGTGAGAACAGGATATAACTATTATCATCACCACTGAACCTTAATGAAAAAGGAACAGTCAATGTATCACCTGGTGACAACCCTGGAAGGATCAAAATGTATTTAATGTTTTTTTTTTTTTTTTTAGGACTCTGCAAAGTGATTAGTTCATCTGTGTTTCAGGATTGTCATTATTTGTTATATGTTATTGTAATGTAGAATAAAGTTTCATTTTTTCCTCGGTGATGCCTGGGAGCAGTATATTTATATTATGCAGAACACCACATGAAGGACAACTGTGCTTCAAATATAAAGACGTACTGTACTACAAACATTTAAAGTAATGTTATGTATTCTGCATAAATGAGTACATACAGTACAGTACAGTACATACAGTATACAGTAATAGTGAAAATGGGTCAGGGAAGGAAACATCCTGAAGCATGAGTGAGCAATTTTACAAAAGTGCAACAATACAAGTCCAACCGTTCAATAAAGTAACACAGGTTAAAGAGCTTATCCAACATTTCAGCAGCAGCTTTCCCAGTAGCCTCACTTGCCATAAGAGTTGTGATCTACAGTATGTTTTGGCTTTCAACAAAGAATGTGTCTAAATGATAATGTCTATTACATTACCGTTGACTGTGATTGCTAACAAAACATAACAAATCCCATTGCCAGCAACTTAAGAAACATAGAATTTGGCGGCAGATATGAACTGCTTGGTTCATCTACTGTAGTCTGCCCATTTTTTTATCCTTGAGGTAATTTTAACTCTATTTAAACTTATTTCTTTGAACGGTTTTTGGTCTTCAACTTTTTTGAATTGTGTACAGATGAAGCTGACAATTTTGAAGCAGATACATTTGTTTATTTTTCATAACATTTTTCCCTAAGATTCAATCATATTCTGACCAAGGCTAAAAACATCACGGGGCCTCAAACAAGTAGTCCTACTAAAATGCCAATTTTATATAAATATGGTGCTTTAAAATTAAATAAATAACTGAAAGTAACAATGTAATGAATCTCATTTGCTTCTGAAGAAACCTCTATATTCCTACAGCGGAGAAACGCGTCAAGGACTTTATCCAGGCACATATCTCCTAACTAACACCCACCCAGACTGCCTACCACATTTCAATTAACAGCTGGCATCTCCTCTCATCAGCTGTACATCGCCGGCACATACTACCCATCTGACCATTCCCAGAGCCACACTCAGCGTATCTGTAGTCCACCTCAGGTTTGTGCAGCTCGCTCCCTGTCTAATCACCAACAGCGGGCTGCCGGCGTAACGGCAACCGATGAGCGGGTGTAGCTAGAGCAGCACTCGCCGCACTTGCTGTACCATCTTCAGAATGCCGCAGGAATTGGACTTATCTACAAAGAGGTATTGCCGCTGTATATATTATACGGCTAAGGATCACTCACCTTATTAACTCAGGTGGGCCAATCACTACCCCACCCGGTATCTATACCTGTTTCTCCAAATTACGGGATTCATAAAAACTGCCCGTTTACAATTACATTTTTTATCATACAACCAGAATAATTGATATATTCCTTTTTCAATACATCTCAGAGACTTCATCTATTTACTAATTAACTAATTTCCTCTGAAAACGTGGTATCACTCCGGAGTTGGTTTGGCAAAATAACATCAATGGCTATACTAAGGAGCTGATATGTTGCACTGCTAATTTGTTTTTATGTCTATATTTTTAATGAATTGATTTATAGTACATAAATGTACCTTTTTTATCCTATATTCTCCAGATGTGTGGCGCTCTCTTACATTTATATATAATTAACATATACATGTGTATACGATTTATTACTAGAATAGTTAAATGTATACTACCCAACATATTGTAATGAGCCTTCTTCAAATCTTTTTTTTTTCTTTGCATACTTTTGAATGCTGCACTGTGCATTATAATTCTTTCCTAAGGTCCTAATTTGCTTATGTAAAAAAAAAAAAAATATATGACTGTTATGCTCCAGATTCTTTTCCCTTCATATATACTGAATACTGGCCTATATTTGTCTGTTTGCATTATTGTATGATGCTAACAAACACTGAATTTAATTAGCTGCCCAAACACTACAGAATGTAGGCGTAATGCTTTGTGTATAGCTTGCAGATTTCTGCTCTACTAATCCCCACATCTTTTTTTTAGTATGTAATTTGTACTTATGCTGTATTAAAATAAAGCATGGGTATTTTATTATCTAGGTCAGTGGCTGCAGAAGAAATATGGAAAGAGTATACGAAGAAATGGGATTTAATGCTGAAGATAGTGGAAAATAGTCTTTGCATTTCTAAAAGACAATTTTTGTAATTTTGCATTAGACAAATAAAATTTTATAGTTCAGCGGTTCCCAAACTGGGGTGTCTCTGGGGGAAGAGCAGGGAACAGGAATCTTGGGGCCCGGAAGGAGTTAAAGTGAGGGGAACCGTGGTGGAACTGAGTTCCACCACATCTAATGGATGGAACATCTAATGGTGGAACATTTAAATCTCCCCATTGGCAATGCACAGTAATTCTCACAGAAAAGCATTCCAGTTTTTAGGGGGATTCCAAAAACCCTACCTCTGGCCCTGTCTCTGCCTAATGGGGGGAGTGGAGGGGGTTTAATTCGGTGGCATAGAGAAATGAGTTCCCCCACCTTTGCATGACCACTTTAAGCCCTGGGGCCCGGTACACCAACATCTCTGGGCCCCCTCAACACCTTTGACTCCTCCTCAGGACATCCTGTGTCAACAAAAGTATCACCAAATACATCTATCTGTCAATCTATTTATACACACACACAAGTTCAGCAAAAAGAAGGCACTCAGACAGGTAAGTTTCAGCACCATGTATTGAGCAGAAGCAATCAGGACTAGCACTTTACAGTACACAGCTCTTTACTAAGAGCATCTGTCACAATAAATGACCAAAAAGGGTGGCAGAAGTCATGAGGACTGGGCTGTGTCAGGGGGTGCTGACAGGTGGCTGGGCCCTGGTAAAATGAAGGGGCATTGTCACCGCGAGCGGCATGGCCTCTGGAAGGGGGAGAAAAAAAATACCTAGTTTGTGCAGGTGGCAGCAGGTGGGGGTTGCGGGTGGGATCGCACATCAGCACTGGGAGAGAGCAGACAATCTGCAGCTGCCTCTCTCTACAGCTCAACACACAGCACTGAGCAGCGTGTGCAGGGCTGGGGAGAGAGGTTGCTGCAAAGGCAGCCTATCCTCTCTCTCCCACCTACCGGCTCCTTGCAGCGTGGGAGGGGTCACTACTTGGATTTGACCAGAAAGGATTAGCTGAAAGGCAAATACTAATACTGTACTGCAAATCCAAAGTGGTCCACTAATACATTCTATACAAGTATACCAGTTACGAGTATACCGATTTTCATGTTTCACTATGGGCCATTTCTAAATTTAAAGGTCAGGAATACAATGGGATCTTTATTATTTAGTATTTTGTCCAAATAAGAATTACCCCTGATGAAGTAAGTTTGACGAAACACATTTGAGTTTTGATCTTTTCTATTACATCAGAAATAAACCAATGAAACATATTTGGATTTACCTACAGAACCTTATACATCGTGATATGTGAAAAAGTCAGTGATTGCACATTTATATTATCCTTGTTAACGTTGTGAATAAATACTTGGTTTACTTGTTTTAATATTTTCTTTATAAATATTTCATTAAGAAATGTTTGGGTCTAGAGGTACCATTAAAAAAAAAATGTGAATACTCCAGAGCACCGGGGTTTCAAAAAGTTTGTTATCCACTGGCACAGCTCCATTTCACCATGTATGCCAACATATTAAAGCAATAAGATTAGTCAAGCTTGGCATTTTTTGTGTGCCTTTTTTGGTGTAATAGTCATTGTATGCAATAGAATGTAAGTATAGTCTTACTTGACAGGGTGAGAGAACCCTTACCAGTGAATAGGTTAATGATAAGGAAGCTTAATTATCGGTGGGGGGGCCACATAATATATAGTTATGCCACTGACCAAATATACTGTACAGGTAAGGGGCATTTACTGTACATTAGCTAATAATGAATCTAACATTTAAAACCATGGTCTAGAGAGAAATAATTAAAACAGATGAAGTGGTTTGTTATAAAGCTAAGATAATAAATTCTTCCAGAGCTTTCATAGGAAAAACTGTTTTTTTTTTTTCAACTGTCCTTCATTTATTTAAAAGTTTAGCTCTGCTTGCTGGCATCCTCACAAACCTTTATGAGGTTATTCTAGTTCACTCGCAAAGGCACAATCACTCTCTAATGGACAAAGCCAAATGCACTACAGATAGGACTGATGTAACATGTACAGAGAGAGTTGGATTTGGGTGTTTTACTGTTTCTGTGCACTGCAATAGAGATATCAGTTTGAAGTACAAACCCCACCCAAATCTATCTCTCTCTGCACATGTTACATCAGCCCCACCTGCAGTGCATATGGTTTTGTCCATTAGAGAGTGATTGTGCCTTTGCGAGTGAACTAGAATAATACCCTCAGTGTATATGCAAATGCACATGTTTTATGTACAATATTTGCACCTGCCTATTGCCTATGAGCCGTGAGTGCAAATATAAGCACATGCCTGTGCACATGCATTGCAAAATAAATTTAGTCACGTGTGCAAATAGCCGCAGCTCAGACGAGCATGGTTACATCTGTATGCTTAACACATTTTTTTTTAACAATAAAAGCTTAGCTTTTCTTTAACAAGTAATGCCATCTTCACTGAGTAATACCTGGTAATGAGGTAATGAGGTACAGCAGAACCAGCCTACTGTGCACATTTGACCCTCTGCTGATACTGTTAGTGTAGATGTATGACTATGCATGGCACCACAGAGCATCATCATTCTCTGCAAATATGGTCATTTTCGCCCCACAGAAGTGCTGCAAAGGGAACAATGCCCCCCTTAAAAAAGGACCTTGGCACTGTCCACTCCTCTCCAACAAGCCCAAGTCTGGGTAAAGAGTCTGTACTGTTGTTTTATGTGTACTAATTAAATTCAATTAATATTTAAATTCTTTCCTTCAGTATATGTTGTTTGTCTGCAATGGGTTATCTCTGAAGAAATTGATCTTCCACGGGCAGACAATCTTTAGTCGGTATTCAATGTTTATGAAGGCAGGGTTGAACTGGCCCACAGGGGTACAGGGGGAATCCCCCAGTGGGCCCAATGCCTGGAGGTCCTACCTCATCCTCTGAGGATAAGGGTCCATCCTGTGCATTTAAATGATACATTATATATGTTACCTTATACTGCACCTTATATATTGTTGTTATTAATCTAGCACATTATCAAGTATGCACTAGCAGTATTTACTATATACTATAGCTGGCCATGCCCCCCTCTGGAGATTGGTCACACCTCTAAACATGGGCCCCCTCTACCGTAACTGCATATTTTAGTGGGCCCTTCATGCCCCAGCCCAACACTGCATGTAGGAGATCACATGGTTCAGAAGATGCCTGTTTGTGTTTGAATGTTAACATCCATGGCAGTACCACTGTTTCTCCAGTGGTGGTGCTCCTTCAGTGTTGATTTCTGCTGTATCACTTCTGCTGGAGCTCCCAGCACTCCATGGTTGTCTTTCTGCGGCCTGGTAGAAATTTTATTTGATTTGAAGCTTATTTGGGCTCTCATTGCCAGATTTTCAGTTAATGTTACCTGAGTTTAATCTAGATAATATAGATTGTAAGCTTGCAGC
Organism: Crinia signifera; assembly: GCF_055691185.1. Classification (NCBI taxonomy): domain Eukaryota; kingdom Metazoa; phylum Chordata; class Amphibia; order Anura; family Myobatrachidae; genus Crinia; species Crinia signifera. Next base: position 63,538,990 of record NC_139218.1, read on the forward strand.
AGGGTCCTCCTACCTCCAAGTCTGTCTGTTGTTACCCAGTTTGTTTTATCACTGTCTACTATTGTAAAGCGCAACGGAATCTGCTACGCTATATAAGAAACTGTAAATAAATAAATAATACTGCTTGAATGTGTCCTGTTCCTTGTTTCTCATTCAGCTCCTAGATTGCCCATAGTCTGCATTCTGCTCCATTTCCTGCCTGCTTATAGTCTACAGTAGAAATAAAAGGCCCGTATTCCCATTCTCACTGCCTCTTGCACACCTTGCAAGAGGCAATGGCAGAGCAGGGCTGTTGACTGACTGTCTAGCAGCCCTGTGCAGCATTAAGCACAGAAAACTCACTTTAAAAAAATGGGTATAAAAATGGTAAAAATATTTGTCTTCGGCCATAGATGGTCAATAGTTTTGACTCAACAATGGACAATGGTCATCTGCAGTCCATTCAAAAAACTGTTCACAGGAGATGTCTGCACAATCCTTATTCATAGTCCTGCAGTGAGTATCTGAGGCTACTTTCATTTGCAGCTCAAGTGCCTCTTGTTACTGGACTTACTGAACTGCAAGCCAAAGCCTGCTCTTCTGTTATCCTGCACATTAAGGCAAATATGTTATCTTGGCTAGACAAAAAGGGGCTAGACCAGGGGTTGCCAAACTTTTATGAATCATGGTACTCCGGACCATCAGAATTTTTTCACGACACCCGTAGGCCAAAGGTTTCTCATTTAGAAAGTCAGAAAAAAATATAAAGTTTAGTAAATAGGTTAATGATAAGGAAGCTCAATGAGTCACTTCAATATTCTGAGGAATTGGAAAGGGATGGATCAACTTTGCCAGCGGTGCTGTGCTGCTTTGAAGCACAACTCAGGAGGTCTCACTCTCAGCCTATCATCTCAGAGATGAACAGCAGTCAGTGGCAGTCTCACACAAAGACGCACAGTCACTAAGCCAGGTTGGGACGGTGCCAAATTCTGAGCTTTTGTTCATCCACAAGGCAGCAGAGAGGGGAGGTAAAGCTGGGTCCAGAGGTACAGTAGCCTGTCTGCTCAGCCTCCACACTCCACCGTACACAAGGCAGTTGTACAGAATGGAGTCCAGCTGCCACCTGTGCTCAGTGTCACACAGCTTGCTTGCTGCTTGTCCATGGCTGTGCAGTGTGGGACCCTGCCAGGCTTACTGATGCTGAAGTTGGCCATCTGCAGATAAGAACAATAAAGGCTGAAAGCACTATCACTCTGGGGACTTGGAGGTCCTCCTCACATACAGTACAGCCATTCCAGTAACCATAGGACACCTGCACCACACTACTATGAATCAGATATATTAAGCTTGAAAAGTGATACGGTACCAGCCAATCAGCTCCTAACTGCCATTTCACTGTCTGGGTTTGAAAATAGACAATGTAAGATCAGAAGTGCATTGGACCTAAAAATGGAACAAACTGTCCACATGTTTGAATCAATAAGGGTTGCAGCATGTAATGTACCTGTTAATTACAGGGTGATCCTGCACATAATTAATTCAAGATGTGTTATAATCCTTTGACAGACCACTTAACAGGTGTGGGTTGTTTTTTTTACAGGGCTCCAAAGGCATGTTTAGGTTAATCCTGGCATGGCTATTATCTGTATCATTATAATCTGTAATCAGTGATACTATAAATAAATATATCTCTATACATTATGCCAACTCCAAAGATCCCTCAAACCAACTCACAAAACTGTCCTGACAAGTAAAAGTACACAGTTTAAAAGGGAACTGTGTATCATATGGCAAAACAATTTGTACATATCCAACTTTTTTAACAATGCTGCTATATTAATCTTGCCAGGTAAATCTCTATTTACCCTATAAAGATTATCTTTTAAGGACACGCTGGCTCTTCTAAAGAACTCAATTTTCTTCTTCACAATGTTGAAAAATTAAAAAGATTTGCAGGTGGGGTCGTTATAATAAACTATTTATATGCAAACTATGTACCAAATTAAAAAAGGACACCATTATTATAAACAGAATTATGGAAGGTGAAGTTCAATATGAATACACCAAGGATAAAAAATGAACACAAAAACATGACTAAGCCAACCAATTAACAGAGAGAAAATGTATAGGCATAAGATATTAAATTTAAAAAAGATGAATTTGATATGCGTATACGAACGGAAAGTCTGAATGCATAATAAACCAATTTATTAATACTATTATTAAGCCTGCATAACTTGAAAAAAACATTTTAATATGAATGAGCACAGTTAGGTCCAATATGGAACATAAGCTGCGTTCCTTTTACTTTTAAATACTTGACCTGGTAAGCTAAAAATATGGTGGTATTTTCACATTCTTATTATATTGACTGTAAATTAAATATTATAATTAAGAAATATTGTTAAATAGTTAATATTGTTAAATAATATGGGCAAAACATGTAGCCAAACATAATCAATCTCTATCATGTCCATTTTCAAGAAAATGGATTAAAATAAGTCTAAATAATTAAAAATTGTAATATGTACCTTTTAAAGGTAAATATTTCATATATATATATATATATATATATATATATTTTTTTTTTTCATTGTATTAACTACTAATTAAATTAGGAACTGTATGTTGCAAAATAAGGTATGCTAATGTGCACAACCGCTAATAACTTAATTCTCTATGTTATGCTTTCCTGCATACCTATTAACAAGCCAACCATCATTGTAAGCAAATCCAGGCTGCAAGGCATATACTAATTGGAACAGTAATCTACAATATGCTACTTGTCTACTCTACCACTTGCAGATATCCTTATACACTGCGGCTTCCTCTAGTCACGCCAAATAGCCCTTCTCAGTGTGCCAGGTCAGTGGTGCATTCAGAGAGTTCTTGGTACCTAGAAACCGCCCCTAACGGATCAAATTTATTTTTTTAGCGATGGAGACAGCTACGTCTCAGCAGAAACTGCATTTGTAACGAAATATAATGATAAGGAGAAGCAGATCAAAAATATACTGTACTGAGAAGACATTGGGATATATTCACCTTAGACCCTGCTTTAGGAAAGATTCTACCGGAGAAGCAACAGGTTATTTTTTAGAGAACTAATTCGTTGAAAAGTTCTCTAGCTCCAAGCCTACTTCCTATACTAGGGACCAAGAAAAATAAAATTGGATGGAAGTAGAAAGAGGATTTTTCCCAGTGCTGGTTGTATATGTTATCCAGTAATTTTAGCAATTTTAACAAATCCAAAACATATAAATGAGAAAGTCTGATGAATTGTCAAGTGACCTATGTCATATATATGATTGAATGATTGAATGCCAGTGTGTTATGAAGAGTATTGGGAAATTCAAGTGACAGCTAAAATTGAGAATTTTGGAGAATATGAGAAATGTGCTGAATAAAGTTACTTATCGCAGTCTTCCTAGACATTTTGTAAGCTGTCAGAAATCTTCCCTTGACAACTTTAGGATTAAAGCTAGGGAACATATAACATGATGACAACTGGTGGATATACTGTATATGGATAAAAACATTAGCTCCATTTGGCCTGAATGGAGGCTGTGATATTGTTTAATGGTCTGTCATTCTGATTTTGCTCTTTTCTGTCTGTATCTGGGTACACACTAGACAACATTTTTAACAATTTGCAAATAAGGACCATTCATTAAGAAAAATTCCTGTGTAGGCCCCTATGTGTCCCTAGCAATGTCCTCTGCCATCTGTACATGCAGCTTGAACTGAGGATATTGTCAATGACATCTACGGATATAGCCAATTTCATCATTGCCGCGTTAATTATAGCATGCAACTCCAAAGGCGATTGGAGAGATCCAGTCATCATGCGCGTGCCTCTAGTTCATTCCCGCAGTTCATAGTAATGCATTTAGGCCCTTATTCTGATCGGTGCGGATATATCCGCGTGCGTTCGGGCCGCCGATGTTTTGTGTCTGCGCATGTGCAGAGGCGTCTCTGCGCATGTGCGAGCGGGGCGTACGGCCGAATCCCGCATGGTATGTAAACACTCCGAACAGGGGGTGGAGAGGGGCGTGAAGGGCTATTTGGGCTCATTACCATATGCATACGCCCCGCGTTTCATGGGAGTTCCCATGAAAACGCTGGGCGTACGTATGGTAATGCGGCCGTGACGCACGTGTAGGGGGCGGACATATGACATCGCCGGATGTCAGCTGCCCGCCCAGATCCCTGCTTTTGCACGGAAAAATGTCCGTGTGGTCTGAGGTTGCGGGTGCTGGTGGAGCACTCGGTCCTGCATTCGATGGTCTGCGACCATCGAATGATGGGGGAGGTTCCCTTAGATGGAGGAGGCGTATTCCGTGAAAAATACACGTGCGGTCCGTTCGGCCAGCTTCTTACCGCATACGGACGGAGTTGGCGATCCGTATGGAAGGCGGGGTTTCGCACACACGGTCCTGGCCGCATAATCGGCTCCGGCCGCACCGATCAGAATAAGGGCCTTAGTGTCAAAATCACAGCATGGTGATTCAAAACCACGGATGTGAATTTGGTGCACCAAACAAGCATGAATGGCCAGATCACCGCAACAATGGGCATGGCTACATCTCTGCCATCTGTCCACTGACAATAATTTTTGATATATGCAGTGATGCAACACTGATTAGCAGTGAGGGGCAGCAGGCACACAACTGTGGGTGCAACCTGACAGGGTATATATAAAAAAAAAAAACCCTGGACCCCAAAAAAGGTGCTGATCACTTAGTTTATAGTGATCAGCACAAAAGGGGGGCAGCAGGGGGGAGCAGATACAAAATTATAGCACAAAATTATAGCACACAATTTAAATCTCTGCCACAATGACGCTGCTGCAGCAGCAGCAGCAACACAAGGAAGTCACACCAGGAGCTGGCAGCACGGATGCCACCAACGATCAGGTCAGTATAGGGCACAGATGGGCACAGAGACCGCTCTGCACGCTGTTCCTGACCGGAATGGCGGCTGCAGAGCTGTCTCTGGTATTTTCTATGTGGTGAAATGGCTGTGATTGGTCCGTCGGTCCGATGGACCAATCACAGCCTTTTGGGGGCAGGTGGGGTGAGGTGGGGTGACACCAGTGTCACCCTTACACCCGGTGGTGATTGGTTCTGTACTTTACAGCACCAATCACCACCGATCCCTGTGTCACCGGCGAACGTTATTCGCCGGTACACAGAAAACGCTGTAATTGGCTGTTCACATTGAACAGCCAATCACAGCGATCGCCGAACGGGGGGGTATCACTGCCCCCCCTGGGCAATGAGGGAAGATGTCTGCTGTCAGGGACAGCAGACATCGTCCCTCTGTCACCGCGTCTGTAGACGCGGTGGCACTTTGAAGTCATGACGTACATGTACGCCATGTGTCGGGAAGTACATCCCGGCCATGACGTACATGTACGTCAAATGTCGGGAAGGGGTTAAGATATGAGTATTTTATTATTATTATTATTATTATTATTATTATTGTTGTTTTTATATTAATATTAAGTATTGGTGTTTGTATCACCATAAAAATGGCGCATAATGAATATAAGTTTAATCTTCAAGACTATGGGCAGTATTCAATGAAAAAAATTCTCTGTGCATGGCGAGAGATTTTTTCTCTCGCCATGCACTCTCCGTGTTCCGGAGCCTCCTGCTCCCACTATTCAATGTATTTAAGACTCGCCGCCACTCGTGGCGAGTCTTAACCCCTGCAGCGGACCAGCGTCCGCGGCAGGGAGCTGACAGGGAGCCGTGGGACGGTGGCATCCAGGGAGATTAAAGTCTCCCTGGATGCCCCAGAACATATGTGGAGGGGAGGGGGCTCCCCGGGACCCAGGCAGCACAGGCTGCCCCCCCCCCTATAGCCAGCAGGGGACCCAGTATTCACTGCACCCGATCGTGCATATTAACGATCGGGTGCAGTGAATATATGAATATCTAATGAGCGGCTCGAGCGCTCCGGCCCCCTGCTGGCTGCACTGTGTAAAAAAAAAAATATATATATATTTTTTTTTTATTAAATATATATTCATGTGCTATAAGCACATGAATAAAAATAACATGCCCCTTCACAGAAAAAAAAACCTGATTTTAAAAAATTAAAAAAAAAATTAAAAAAACCTTTTAGTTTAAAAGTTCACATTCCAGCTCTCCATCAAAAGATGGAGAATTTCTACACGGAGAGAGACGGCGAAAATCACTTAGAAAGACGGCGAATATTTCACATTGAATAGAGTGGTTCACTTTTGGAGAGCAAAATGCTCCGTCCTAGGCGGAAAAAGCAAAAATTCTCCATAAAACACTGAGAATTTTTCTCATTGAATACTGCCCTATGGCAGTCATAATTAGTATTTAACCATTGCTCTATGGGATTATGAGAATATTCAATATTCTCCCACAGTGTTTGGGAAATCATATAGATAATAATGATTCATGTGACTCATGGTTGATTGGCTGATGTAGTATGCATATTAATGAGACTTGGGCTATATTGGCATGGCTGGTAAAATCAAACCCACTAAGGAAGCCTATTGGGACAAAATACATCTGGGTGCTGCTATTGTTGATGGGGAAGCTGTGATGACATCTAACCAGGAAGTGATTTTGATTACAGATGGATGTCAGGGATGCCGGTTTTGTTTGAAGACCGGGAATCTATGATATATATATATATATATATATATATATATATATATATATATATATATATATATATATACACAGCATCAAATTTATTAAATAAAGTATTTTTTAATAAATAACAGTGTTTAAGGCATGATTTTAAATCAGAAGTGTTATCTTCAGCTTCTTTGTAATATAAAACCCGACACTTTTCATCTCATAGAGACTTCATTGGAGGTACATCTTCAGAAAAAGATTCATCAGACTGACTTTAAGTTTATGGAAATTGTAATGGTAGGGTCCTAATTGGTGCCTACCTCTCTCTCTTGTGGTGCTCACAAGAGAGAGAGATTTTATACTGCAGGTTTATACCTTGTCCAAGCCACAGCAGTTGACTTAATTAATGTTGGGTCTTACTGGAATTAGGCCTAATAAACTCCTGAGAAGAAAATAATCAAAGCACCAGTTAGGACCTTACCATTATGATTTCCATGAACTTATATTTAGTCTGATGAATCTTTTTCTGAAGATGTAGCCCTGAAGAAGTCTCTATAAGCTGAAACGTGATACTCCAAAAGGGGCTGCTGATAACATTTCTGATTGAAAATCATGCATTAAACATTGCTTTTATGAAAAAATACTATTTTTAATAAATTTGTTTGGACTTTACAACTTTGGTTTATTGGCTGTAGAACCCCAAAAAGTACTACAAGCCTATCTTACTAATTCACTCTAAGTGTGAGTGTACCCACAGACACAGATAGCATACATAAACACAGACACACATACAGTGGCAAACATACACACAAGTACACAGACAGACACACACATACATAGCTTACTGTACATACAGTACACACAGAATGTACACACAAACACACAACATACATACACACTGTACATACACACATACAGCATACCTACAAAAACACACACAACATACCCAACAAGTGTCAGGACTTTGGGCTGCAATAGCTGCCGCATCTCACCCAGCTGTCCAATGTTTTAAGGGGTTCTACTGGGCGAAATTATGTGTAAGGGACATTACTGGGGACATAATATGTAATGGGCATTGCGTGTGTAACATAATGTGTAAGGGCATTATTGTGTGTGGCATAATGTAATAGGCATTACAGTGTGCAACAATGTGTAATGGGCACTACAGTGTGTTGCATAATGTGTAATGGGCATTACAGTGTGCATAATCCTGGCACAGTGTGACTAAGGTGTTCGGTATTTTTGATCACGGGTCTGACTCTTTCACACTAAACGCATCTCGCCATTATACACAGGACGACCTGGGTTAAAGGTGCCTACACACATAGCGAGTGTTCTTAGCAATGCAAGATCCCTCAGCACACAGAGCTGCACAGCACACACACAGCGATGTGTGCTGAGTGAGCTCTCAGCACCAGTGTTCTCCGGTGAGAGAACATTGGCGAAGTCTAGATTTATGGTTCCTGCTCATTCTTATTCTTATTCTACCAGTGATAGCGAAGCACGGGACTGTGCATGGCTATTGATGTGGCCCCTACACACAGTGATGTATGGTCATTTTCTAAGCAAAGTAGTCAGATTGCTTAGAAAATGGCTAAAAATCGCTATGTGTGTAGGCCCGTTAACCTTTCTTATAACACAGATTGAAATACAGGGTTGGTCGACCCTGGTTATTCAGTTGGGTGGTTTCACATAGCACCTCGATCCGGCAATAACCCAGGTTATAAATGCAATCTGAAAGGGGTATGAGGGGCTCTACCTGCTGCAATGTGTACAAGTGGCACTACTATGTGGTGTAATGTGAATAACGGACCCTACTGTGACACTATTATGTGTCCATGCCACTTTACCACAAAGCTATGCCCTATATTTTTGGTGCCCCCCTTTGGTGCACACTGTTCCTATTTTGTGGGGGGGCCCGAAGCATATTTTTGCACCTGGGTCCACAACACGCTACAGATGAATATAATACCACTTGTGAAAATAGTATACTGTGCCACAGAGTCAGTGTTCAATAGTAAAAGCAAAATAGAATAGTTCATTATTTTTTAGGGTGTCAGCTGACTGCAAAGTAGGATTAGTTAAATGTAAAAGTGTAGCGTGGTTTAATAGCGGCCACAGGTGTCCCACCATAAAACAAATAAATCTGTTTCTTTAAAATAAAATAAATAATTAATTAAAAGAGACGACAATTTATTAAACAATTAAAATACACATATGCTCTTAAATAACATATATATCACAGCATGAATAAAGGAATTCTTATCTTGTATTAGGACCAACAGGTCAGTTAGGGTGGCCCAGTATGTTTTGGCATACGCTTTGTGCTCACACTTTTCATTTTGTGATTTTGGGAGTGTTGTTATTAGTTCAAAAATACAAAAAACTCCATCGATATTTAGCTGACAAACTGAGAAAATAATGATGCCTTACTGTTTTCCATTGCTCATATAACAGTTTGGAGAGTTAACCTTGTGATTCGGTTTTCATAAAATGTTCCCCGTTGTCAGCTGTATTGCATTATGTTTGTCCATTGTTAAGATGAATGCATTTGAAACAGGAATAGGAAATATCTGAATGTACTGTAGTTTCAGGCCATCCTGAAACATACAATACACTGACTATAAAAAAGCATTCAGTTAATTAAAAAAATAATTTCAAACATTGAATCAAAATTGATTTCAATGCAAATTTTTATCACAAATAACACTCAACTATAAAAAAAAATGTAAATTTTTCTTAATTTATTGCAAATACTGTAGGAAAACATACAATCGCTGATTACCATATTTGCTAAGCTATATTTAAAAATTTGAACCTATCTATGCAATTAAAGTTGTCTGTGATTTGAAAGGTACACTAGGCAGTTTATATTTAATTTGTACACTCTAACAACGTTTTGTATTGCTAGGACATGGATCACCTCTACTGGTCCTGAGTTAGGCCCTTATTCTAATCGGATCGGTACGGCCCGCGTGCGGCCGTACCGCCGATGTTTTTACTCTGCACATGCGCAGAGGTGAATCTGCGCATGTGCAGCCCCCTTCGCCGCAGACGTATTTCGTCCGCCGCAAAGGGGGCGTATAGGGGCGTGAGAGGCATCATGCCCTCATTTCCCTATGTGTACGCCCCGCGTTTCATGGGCGTTCCCATGCAAACGCGGGGCGTATGCATGGTAATGAGGCCATGACGCAACTCATGGGGGCGGAAAGCTGACGTCGCCGGATGTCAGCTTTCAGCCCCCATACAAGCTACCACACGGACGATTGTCCGTGTGGTCTCAGCTTGCGGGAGCTGCCGCGGCGTGCGGACCTGCCTTCGATGGTCGACGACCATCGAATGCAGGGGGCAGCTCCCACCATGGTGGAGGCGTAGCCTCCACCATTTTTATGCGGATCGCCAGCCATCCGTGTACGGACGGCCGTGGCGATCCGTAGGGTGGGCGGGGATTGGTTTGTGCGGCCGGAGCCCCGTGTGCGGCTCTGGCCGCACCAACCAGAATAAGGGCCTTAGTGTGGATCACTCTGATAAATATTACTATTCCCCATGAGAGACACCTATACCGAAAAGCGGAATTTATGTTTGAGCGTTTATGGCGTTGTTTTTTTTTATTTTTAGTTTGATATAAATAATTTTCACTCAAGATGTACACTCTATCTGACATGTTATTCATGGTTTTCACTACAGTATCCATGTTTCATGTCTACTGCTATCATGTATATACAGGTTACAGGTGTTCTGCAAAGGTCTCTTTGCTATAGTACAACTGCAGGTCATCTTCCTACTGTATATACAATTTCTAAATTTTGTATGTTCATATCAGCAATTTTTGTATGCAATAGGCTCTGTTTCCAGCTTGTTTTATTTTATTTATGTTTGTATGTGAAAATTACAATAAAAACTATTATATTCAAAAAAGTGGTCTGTGATTCCAAACAATAGCTTCATCATGAAGCTCAAATAAACTGTTAAAAATAAAGGTTATAAATATATCCAATTAAGGCAGAGGCATCACCTGATCTGGAGACGCAAAGGCCCTTATTCTAGTTGATTTGGACGGATGCGTATTTCGGACAGGAACCGATTCTTCTTACCCCTGCCTACCGTACGAATTTCTCGCACCGTCCGAATGCGGTAAGACGATAAGCAAATGGGCCGCGAGTGTATTTTTCATGTGAACAACTCCTCCATTTGTGGGAACCTCTCCCATCCTCCGATGGTTGCCGACCATCGAATGATGGAATAAGCGGTCAAGCAGCATCGAGTGCTCAAGACCACTCAGACATTTTTCTGTATAAAAACAGGGATATGGGTGGGCAGATGACATCTGGCTATGAACACGTGCATCACGGGCACATTACCATACGTACGCCCAGCATTTTCATGGGAACGCCCATGAAACGTGGGGCGTATGCATATGGTAATAAGCCCAAACATCCCTTCACACCCTCTCCACCCCCTGCTCGGATTGTTCCAACCGATCATTTTCTGCACGGAACTCACACCGTGTTCGGTCATGCGAGGCGTTCGAACATACGCAGAAATGCCTCTGCACATGTGCAAACACCTAACATTGGCTGTGCAACCACACAAGCAGCGGTCCGACTGAATCAGAATAAGGGCCAAAGTGCTCACTCTCTATCCCTCTTGCCCATCTGAGGTGCTTGTGGGGAAAAGAGGGTGTGACCTAAGTTGAAGGGGGTGTGGTCTTGTTGCGAATCCTGATTACTTTACTCCTGGATGCTGAACTGCCCCTGGAAATGAGTGTTGGCTCCATCTCTATGACAAGAGGCATATGCTGCAGTAGAATGTCACATTGCAGAACCCAGCTTCTATCACTATAGAGAAGCCAGCATTTTGGCATCACCTTTTCCAAAGTGACAGCCAAGTGTGGGTCTCACTCCCCGCAGCCCTCAATGCCACTGATATAAGGTAAACTTTTAAGTTCCCCCCAAGAGCACTGTCAAATCCAATATCAAGAATAGTTAATATGGACAGACTATTGCAGAGTTAAATTTGACTACAAAACACCATTTTATAAAACATCTATATTAAAGAGACACTTGTTATAGAGGTTACCTATGGGAGTGCATAAAAAAATAAATTGCTGAAAAGGTGTATAGAGTTACAGTACACACTAGCAGTACGTGATTGAGCCAAAAGGAACAGCAGGCCACTTAAGCTTAACCAGACTGTGTAGTTTATTGAGCAAGTGATATACAGCAGCACTCACTGTTGATAATCAGCAGCACTCACACATTGATAATAGAGATGAAGCTTAGCAGGGTTCAGACAGATCACCGGCTGGTGTTGTCTCTTGGATGTGGTAAAGGTGCTGGTGTTGGAACAGTGGCCACCATAGGTGATTGCATTGTCAGTCACAGGAGCTGATAGGAGGACATCTGTCTCCCACTATGTCACTCAAACACAGTAACAAGATAACACTGCACATGCTCAGTAAAGGTCCATATACACTAGGGGCGGGATGTATTAAAATACATCGCCGCCCTTCGCACCCCCCCCCAGCCGCGTGACGCCGCCGCATATGTACTAACATATGCGGCTGGCATCGCGGTGCGGTGACGGAGGCCCCCCGCGATACCTGGAATGTGGTGTGCGGGGGGTCTCCGTCACCTCCCAGACGGCTCCTGCATCCGTCACGCCGGGGACAGCTAAGCAAGCTGTCCCCGGCGCCTCCTCCTCCCCCCTGCAGCCGGAAGGACGTCCGGCTGCGTCACTAGGGGGAGGAGGGGTTTACCTTCCAGGGTCCAGGAGGACCCTTCAGGAAGGTAAGCCAGAGGGGGGGTCGGCGAGGCGGCGGGGTTTGCATCGGCGGCGGCGGGCGGCGAAAAGAAGCCCATAGGCTTCTATAGGGTATCGCCACCCAAAGGTGGCGATACCCTTCACTGCGGTATCATTTTTGATACAAAGGAAAATGCGGTAAAACCGGGGGTTTACCGCATTTTCCATTTGATTCATCTCGCCCTAGGAGATTTTAATTTCAAAAGATTTTACCAAAATCTCTGATAGATATATATATTTTCCCAAAGAGAAAATCTTTCATATAAAATGTCAATTTACATAATAGGCGGGGTTTGAATTCCAAGGGTGGGAGCAGGGGACATTTTATCTCACTGCATTTGTGTTCTTGGGGCCTGATTCATAACTGATCGCTGGGTTGCGTATATTCAAAACACAGCAATCAAGTCAATGCCACCCTATGCCACACTGCCTGGGCAAAATCCTGCCCACTTGCATGGCTACAATTTCACAAGAAATGTGTATTAGTGGGTAATGATACCAGAAACATAAACATTGCTGTCCTGTGGCAGCAAAGTATATATTACTGGCATAGAAAAGAAATGTGCATTGGTGGGCAATGGTGCTAGTAATATAAATACTAACCCCTGACAAATTACCTATTAACCCTACTAAATAATGGAGGCAAAGTGCTAGCTTTAATAAAGCACAATAACGGAGATTTCCTAACTATTGAACTTTTTAGTAACCATAGGCGTGTATTCTCTATGTGTATTTTACTTATTGTGAATATTATCTAATATCTTTTTTTGTCTACCTTATTAAATACGTTTATTTATATTTTGTCGCGAATGGCTATTTTGAGTTTATAATTGAATACCCAGTTTCGAGCGCTGCCTAAACTACCCATTTCTTTCAGTTGTTTTACGATTGGGGATTGAGTACCACCTTGTAGACAACAGCTGAAGCACGCTACATCCCCTTAGCGCTGAACATTTTTACTGCTGTGCGGGTGCTTTTGGGGACTTGCATATCCGCTGTGGTGCTTGCACAGGGGGCAGGATGAAGGTCTGCAGGGGGCATGCACATGCTCAGGAAAATGTTGGGCATCCTCATGCGAGTGCAGACGGGCACCTGCCTGCCGGGGATGGGCAGCTGACGTCACATGACAGATTTTGGCTCCGTGTTTATGCAAAACATTCATTCGAAAAGCGGCAGGTATATTCGCAGGGTGGTGGGGGAGGCAACTGCTCAGCTGCGGGCAGTGTTAGAAGGCTTGCTAAACATCAAACTTTCGCTGCTTAGCGAAACCAACCAGAATGACCCCCAATGTGTATAAGGGCCCTCCTATTAGGGGTAACAAGTAAAGAGGGAGATTCTCTAAAGGAAAAATGCATTAAAAACCCTGTTATCGGGATTTTTACCACATTGTGAGATTCTCTAAACCCCTCCCCCCCAATGGGTTAATGCAACCTCTACCACCTATGGGCTTCTACCACAACCGCCCCGCACCGACCTCCGCACCGACCCCTGCCGCACCGTCCCCCGCCGCCCCGCAACAATACCCCCCTCAAGAGCTGTCCTTTGCCATAATTATCCCATATGTTACAGCATAAGGGATAATTATCACCGCGGTAGCCGGCAATGTGCGGTGTACGTGGGTCGCAGATGTTACAGCCTCCCGACCAAAGGGAGCTCTTCTTTGTTGCATAATGTTAATAAGGGGTACTACAGTGTGACATACTGTAACATAAATAACGGACACTACTATGTAGTATAATGTGAATAAGGAACACTACTGTGTGGAGTAATGTGCATAATGGGAACATGAATAAGAGACACTATAATGTGGAGTAAAGGAACTCTACTATTTGGTAAATATTTTGAATACTGTATTTATTTTAAAATAATGATTAGGTCACTATCATGTTGGTAAATATGTTTAATATATGAATGCAGATATTATAATCCCCCTATAATGTTGAAAGAACATGGTGTATTCATGTGTTTGGCTTTAATCTTTAAATCACTGAGGCCATTAATAGCATAAATATAGCAGGATCTGCACATAATGTGTGAACAACTGTATTATGTCCTTTCATGTATTTAGTTAATGTAGTGATTTTACATACTTATATACTTATAGACTTATTAATAAATGGGAAAAAAAGTACCAATACAACAAATGAAAACTAGAAAACCAGAGCTATACAACCTCAATCTAAAAGATGTATGAAAAATAATTAAAAGAAAAACAGATTTCATAAAACTATACTTATGGATGAAAAAGCCTAGAATAAAATGTGCTTAAACAGTTTCCGTATCCCTTGACAGTTTGAAATGTAAATGTAAATGAGTTCATATTATTTAACTTGACAAACTGTGTATAAATTAATAGTGAGAACTGGTAGCCAGGCCGAGGCTTTTATCCAACTTTACCTCCATTACTGTATGTTTCAAAACTCCTTTAATAATTACATTTATTTAAGACTGTAGGAAGAAGACGGGACAGGCTAATAGAAGCAATAAATTTGTCAACACTACATCTCTTTAATTTCCTTCCCTCCACAAAGTCTTGTGCAAACGTTTTTCAAATGATAAATTTATTATTTTTAAAAGGAAAAAAAAAATGTTAATAATTATTTTTAAATAATATCCTTGGTTAATATGTCCCTGTGTATTCAGTTCCCCATATACATTCCTTACTATACTTTATGGTTTCCCAAACAGGTGTGGAATTTAGTGAATATTTCTAAATTATACTAATGACTGCTTTGAATATTTAGTGCAGATATTCATAAATCTGTTCATTTTTAAAATCTTTTTGTATTGAATTTCAAAGACAGGCATATATCTTAAGTGTAAATGTACATCAACAAGTCATTAAAAATCAGTAATATAGGCCTTAAGATAATGGTCCAGAAATGTGACCACATAATAATGAGATTACTGTACAGCCAACAGATCAGGACTGAGATAACAGACATTTGTGTTAATAGTTGTGAGTCTTGTGACGCATATTTCAGAGCAATATTACATAAAACAAAGTTGCCAAAGAAGTAGACATATATTATATTAAACAATCATCAATAAACATAAAACAGACATGTAGGAGATGCAGTAGATAAAGGTGGGAAAGGGGATATCTGGCATACCCTTAAATACAGTTAATGAATGGCATCAGTTCAGGGTTGTCCATTTGTCAACCAGTGGAGTGGGAAGATGCAGATGCAAGCAGTTGTCTATGAAGGTACCATTCGGTGTGTTCACATAGTTTAAAGATTTGTGTTCTAATGTCATGGCCTAAACTATCTATAAAAAGTCCCCATTTCTTATAAAAAGTGGTAATACCTTTATCTATAGAAATTGATGCCGATTTCCTATCAAAATATAATAACTGTAATATTTTTCTTTAAAATTCTGAAATTGATGGGGAAGATTTAAGACACAATAGATAAGGTTTTTTTTGCAACTGTAAATAATATGTCAAGAGGGGACTAAGCAAGGATTTATGTGTGTCCAAGTTCCAGTTGAACAAAATTGCATCCTATGGGATCGTGGGAGGCATGTTTTTTAAAAGTGCAATTAATATAAGCTATAAACGTGTTCCAGAAATGTTTGATGAACCCACAACCCTAAAAGCAATGGAAGTGTGATGCAGAGGAGCCGTGGTATTTAGGACAGTCTCCTGAGTTGGTATTGGAAAAATGTGCAAATATAGCTGGAGAAATATATGCTCTTTGGATAATGCAATAATGCACGTCTTGTATATAAGTTAATCTCAAAATTTACATAGTAGATTCTTATTTTTTACTCAGTATAGCGGGAGTGGCGAGGGATGGAGAGGGAAAGGATATAATTTACCATTGAGTGTATATATGTATTTACTGTCATCAGTCAGCAAATTGTACAAAAATTTGATACAATAGATTTGTTTGTCACATATATTCAAGATATACTGTAAAGGGTCGCAGACAGATAAAGGTAAATTATTGGATGAGATGGTGGAAAGAGAATATAGGTAATGCCTACATTGTAAGCTTATAAAGAACTGTGTATTTGGTGAACCATTGTTCTTGCATAACTCTGTAAAGGATAGATTTCTGCCTCCGGTGTCGAATACCTTGTATGAGTTTCTTATACTGTACCTTTGTCACACCATTGGCATAAAGTTCAATTAGTAAGAGATGGTAGAAAAGCTCAGTTGCTCCAATGTGGTTTTTAGGTGGATTCTTCTCAGTTTCTTGGTAACAAACACCCAGGCATGATAGATGTCATGAAATAAGGGGTTATTTATTATGTGGGTAGATATCAGTATATTTAGTGTTGAGGAGAGCAGCAGGGGAGAAAGGGTGAAAAACTGCCCCATGGAATTTAACATCTGTGAATAAGTTCCTTTTGAGCATCCAACCAGAATTATAGCAAAAAAGGATGGATGCATTCTATACTGTAGTATACAAATCAGGTAGACCAATTCCTCCAGTTTGTTTAGGGACCAAAAGATTAGAAAGTACCAGCTTAGGTCTCTTAACTCGCCAGAGGAAATGTGTTATGTGTTTAGGCAATTTGTATGTATCCATTTATTTAGGCGTAAAGGTACTGTAGCATCTGCATTAGATAGAAGAGTTTCGGGAAAATTATACTCTGAATTACTGCCAGTAGAGATAATGGAAGTTATTTCCAATTCTCAAGCATATTGGAAATTTTTGAGATGACTTACATGTAATTGGGTTTATATAATTCATCAAAGTTAGCCATGACTTAAACTCCTACATTTTTTATACCATGGGTAGTGGAAGAGAAAGGAAGTTAAGAAAGGTATTGCCTGGAGGTATCATCAGCTGCTTTAAAATACAGTACTTCTGATTTACCAATGTTAAACAGTAGCACGACTGTAACTGTGATAAAGACATTGTAGAATTGTGAGAAATGTATCGGGAAAGACAAAGTTTCAGTGTGGGGCCATTCAATAAGGTCAAAGGCCTTTCCATGTCTAGGGAGAGGATCATGTTATATGAGGTAAAGTTTGCAAGAGAGGTCAAAAAGTAGTCTGCCAAGAGGACGCACAGAACATTGATTTCAGAATGTCTTCCCAGATATTGTTGGTGAGAGGAGGATTTTCAACCTTTCCACAAGAGTTTTGATGAGTTGCTTGTTTACCAAATTGAGATGGGAGATGGGATGATGGGAGCCCAGAAGGGTATGATATCTGCCCATTTTGGAGAGCACTTTGAAAGTAGCAGTATTAAAATGTAGAGAAGGGACAATGATCAAGCAAATAATTAATTATAGGGACTAGGACAGGACCAAGGCGGGAGCAATAGTTTATAAAAGCCTCCACTGACGCCATCCGGGCCTTGGCCTTGTCATTTATCATTTAGTGGATTGCAGACTCTACCTTGTCAAGTTGTATAGCGGCAACAAAAGCAAGTGCACCATCTGAGTAGAATTGAGCATATGACAGGTATTCCCAGAAATATGTGGGACAGCCAGGAAGAGTAAGAGATGGTTTTTTTTTTTTTTTTGGGGGGGGGGGGGGGTACTGAGTAGAGTAAGGTATAGAAATCATGTAAGACTTCAGCAATTTTGAAATTAGAAGTAGAAAGGGCTCCAGGAGGGGTTTTAAGCAGGGGTACAACCACTGGAGGTTTTGGGCCATTAATGAGGTTGGTAAGGAGCTTACTGTTCTATTTCTGAATTTGTGGAAGTGATAGCAGAAAAGAGGTGTCTGACAGTCAAAGTTTGCATATATTGTGTCTCAAATTAGTCTTAGCAAGGTGAAATAATTGTTTGATGTTTATTTGTCCGTACCTTACACAAGACACTGCAAAAAGTCTAATCTATGCACTTATTATATCCCGCATTGATTATTGCAATAGCCTCCTTACCAGTCTTCCTAAGAAAATACTCTCACCGCTACAATCCATTTTGAATGCAGCTGTGAGGCTGATCTTCCTGGCTAGACGTTCAACGTCTGCTGATCCGCTCTGCCAGTCCCTCCATTGGTTGCCTGTATATTACCGCATTCAATATAAAATACTTCTACTTACATACAAAGCCATTACCGACTTATATCTCTTTGCTTATCTCAAAATATATCCCCACCCGACCTCTCCACTCTGCACAAGATCTGCGTCTCTCATCCACACTCATTACTTTCTCCCACGTACACTTGCAGGATGTCGGGCAGCACCCACCTTATGGAATGCCCTTTCATGCACATTAAGACTCCTCCAGCCCTTAAACTTTCAAGCAATCCCTGAAAACTCACCTCTTCAGGCAAGCTTATCATATTCTGGAACACCCACATAACCTCCAGTAACATTCATATCTAATTGCGTCCCATCAGGACTGTCTTGCAATCTGGTGGGACTGCCATGCCATGGAATTCTATCCTTATGTATGCCTCCTATTATCCCTATACTGTAAGCTTGTGAGCAGGGTCCTCCTACCTCTATAGTTTGTTTCTACTCAGTTTGCTTAATAATTGTTGTTACCAACTGTAAAGTGCAATGGAATATGCTGTGCTATAGAAAAACTGTAAATAAATATAAATAAAGTAAATAGGAGTGAAAAGCTGTCCTCGGAGATGATTGAAAGATTGTGAGACATGTTTTCTTTTCAAAGTTGACCAAATAGGAAATTATTGCATATCACATAACTGTTTTTGTAGCCATCCCAAAAAATTTTTCCCAGTCAGCCTCCAACCACTGTCTAAATTAGAGAGATTTGATAAAGCTGCTTCACAACGAATCACGTCAATTTGGTCTACAAGTCACAGCAAAACCCTGACATTCAGCTCACTGCCCGAACCAGCCTGGACAGACCAGAATTCTCTGCAATACCACTAGCAGTGGTTTTCTCCAAGCCTACCATCTGGATTACAAAGGGACTTTGCATTCTCTTCCCATCCACCAAAAAGGAACAATCAAATACATGTCAAGAACTCTGATCCCTCAATCCAAACAGGATCTTGAGAGGGGTTTTCCAGGTTCTACTAGGAACGGAAAGTGAGGATAGTGCAGCAGCTAATATCCTAGCATTTATTATTGCAATTGCTTGATTTTACTTATCTTTCATGTTTTGATATTAACTCATGACCAAATGGTATATTACATTTATTGTTACTAATTTTATATTATTTTTAATATATATGTGAAGTCAATCCAACGGTCTCTGAGAGTTTTTTAAGCGATGCTTCCTTTTTTTCTATATTAATGTTATAAGTGTCCAGGAGATCTGTGCAGTAGGCTCTGGCAAGCAGCAAATAGGAAAAATCAATTAAATGCCATATTGAATAGTGCCGGAAATGACTAAAGTTGAGAGATACATTCCAAATAATGCCTTTCAGTTGCAATAAATGGCATTCTCTGACATACTGTACAGTAACTGTCAGATGTAATGCTGTAAGTGAGGACAGTAAGTCCGCAACTCCCATTACGACACGGTAATCATTTCCGGTGCTATACAGTATCGCATATAATTGAATTTCATACACCATGCATGTGTTGGTGCAAGTGTGGAACCCGCACAGACTTGCAAAAAGCAGCAATGTTTATTTTATTTATTTATGTAACAGTTTCTTATATAGCGCAGCATATTCCGTTGCGCTTTACAATTTCTTGACTGATATGAGTAGGAACTATTTGTTTCCATTGTTTATCAGTGTTTGCTGTCTGAACTTGCATTTCTATTGTTGTCACATCTCATAGATCATTTTTGTTATTTCGCGACCTAAGGCTAAATTTAATAAGTAGTGGGTTATTGGCGGTTTTGACCATTTGATGTAGAAAAGCAATAAGATTACGGTAAGATTCATGGTTTTACATTTATTATTACAGAATTGCCTTTTCTTAAATTCTGGAAGTAAAATAGTTTTTTAAAAACAAGTCAAATTTGATTATATTGAGTAATGATTATGTTATTATTATAAAGTTAAAATTGATACTTCATAACACTAAGATTAAGGGTTTCATTCGAACCAATCAAATCGGTCAAATATGTTTAGGGTTCTTATGTTCTCCTTGTCTTGTGTGCGTTTCTTCCAGGTATTCCAGTTTTCTCCTATAATATAAAAACATACTGGAAGGTTAGGTGGCTTATGAAGAAATAAAAAAAAACCTTAATACACACAGGGGCGATATATTGCTCAGCAATATATCGCTAGGGGTGTAAAAAATATATTGCTCAGTGTCTCCTTTTCATCAGCGACCAGAGCTGGTCGCTGATGAAGGGGAACCTCTGCCGGGAGAGCTGCAGAGGGAATCAGCTGGTCGCAAGAGCAAGCTCCTGTGACCAGCGATCATAAGGGGGCTAAAAACGTGAGCGCGCACCCAGCGATTTATAGCCGGTGCACAATCCAATCGCTGGCAATACGGTCGCTCAGCGACCATATTGCCAGCGATATATGCTGAATTCGCCCCCGTGTGTACACAGCTTAAGGTTTGGTCTACTTCCCAGTAGAAATCCATAGGGGTACCTGTGAAAATAACTTATACTCACCTGCTCCTCTGGCATAGATTGGTATGCTTCATTCCCTGTAGGCATCCTCGGGTGTAAAAAATAGCAAAGCGCTGACCCAACACCATACTATCAGGAGAAGCCGCAAGTGTGTTTACACTTGCAGCTCCTCACTGAGGCTGAGAGATTCCCCGGTGATGTCATTCACCGGTTCTTCCCTCAATCAATTGGGAGCAGGCTCCGAGGGAGCTCCTTGACTCCTTGGCTGTGTGCAGCTCCATACTGACTATTTAGCTAGGTGTCAGTGTCAGTCCTGTTATGGAACTACAAGACTCATCAAGACCCATTAATGCCCCGCATGCTGGGACTTGTGGTTCTCCAAAATCCTGCATGCAGGGGAGGCTTGCTGGGACATGTAGTTCCACAACAGAACCGAATAGTTTGATGTCTTTTATGCCATCAGCCCGGTGCCCACTGTCCAGCTCGAACCGGGGTTTCCCGGTGCTGGTTGCCGAAATACAGGGGACCATACAGTATTTTGGGAACCAGGATGGGCCATGTGCCTGGTGCTGATTTTAGAAGTACAGGAGAATGCCAGCTTTTTTCCTCCTGTATTTCTGCAAGCTGGACCAGCTCAATGAGCCCAGTGCTGGTAATTGCCGGGTGTTTGGATCTCAAACTGTTTTTTTTTTATTATTATTATTTTTTTTCCCTATCTTTTAAACAGGGAAGCCTGCACAAACCTAATTGATATGTGCAGGCTCCAGCTTAATACACCTGGAAAATGAGAAGTACTGTATTTTCCAGGCGTATTTTATGCTGAATTACTGGCCGTATTCAGCATTGGACTTGATAGTAAATTTGAATTCACCATTCAAGTGAATGGGGAAATGCGCTTGTGTGCTTTAGTTGGTGTATTCATACACACAAAAAAAAAAATGAATGGAAATTTAGGTCATAAAAAAAATACAGCCATATAGTTTGCTTAGTAAATTTGAAAAATACGAATTTCTAGCCATATATCACAACAAATGGCAATGAATACCTGCATTCCTATCCATTCAGTCTTATTAATTTTTCCACGAAGACTCTGTTCTAAAACTCAGGAATACAAACAGCAAATACTGTACACCAAAAATCCAATCAAAATCCATCTGAAAAATGCATATTAAACAGTCATATTGAGTAAATTTTTACTATGTCAACAGCTGTGGTGTTATACAATTAATAGATGCATTTGAATAAGAGCTTAGATTTTGGAACATCCAAAATGATTGGCAAAACACAAAGTGATCAGCGAACAGTTGTAATCAGCATTGGTGGCACAAGGGCAGAATATTTTCTAAAGACTGTAACATAGCCGTTAGCATTATAATGTTCTTATTACAGCTGAAGCAGACAGATCAGAGCCAGAACAAGGGGCCAGAGGGTAAGCTATGTAGGAGCCAGAGGATCTGAAACATTACATTTGGTCATACTGTTCTCATGGGGCTACTTCAAGGAAAAAATGAGCAATATAAATGCTACAGCTGCAGGAATATTAGACCTTTGGGAATGCAGATACAAAAACCAATGTGTTCCTGATAGGCCATGCCGAGCTCAGTCCATTGATATTAATGTAAATTGCTGCCACTTGAACGAAAAAGAATATAATTTGAAAACTACTGTCTGACCTAATATTATAGTTCTGTGAAAAAATTGATAAATTCAAGACAATTTATCCTAAGCAATAGCTAAAATCTATAATTGGGACATATACTGTATTTAAATCCACACATTTTTGTCTAATGGGCCCTACACACATGCCGATGTGTGCAGGGCTACCTAGCTATGCTAGGTCGGGCTGTTCTGCGCCGCTATCGCCTAGCACACAGAGCTGACAGCCCACACACAGAGCGAGCTGTCAGCTCTGTGTGCTAAGCGAGCGGACAGCGCCAGTGTTCTCCGGTGGGAGAACACTGCCGATGCCGATATTGATGGACACTGTCCATCAATCTCGGCCACCGATAAAGACGCACGGGGACGCGCACGGATGCCGATACAGCCCCCACACATACACCGATGTGAGGGCATTTGCTAAGCGACTTTGCAAAACTAAGCAAAATCGCTTAGAAAATGCCTTAATATCGGCATGTGTGTAGGCCGTATAAGACTTGGACTGAGATGTAATAGGGTGCAATATTTAAGAACGTGCTATTTTTTGGCCAAAAATGACCAAAATCGCACATTTACCACAAAAATCACACCATTTTTAATCATTTTTAGTCAATATAATAGAGAAATCCAGAGCTTGTTGCTGCCAATCATAATATATATGGACAGAAGCAAATCTTGTACGCAATCTACTTAATTTAATAAAATGTTCTAAATTTCTCAAAAATAAACTTTTGGCCTATGGTGCCGTGAAAATAATTCTGATATTCTAGGGTGCTGTGGTTCCAAAAAGTTTGAGAACCACTGTAATAGGGTTTGATGTTTTCAAATCGCACCCTAAATATGACCAAAATCACACACACACAAAAAAAGACCTGGTTCTGGAAGGAGAGTTTGACAGAACCAAGCACAGATCAATGATATCTGTGCCTGGTTCTGTAAAAGAAGTGTTGAAAACAAAAAATAAAATAAAAACTTTGTGGGCTTCCGCCCTACCCCAAACATAACCAGCACCTTACTCTTTGTCCTGATTTTCCAAATACTGTGGAAAAAAGTTGGTGCAGATCCCCCATATTTATGACACCCCCTTGCTGGTCAGCACTGGGTGGGATTCCTGGGCTGACCAACAAGTGGGCGATTGCTGTCTTGTTCTAAAATACCACACCCTATTACATCCCACCCATGGGATCATTCCTTTAATTAATTTTGGCACCGTGCTACTAAGGGGGAGATGTTTCAAAGCTTGGAGAGAAAAAAATTGGAGAAAGATAATATGCCACCTAGTCAGCTTGTAATGGTCATATTACAGGCAGTGTTTGAAAAATGACAGAAGATGATTGGTTGGTATTTTATCTCTCTTTAAAGTTTGACACATCTCTCCCACAGTCTTAAAAAAAAAAAGAGTTTACAACTATATTATTGAATCTGATGCAGTAGGTTAAACTGTTGTGTGAGTAAATTTGCACAGACATTGCTGAAAATAATATACAGTAGTGTTTTTTCTCGGTAGTATATATTATATAGTTTTGATGTACTGAACAGCACAAGATTTTTTTTTTTAGAATTGGTTATTTGCAGCTTCGTCAAACATAAGAAATTTGTTAATTAGGTTTTCTAAATTTGACAAAGACCATTACCCAGACAAATCTGAAGCACTAAAAAAATTTGAATTTTAATAATGGAAGATGTCTTGTTCTAATCTGAAACATTTTTCTTCTTTACAAAGTTACAACTTCAGTGACCAATTGTGGATTATGTTTTAAAATCTAGCTACGTGCCTGAAATTTATTTAAGTTAAGAAATATATAAAAATTCACATACAATATATACACAAGAAAAATGGGTAACTATCATTATATTAAATCAATTGACTTGTTTACCTGTCTGCATTTACAACCTGTAGATTCAGACATAATGGGTGGTTGCTTGTTACTTTCTAGACTTCTATGAACTGCAGATACTTTTGAGTTATACCAAGGAAATTAACTCAGGAGAGGATGTGGATACACCACAAAATGATAAATGTTAAGTAACTCATTACATTTATCAATCTACTTATAGGCTAAATGAAGTTATAGGGATTTCTGCTGTAGAAAAAGACTTCTCTACAGCAGATGATGAATAATTGGGTAATAGTGACTTCATAGATGAAAAATTGGGTAATAGTACACACTGCTCAAGTGCAGCAGCAAAAGCAAATGTGTACCTGGCACTATTTGGGCATATATATATATATATATATATATATATATATATATATATATATATATATATATATATCTGGCACTGCATTATTGAGGGCATATGTGTATCTGGCACCGTGGGAGCATATGTGTATCTGGCACTATTTGGGCATACGTACAGATGGAGCGAGCTCCAGCGGCTGGCTACCACCAGGGGCGCGCACGAGATGCTCGCGCGCCCCTTTGCAAACAGAGCCTGCCGCCGGTCCCTACCGCCTCCCCCGCTGGTCACCCTCGCTTCACCGACACCCTCCCCCCGAACTGGGCAGCATCTCCCTGAAGCGGAGAAGGGCAGGGAGACGCTGCCCAGCCGCCGTTATACTGGGACGCACGTGCGTGTGAGACGCACGCACGTGCCAGTCTCTATCGCCGGCACTCGCCTGTGCAAGCGCCGGCCAAGCACCTGTGCAAGCGCCGGCCAAGGATGATGCCCGCTCCATCTGTATATCTGGCACTGCACTATTAGGGGATATGTGTACCACACCCCCATTTTCTTTGGCCACAACCCATGTGGCATGTGGCTACACCCATTTTTTGGTGCGCACACACAGTAACGACAGAGTATTATTTAGAATGGCACCACAATCGGGCGGGCATTGTGTAACTGGCACTACTGGTGGCATGTGTATATATGGCACAGCGTCTACTCAGAAAGGCAGGGTGTATGGCCACAGCTCTGAGAGCTGCAGCCATGCCCCCATAGTGGTAAAAATGTTGGATGTGGCCTCGGAGGAGTTCAGCGATAGTAGGTCATGCCCCCTAACTCTGGGCGCGTGCCTCAGGCATGCGCAGATGTCCCTTCTCCTCTACCTCCAGTGTTGGGAGGTATGTATGCAGCATATTGGACATTGCAGAGTATGGTATATTGTGTCTGGGGCATTGCGGTATGTGGCATAATGTGTCAGGGGCATTACAGTGTGTGGCATAATGTATAAAGGGCATTTTTCAATTATTATGCAGATTTTTTATTTTTTTTTATTTTAGTAGCTCTTCAGGCGGTTTATTTTGTCTTGAGAAGCTCACGCCCCAAAAAAGGTTGGAGACCACCGACATAAATTAATTGGAACAGGTACATAAAGGGTTTTGAATCACTAGAATACAAAGATAGGATAATCAGGCTAAATATGTTTTCAATGGAGAAATAGAGGTTGAGAGGAGGTATGATTAGCATGTTCAAATACAGGATTGGGAATAATATGGACCTGGGAGATGATTTGTTCTCGAACAGGTCTATACTTAGGACACACGGACATGTACTGAGGCTCGAGGAAAAGAAATTCCATACTGAATTAATAAGAGAATTCTTCACCATTAGAGCAGTAGAATTCTGGAACTCATTGCCGGTGGGGGTGGTTACAGCAACTACTGTTAATGAATTTAAATCAAAACTGGATGCAGTATTGGACTAAGTAGTCGCCGGCCCGCTAGAGTAAAAGCGTGCCTTGCAAAAGAATTTTCTCACTGTGTGAATGGATGTGTATGGCTACAAATCTATTCACAGCTGAACGAATATGTTCCAAACCCATCATAACAGGCTCACTATCCAATGATTTTTTACACTGGACACAAGTCCTCACAGGCTCAGAGTAACCAGAGACTTACTCAGCAGTGCTATGGAAAAAGGCATATCCGGCCTGGAGCTGACATCAAACACCGTCCCCTAAAACGCTCAGACATGCCAACTCTTAGCACTCCCACTTCCTGTTACCTACTTCCTGTCAATCACCTTGCGAACAGTTTGCGAATAGATTTTATCGCAACATGGCCTTGTGCATGTGTACTATGGGCCATACGCATGCGCAGTTGATTGATAATCATCCGCTGTGCAAATTTGCGGCCGTGTGATCAGGTCTGAAATAGCCCGTATTTATGAAGCCAGAGGTTACCAAGTAGTCCTCAATGCACCCTAATTATCCAAGCTTCAAGTATATCTATGCTTGGCCACAGGTGACTTAAAGCCATTATAAACTTATACACAGCAACAGACCGCCCGGGAAGTATTGTATGCAATCCTTTAGCATACGCTGTATCAGGTGTGACCCCCAGCAAGTGCTGTTGGGTCCAATAAATCTTATGTACAGCACTTGCGATCTCCGGATCCAATCCAATGCGCCGTCCCTGAATCAGAGGCTAGGTACATGCAATTTGATCACTTTTTATCTGATTTCTCAGCCCGATCTATCGGAATCGGTTGGAAAGGGACAAAATCATATACGTGTATGGCTGCTATTTTGCAGAGCCCTGCTATCAGGTAATCACCGCTCACCTAGAGTGAAAGCCTGGGAATTGCTGTGCAAGGCTTCTGAATGGCTTGCAAAAAGTAGGCCGATTGAATTTTCCATTGTGTGCAGTTGGTGCTTAGCCCAGGACTTGCTCGGTTGCTGCGATAGAAACAGGCTGATCGGAGCCAGAGCTGACTTTACACAACTTTCCTTAACACCTGGGCATGCCTGCACTATACCTGACACTCCCAGAAAACAGCCGGTACCAGGGACGGTGCAAGGCCCCGGAGCGCCCCAGGCGAGTCGGGGTGGGGGCGCCCCGGTGCCGGGGGGAGGGGGGGTGGTCCCTGTGGAAAAAACTTGCGGCCCAGCGTCCCTGCAGTGCTGCTGGAGCGGTCAGGGGTGTCCGTGCCGCAGGGGTACCTGCGGCACCATCATGTGTATAAAGCTGGCTGCGGCCGGCGGGGTCCATGCAGTGAATAGAAAATAACTAGCGCTATGCGCGTGGCGGCGCTAGTTATTTTCTATTCACTACAGGGACCCCGCCGGCCGCAGCAAGCTTTATTCACATGACGGCGCCGCAGGTACCTCTGCGGCACGGACACCCCTGACCGCTCCAGCAGCATTGCAGGGATGCCGGGGCCGCAAGTTTTTTACACAGTTCGCTGGGGGTGAGGGGCGAACTGCCGCCCTCCAGGTGCCGGCGCCTTAGGCAAATGCCTCGAGCTTCAAGCAAAAAGGAGAAAAGGAAATGTCTTTCTGTGTGGTGCACCTCATGAGAAAAATAGCATAAAATTTAGCTTTTATTAACTTATATTAAAAGACAAAGAGGCGAAATATAGACAAAACAGTGAAACATAAAACACGGACAGTGTATTAAAAAGGATAAGCGAATTTATCCTCACTCAGTGTGGCCCAATTCCCCTGTGGTCCCCTTTAAGAGTTTGCAAACGGTGTTTCTTTTTTAATTAGAACCGTGCTGACAGGCAGTGAGTACTAGTATTGTGGGAGTACAACATGCTTTATTATATGCGCCCTGTCAGATTGAAGTTGTGTCCAGAAATCTGGAAATGCCTATCACCTTAAGCACTATGGCTTGGAAACTGTGTAACCAATATAACAATTAATCCCAGATAGTGTGGTATTAATTAGGGAGTTACAGAGGCCCCTCCAAAAAGCACACCAGTGTCTGAGCAATCACCATACAATTGGGACTGCAGATCTCCCCAGCCTGCGGTAGCCAATGAGGACTGCCACTCCTCTGGCACCCCGTGTTAGCCGGGGGTATAGAGATGATACACTGGTGGTTAACCCTTCAAGAGCTAAGGCATGCGGTGGCGTGTCAATTACAGCGCCGTTCGAGTTATTGCCCGCTCTAGAAGGTAAGGAGGGAGCTCATACACAGCGAGCAAGGCAGGCGGCAGCGTGTCAAGTACAACGCTGTCCGTCTTATAGCCTGCTCCTAATAAATACAAGGTAGCGGCAAAAGTAAACAGAGACTATGGTGAGCGGCGGCGTGCCAAATACAACGCCGTCCGACTTAACACCAGCTCTGTAAAACAGCAAGCTGCAGCGCAGACATCTCACGCTGCAGCCTGAGACAATTAGTGAGCCCAGTGGAGACTGGCGTTCACTCGGTCTAAAAATAAAACTGGACACAATCAAAATGCAGTATAAGTGGGGAGGGGAAGAGGGAATAACACATTGAGGGTTAGGTCAGTGTATACTTCGCAAACAGAGCTTCATCAGAACCAGTATGGCTGCTATTTTGCAGAGCCCTGCTATCAGGTAATCACCGGTCACCTAGAGTGAAAGCCTGGGAATTGCTGTGCAAGGCTTCTGAATGCGCTTGCAAAAAGTAGGCCGATTGAATTTTCCATTGTGTGCAGTTGGTGCTTAGCCCAGGACTTGCTCGGTTGCTGCGATAGAAACAGGCTGATCGGAGCCAGAGCTGACTTTACACAACTTTCCTTCAACACCTGGGCATGCCTGCACTATACCTGACACTCCCAGAAAACAGCCGGTACCAGGGACGGTGCAAGGCACCGGAGCGCCCCAGGCGAGTCGGGGTGCGGGCGCCCCGGTGCCAGGGGGAGGGGGGGGGTGGTCCCTGTGTAAAAAACTTGCGGCCCCGGTGTCCCTGCAGTGCTGCTGGAGCGGTCAGGGGTGTCCGTGCCGCAGGGGTGCCTGCGGCGCCGTCATGTGTATAAAGCTGGCTGCGGCCGGCGGGGTCCATGCAGTGAATAGAAAATAACTAGCGCCGCCGTGCGCATATCGCTAGTTATTTTCTATTCACTACAGGGACCCCGCCGGCCACAGCCAGCTTTATACACATGACGGCGCCGCAGGTACCCCTGCGGCACGGACACCCCTGACCGCTCCAGCAGCACTGCAGGGATGCCGGGGCCGCAAGTTTTTTACACAGTTCGCTGGGGGTGAGGGGCGAACTGCCGCCCTCCAGGTGCCGGCGCCCTAGGCAAATGCCTCGAGCTGCCTAGTGGTGGCACCGGCCCTGGCCGGTACCCTCCAAAAATGCCAGATTCTTGCCATTTAACTTGCGTGCTGCCAGCAATAAAAAAAGGTAGCAGGATTTTATCACAGGATGGCCTTGCGCATGTGAACTACAGTGCATACACATGTGTAGTAGTTTGGTTATCATCCGGCCTGCAAATTCACAGCAGTGCAATCAGGTCTGAATGACCCCCTATATTAGCACCTCAGTCAGGTCTCTAATTAAGGGCCTGATTCAGACCTGTTCTCTAGGCTGCTTGTTATTGCAGCATAATGAACAGGTAAATGCCGCCCGCCACTCTGCAGAATGCCTGCCCCCCAGCGCCCAAATCCTCTGGTTAGCACGTGAGGGGATCACATTCGATAGCTGCTGATAATCATTTGATTGGATGCAGTATACTTTGAAAGTGTCTATGTCGACTATGTTGACAATGGGGGGGGGACTAGCAAAACTCATGTCGGCCTTTTGACTGTGGACCTTATTATTGTCGACCTAATGCAACTAGTCAACTTTACAATTAATAGAATTCAGCCCAAAATCTTCATTTGTATGTGTATTACCTGATATATTTTCAAAGCAAGTATTTATCCTTACATTAAATAGTGCTTCATAATATTGATACAATTGCCCATAAGCATGCGCACATTGGGCGGTATTCAATGAGGCTGATTCGCCAGGTTTTTATAGCGATTTTGTGCTCTAAGGCGAATTTCTGACTAAAACGGTGAATCACCCTATTCAATGACCACATGGCGAATACATTTCAAGGTTTTTTTTCGCCATGATTCACCGAGTAGCAATCACTATCTTTTTATGGTGAAGTGGAAGGTGAACTTTTAAAATAAAGTGTTTTGTTTTTTACAATTGTTGTCAAAAAATCTGGAATTTTATTCTGAGGAGGGGCATGCTATTTTTATTCATGTACTGTAAGCACATGAATATATATTTAATTTAAAAAAATATATATATATATTTTTTTTACACAGACCAGCCAGCAGGGGGCCGGAGCCGAGCCGCTCATTACATATTCATATATTCACTTCACCCGATCATTACATATGCATGATTGGGTGTAGTGAATATACCCGGTCCCCTGCTGGCACCCCGGGGGCAGCCTGTGCTGCCTGGCACCCGGGGAGCCCACCTCCCCCCCACAAATGTTCTGGGGCAGGCAGGGAGACTTCCATCTCCCTGCCTGCCACCGTCCTCAGGCTCCCTGCGGCATCTGCCGCAGGAGCTCAAATTCGCCGGTCAGGGGCAGAGAGCCCCTGACTCGTTGAATACCGGAGCCGGCGAGGCTCCGGAATGCAGCGAGCAGTGGCGAATGTGCATCGAATCCTAAACAGGATTCGCTGCACGTCGCCAGTATTCACATTGAATACTGCCCATTGAGTGTTAAGGGTGCACAGGCACTAATGCTGTGGCCCCACCCCACACTAGTAATACCAGCAATACCTTTTACCAAAGACTTTTGCTTTTTAGACCTGTATTCCATTAAAATAAGTGCCCATCAATCAATTACAGTATGTGTGTTTTGCATTATTATTTGTATTACACCATTGTCATATCACTACATATCTGTGTCATCCAGATAGGATTTTGACTTTATTTGCATGTACTGTTACACAGAGTAATTAGAAGATTAGAACTGAAATAGGCAGGATATAATGGTGTGGCTGAGAGACATTTTATATTGTAGTGAGTGCACGCCTGATTGGCCGGTGTTAGACAGACCCATAGGCGGTGTTAGACATGCCAGATATGTGGTGCTAGGCACACCGCTTTGACAGTGCACCACCTAATAAAATGTGCTGCGCACGCCTATGCAAATGCCCAAATTATTGTACAGAACATTACAGTGATCCATGCAAAGCAACGGTCTGCTGCTACAGTACATATGACTCTGCATATGAACTAGAGCTCCCTTCCATTTCCCCTCTTTGTCCCAGTAGTCAGAAGGCTTCCACTTAATTTATACTGCAATAAAATTTCCTATTGACTTTAATAAAAATGAAGGTGATGAGTTTGAATTGAATACCCAGAGCAGACACTTGAAATGAGAACTGAATTTCCTTATTTTCTTTGTGCGTACACCAGAAATGTCCATAAATGATATACAGTAGAATGGCTATTACTTATATTTGGCTTTGCAGAAAAGATGAAGTGATTTACATCTGAACACTGTGGGGGTTATCTGCATTGTATTATGCCTCTAAGATTCTATGGCAGAAAACAAATTCATTCTCTGACTGCTAGATAATATGTGCTCTTCACACTGCAACCAGCATAGAGTTTAACGGATTCTAGGATTTATTTCTTACCGATATTCTTTTTTTTATTTTCACATTAGCAATTTTGTTTTTCTCTCCAAAAATATATTCAACCTTACAGTCATATAATAAGTATCAACTATAATCAATTAGATGCTATTAGATGCATCAAGGAAAGCTTTTAGTGACAAGTTAAAACAGAGAACAATGTATGTTTGGAACAAAAGAAAACAGCTATCTTTTAACTTCTCTGAAAATAAATAATTTCAGATTGTGCAGTATTCCCTGCTAGGATGGGTAGTATGGAACAATGACTGATATTAATCAAAAATGTGTTGAACGGGACAGGCTCAGAGCTTGTGATATGCAGGGTTTAATTACTTTTTTTCTTATTTGATCCAGAAGTGATTTAAGACAACATGTGGTCATGGGTAAGATACTATGTTACGCCGACAGCGGCATCGCTATGGTCCGAATCCTGGTGGTAAGTATTGGGGGTTAGGAATACACCAAGGAGGGAGGGTTAGGCTGCAACAGAGGGAGAATAGAGTTAGGTTTAAGGCTAGGATTTAAATACTTACTGGGTTTCATCAGGATTTTGACCATAGAATGCCGCTGTTGGCTTCATGACTGTCGGAATTTTAACTACCCAACTCAATATTAGCTTCTAGTAAAGCTGCTAGCCAGCCCCTATAAATGTCAAAGGAACAGTGGCATAAAAATGACACTGCAGTTCAACTTGTGGTTTAGCAAAGCCGGTGCTGTGAGGGCGTATGGTCTCTACAGTTTCCAATGGGTCTGGGCATCAGTATGGAATCTACAGAAAAATGTCCTTCCAAAAATGGTCGCTGCCTTGGAGGAGACAGATACTAGAGGTCCTACTGGACAGATGGATAGATGCTAGAAGTCCTACTGGACAGATAGATGATAGAGGTCCTACTGGTTAGCGTATATCACTACCCAAAAGCTACAGATTCCGGGTAAATATATATAAGCATAGTGCTTAGAGAAGAGGTGACCAATGTGCAAAAACAGCCTTTAGTGAGGTGATTGAAGTAAAATATACACCAAACCCCGATTCTTCAGCCAATCTCTAAATAAAAAGTAGTGGTTAAATACTTAAAATAATTTGCCTCTGGCAATGGGCATGTACAGTAACTCCCTTGCAATGAGCATTTAACCCACTGGTAACAAGAAAAAAACACTGGCAATGAATAAGAAACCCCTGGCTATGAGAATGTAACCCCTGACAAAGAGCAGGTTAAAAAAAATTTGTCAGGCGGGCACAAAATGTCTAGTTACGCCACTGCAAAAAGAACAAGAACTAGTAAACCAGCACTAATATCTACAATTAATATATATTGCATATTTATTTAAAAAACACCAAAAAAGTATATAAAATAACAACATATAAAAAGCAACCTCTAGCTAGGCTTTGGTTAGGCCGTGAGGATGTACCGTCAGGGCTGCCCTTGAGGGTAAAGGTACCAAGCAATCGGTCGCAAGGCACTTAAAAATTTTAAACACCCATTACCTTCGATCAGGTACAAAATGATCGATTGCATTCCCCCCACAGTGAGAGGTGGCGATAGGGATAGAGCATTATTAATGTTGGAAGCGCAATGGATACACCGCCTACAGATGGTACATCCTCATGGCCTCAATGAACAACTGTTATTAAGGTGCTTTCTGTGATCACTGTTCGTTCAGCACCACACTGTGTGTTGCCTGTAACTGAGTACATTTTTTAGTATCAGCCTTTACGGCTAACAGTCATGCATTACAGTTTCAATGTATACTGTATTCTTGAGCAAACAGTTTTGCACCATGCCCTGTGATTCATTCCAGAATTCCTGTGCTAGCATAGACGCTATCACTCTACTTTTAGAGAGCGTTGTTATTTAAATTTTTTCTCAGCAAAAGTCCAATACAAAGTGTAATGGAGTAACAGGAGTCCAGATACAAGCTAAATGCATTTCCCTGGGCTATGGTCACCTATTTTGTCAGTCACTTAACTGTTTATATCTACCCATAACTTCCTTTTCCAACCTGTTTGTAGAAAACAGTTAATAAAATCTGAATTCAGGAGCGGGCTCTTCCGAGAAATTTCTGTACATGCCACTGTAAAGAAAGGGTGCCCCAGTGGTGCCTCCAGTGGTGAACCACTGGCGCACCACTATCCCCCTGTCACTGATCTTTCCCCAGCCCCCCCCCCCAGTTGCCGATCCTCCCTGTCACTTCTCCCGTCACCGATCCCCCATGTCGCCGCTCAGGGAGGATCAGGGCCACTTGTACAGGATCAGGGTTGCTCTGGGAGGTTTATCTGTGCTCGGACATTTGTTTGTTCGGGTATCCAAACACAGGAATGCCAGAACAGACGAACAGCTGAACGCCTGAACACATGAGTGATCCAAAGCCCCCCAAGCGGCCCCAAACTTCTGCAAGAAGATGCAAACAGCTGAAGCTGGCAGCAGCAGCTCCAGGGGAGCAGAGGCTGCTGCAAAAGGCAGCGGCTACCCCTTCTGTTGCGAGTATTTATGTGGCAGTAAAACCAACCACTCAAGGGGTTAAGGGTTCACTTAAGGGAGTCTGTATTTTGTGTTGTATTTTGTGCCGTTGAGAGGGGCGGAAGTGGGTACTTTTTACCCGGGTCCTGGTCTGTTGGAGGGGCCCAGGTCCCAGCCCCCTCCCTGTGTCCGGAGACCCGTGCACAAGTGGGTAATGGCGGCCATGGAGCTGAGAGGGTTAACCCCTTAAGTCCCGGCAGCACAACGGACAAAGGGCGCTTGGCGCCAAAACTCAAACTAGCTGTGTTCAGCGGCGCTGGCCATCTGTGGTGTAAAATAACCCTACCTGTCTGCAGCAAAGTGCCACCATTAAAAATGTGTTGTGTGGCTTTTGGGACTCAGTGTGTACAATGTAACACATGTGTGCTTTAAATTTATTTTAAAGGAAAAGTGCACTTACTGTAACTGCTGTGTCCCAGGGGAATCCAGAGTCCTGTGTGGGCTGCTGGGTCTTCCCCAAACTTTATCCCAAAAACGGAATGCTTTCCCAGACAGTCTCCAAACTGGGAGCTGCATGGAAATGTAGCAGGGAACCTCCGCTTTCTAACAAGCTGAGTGGTTCCTTGGAGCTCCATGGGGGTCTCTGTCAGCGGGCAGGAGTCCCAGGCAGGGGATCAGGGCTGCCCATCTCTGGAGCTCACGTCTGGGCCAGAGGTGTTCAGCTGGTCCCCTGGCAGAATCCTGGAAGTTGGTTTTAGAGGGAAACCTTCCCCCTAGCCAGACAGACCAGCACCTGGGTGGTACCTGGACCCCCAGGTGGGCTGTAGCTCAGAGGAGTAATCACTCCCCTCTGTCCATAGGGACAATGTTGAATGTGCATGTGCCCAGCACATGCACGTCTCATGCACTTAAGTTGATTGGTTGAAGACCACAGGGTGGGCTTACCCCCTGTGGTATACTGTGTGGATTTTGGATAAAAAGGCACAAGTTTTGTCTGTAAAATTGTACATCTGCCTGTATCTGAATGCTGTAAACATCTGTATGCTGTGCCTCTTATGATAGGAGAATAGATCTTTTAAGATCTATTGGCAAATAAACCATCTATTGTCCAAGTCCCGTGAGACCAGGAACTGTTATCTGTGGACCCGAAGAGCGTAGCCAGAGCATAAGGGCAGGCGTCCGGTCACACTCCCCCACTGCAGAGAGAGAGCAGTGGGAGTAGAGAGCAGAGGCTGCAGCAGCACAGCTTCTCTCCCCCGCTTAGCACATGCTGCTCATTCCTGTGTGCAGCAGCAGCCTGTGCACCAGCACACAGCCCGCACCCCCTGCAATTTATTTGTTACAGGGGTGTGGCCATGCCCCCCTGTTGGCCATGCCCCTCCCTTTGACCACACAAATTTTTACAATGGGCCCGGTAGTGCTTTCAGCTGCCCTGGTTGTATTCATAAAGTCATAAGCTTTCCAACGAAGTATCACTATGCATAAAAACAACAGAAATAGCATGGACCCTTATGACAGCACCCTTAAGGGGTTGTCTGATTAAACCCATCTTCGATCTTTGATTGTCCCTTAAGATGATAAGGTAGTGCACAGAGTTTGAAAATGATTAGTTAAAGCATTCAAGTTATCGTGGAACATCCATACACACACACACACACACACACACAAACATCATTCAATTATACTTGAGATGAGACCTCTGGAGTGTCATGCAATGGGTGTGCTGTTCCCTTCCTATAACACAACACTGAACATTTAAAATGTAACTTTTTAAATAATGGATCTGTATAAATCAATTGCCAGTGCTTGCTGAAAATGGAAGCAATTTAGTAAGCCTTCTTTCTGTATATAGTCACTTTCTGCATCTTATCCTCAACTTGATTTTTTGTTATTAATGAGGATTCCTGCTGACATCAGAAATAAACCGGTTAATCCTGTTGGGTTCATATCCTCTTGAGATAAATTTGTCACATATCTTTATCAATTCAATCAACAGTTAAGCATTATTACTGATGATCCAATTGCTCTGATGAACTGTAAGCACAGTGGCCCTGGTTTAAAGGGATTTGGATAAACGTGTGAATACTATATAAAATCATGTTGATATATATATATATATATATATATATATATATATATATATATATATATATATATATATAGTTGGGCAAAAAAGTATTTAGTCAGCCACCAATTGTGCAAGTTCTCCCACTTAAAAAGATGAGAGAGGCCTGTAATTTTCATCATAGGTAGACCTCAACTATGAGAGACAAAATGAGGAAAAAAAATCCAGAAAATGACATTGTCTGATTTTTAAAGAATTTATTTGCAAATTATGGTGGAAAATAAGTATTTGGTCAAAAACAAACAAGCAAGATTTCTTGCTCTCACAGACCTGTAACTTCTTCTGTAAGAGGCTCCTCTGTCCTCCACTCGTTACCTGTATTAATGACACCTGTTTGAACTCTTTATCTATATAAAAGACACCTGTCCAACACTTCAAACAGTCACACTCCAAACTCCACTATGGCCAAGAGCAAAGAGCTGTCAAAGGACACCAGAAACAAAATTGTAGACCTGCACCAGGCTGGGAAGACTGAATCTGCAATAGGTAAGCAGCTTGGTGTGAAGAAATCAACTGTGGGAGCAATTATTAGGAAATGGAAGGCATACAAGACC
Source organism: Crinia signifera (assembly GCF_055691185.1). Taxonomy (NCBI): domain Eukaryota; kingdom Metazoa; phylum Chordata; class Amphibia; order Anura; family Myobatrachidae; genus Crinia; species Crinia signifera. The sequence continues at coordinate 63,575,898 of NC_139218.1, forward strand.
ACTGATAGTCTCCCTCGATCTGGGGCTCCCCGCAAGATCTCACCCCGTGGGGTCAAAATGATCACAAGAACGGTGATCAAAAATCCCAGAACCACACGGGGGGACCTAGTGAATGACCTGCTGAGAGCTGGGACCAAAGTAACAAAGGCTACCATCAGTAACACACTACGCCGCCAGGGACTCAAATCCTGCAGTGCCAGACGTGTCCCCCTGCTAAAGGCAGTACATGTGCAGGCCCGTCTGAAGTTTGCTAGAGAGCATTTGGATGATCCAGAAGAGGACTGGGAGAATGTCATATGGTCAGATGAAACCAAAATAGAACTTTTTGGTAACAACTCTACTCGTCGTGTTTGGAGGAGAAAGAATGCTGAGTTGCATCCAAAGAACACCATACCTACTGTAAAGCATGGGGGTGGAAACATCATGCTTTGGGGCTGTTTTTCTGCAAAGGGACCAGGACGACTGCTCCGTGTAAAGGAAAGAATGAATGGGGCCATGTATCGTCAGATTTTGAGTGAAAACCTCCTTCCATCAGCAAGGGCATTGAAGATGAAACGTGGCTGGGTCTTTCAGCATGACAACGATCCCAAACACACTGCCCGGGTAACAAAGGAGTGGCTTCGTAAGAAGCATTTCAAGGTCCTGGAGTGGCCGAGCCAGTCTCCAGATCTCAACCCCATAGAAAATCTTTGGAGGGAGTTGAAAGTCCGTGTTGCCCAGCGACAGCCCCAAAACATCACTGCTCTAGAGGAGATCTGCATGGAGGAATGGGCCAAAATACCAGCAACAGTTTGTGAAAACCTTGTGAAGACTTACAGAAAACGTTTGACCTCTGTCATTGCCAACAAAGGGTATATAACAAAGTACTGAGATGAACTTTTGTTATTGACCAAATACTTATTTTCCACCATAATTTGCAAATAAATTCTTTAAAAATCAGACAATGTCATTTTCTGGATTTTTTTTCCTCATTTTGTCTCTCATAGTTGAGGTATACCTATGATGAAAATTACAGGCCTCTCTCATCTTTTTAAGTGGGAGAACTTGCACAATTGGTGGCTGACTAAATACTTTTTTGCCCCACTGGTATATATATATATATATATATATATATATATATATATATATATATACTGGTTAAATTATGATATAGATTCATTTTCAGAAGTCCATCAGCCTATTAGTCGAAACATTTAAAAAGCTAATCCCATGTCTATGCTATAGGATTGTTAACTTAATGGGCGAGTTTGAACAAAAAATGTTAAAAATTATATAGTGAATATTAACAAAGCATATTTAATTATACAGAAAATACAGTATATTGTTTTTCTATTTATTATGTTCATTATTGGAGGGTGGGTGAGATAAATAAGGATACAACACTCTGTGAACAGCAGCAGCAGCGGATATAAAATAACCAGAGCATTTGAACTGTCCCTACTCCGTCACAGGGACAGTTAAGGTTCCCCATCCATGTGAAGCTCTAAAAATGTTGTCTTTTTGAAGGTTGATGAATTTAGGTCCCCATAATTTTGTATGGGGACAGCGGGCCAGATAGGGACTGAAAGGTAAACAGGAGATATCCATAATATATAGTAACCTATATTAGCTATAAATCAGGTATGTCCAAAATATGGCCCTCCAGATGTTGTGAAATGCCTTGCCACAGTTTTGCTATTAGGAAATGCCCAAACTATGGCAAGGCATGCTGGGATGTGTAGTTTCACAGCAGCTGGAGGGCCACAGTTTGGCCATGCCTGCTTTAAGTGAATAGCCCGAATACTTAAATTCTCAAAAAGTAGTTGAAAATTTTCAGCAACTTTTGTAGTTACTAATTATAGGATGATAAATGATAAAAAAAAAAAAAAAAAAAGGTTAAAAACTGATTTGGATGTTTGTTGGTAATTCTTGACATCACAATAGAGTTCACATTGCTGAGCAGGTGGGATGGTAATTGGGTCCAGTTATACAGTGTGATAACTCCTGAATGATCCTTATTACCCTGAAAACAGAAATCTTCTCTAAGAAATAAAGAGGTTCGGTTCTAAATGAATCGAAATACAACTTAATTTTGTCCATCCAAACCCAACACCCGATCTGAATCTCCCAAGGATCTGATCCTTACTGAGACTTGAATTTCAAATCATATTTTGATGGTAAAAATTATCATCATATTCTTATCAATTTTTAACCAAACTCAAAAAGAAATCTCAACCAAAACACTTAAGGGTGGATTTCCCAAAACCCAATGCTACATACAGTAATTACATAGTAGATAAGGCTGAATAAAGACTTGCATCCATCAAGTTCAACCTTAGTTTATTAGCTTAACCCTTGTTTTATGTAGTGAATACTGATATTTTTAAAGACAGATTATTATTCTTATTTGTACCCCTGGATGTTTTTAACCAATAAATGTTTGTCCAACCTTATTTCAAACGTATTTATTGTGTCTGCCGACACCACCTCACCAGGAAGAGAGTTCCATAGTTTGGCTGCCCTGACGTGAACATTTTTTTCCTTCTAAGGTAACGAAATCTTTTTTCTTCTAATCTACACTCGTGCCCACATGTCCAAGAGTCCTTCCTTGCAGTAAAAAGGGCACTTGGCAGTTCAATATATTGGCTCCTGATATATCTGTACATGTTAAGCATGTCCCCCCTTAACCCCTTCCCGACATATGACGTACATTTACGTCATATGTCGGTTGGGGGTGAATCAAGCCAGCTCACGGAGTGAGCTGGCTTGATAGAGAGCAGGTAATGGCTGTATATTACAGCCATGTCCCTGCTCTCACGGCCACGAGCGGCGAGTTCGCCGATCGCGGCCGTTTAACCCTTTAAGCACCGCGGGCAAAGCGCCCGCAGTGCTTAAATAGCTGATCGGAGGGGGGGGCGCCCCCCTCCGGCGCCGATCGGGGCCCCCCGCAGCGCGATCGGAGGGTGCCGATCGGTTGCCATGGTAGCCAGGGGTCTAATGTAGACCCCTGTGCTGTCCGTGTATTCATACCTATTACATCCTGCCTCAGGCAGGATGTAATAGGAAGTGCAAAAAATCACTACGTTCAGCCATAGAGCTCTATGGCTGAACCTAGTACAGGCGATCGCGCCCCCTAGTGGTCAAGTACACTAGGGGGCCTTGTAGTAAAAGTAAAAAAAAAAAAAAAAAAAAGTTTAAAAATAAAAAAAAAATAATAAAATATTAAAAGTTCAAATCACCCCCCTTTCCCCATTTCCCAAATAAAAATAAATAAATAATAAAAAAAATAAACATATTTGGTATCGCCGCGTTCCTAAAAGTCCGATCTATTAAAATATAACATTAGTTATCCCGCACGGTTAAAGGCGTAAACGGAAAATAATCCCCAACGCCAAAACTACGCTTTTTGGTCGCATCGCCTACCCAAAAAAAAATAGCTAAAAGAGATCAGAAAGTCGCCCATATCCCATAAGGGTATTAATTAAAAAGTACACTTCAGCCCGCAAAAAATGAGCCCTCACCCAGGTCCGTAGGTGGAAAAATAAAAAAGTTATAAGCCGCAGAACATGGCGACGCGACGCAAATTCGAAAAACCGTAACATTTTCTATTTTTTTTTTTTGTGGTAAAATGTAACGAAAACTATATAAGTTTGGTATTACCGGAATCGGAACGACCCATAGAATAAAGATAACCCATCATTTTAAACGAACTATGAACTCCAAAAAAACCGTAACCAGCGCAAAATTGTGGAATTGCGTTTTTTTTTTTTTTTACCCCACATTGAATTATTTCCTGATTCCCCAGAATATTATACGGTATAGTAAATGGTACCATTAGAAAGTACAACTTGTCCCGCAAAAAAAAAGCCCTCATGTGTCTATATAGCCGGAAAATTAAAAAAGTTACGCTTATTTGAACACAAGGAGGAAAAAAAAAAAAATTACCTTAAAAGGCAATGTCGGGAAGGGGTTAAACGTCTCTTCTCTAGCGTAAACAATCCCAATTTGTTCAATCTGTTTCATAGCTTAAATTCTCCATTCCCTTTATTAGCTTTGTTGCTCTTCTTTGGATTTTTTCCAGTTCTGCGATGTCCTTGTTATAGTGCAGGGCCCAAACTTGTACTCCATATTCAAGATATGGTCTAACCAATGCTTTATAAAGTGGCATAATTACTTGAGTCCCTAGTTTCCATACGCCTTTTTATACATGCTAGTATTCTGTTTGCCTTATTTGTTGCTATATGACATTGAGCACTACACCCCAGTTTGTTATCTATTTGGACTCCTAGATCCTTTTCAAGTTATGAATTTCCCAATGCCTCCCCGGTTAGGTTATAACTAGCACATTGGTTATGTTTCCCAAGATGCATTAACTTGCATTTATCCACATTGAACCTCATTTTCCACTTTTTTGCCCACTCATCTAGTTTATTAGATCATATTGAAGTGCGGAGACATCCTCGGTTGATCTAATTACAGATGGAGCTGGCCTTATTATTGCTGGCGGAGCGCCAGGACCGTGTCCCTGGCGATCCGCCAGCAATCTGGCGCTCTGGCTGAATGAGACGCTCGTGCGTCTCCCACGCACGAGCGTCTCAATAGCCGGGCGGCGAGGCGGCGCGGCGGGTGCAGTCCTGCCCGTCTCCAGCTTCAGGGAGACGGGCAGGGCTGCGGGGGGCTGCGGGGGGGCGGTGTGGACCGGCGGGGACCCGGGGAAGCCGGCGGGGACCCGGGGAAAGGCACCGTCGGAACGGGACGCGCGTGCACCTCGTGCACGCGCGTCCCCTTCCGACATACAGATGGCGAGGGGCGGGGGATGGCGGGTGGCGAGTCCTCCGCCATCCCCAGCAACGACAAGCCCGGCGCTATCTGTATGCTGCTCAGTTTTGTGTCATCAGCAAAGATGGAAACTTTGCTGAGTATTCCCACCCCAATATTGTTAATAAATATGTTAAATAACCTGGGCGCTTTTACCGACCCCTGTGGCACTCCATTTAGTACTGGTATCATATTTGTTACTGCTCCGTTCACAACTACTCTCTGTTCTCTATTACACAGACAGTTCCCTACCCATCTACAAATTCTTACCCCTAGTCCCAGGTCCTCCATTTTGTTTATCAACCTCTTGTGTGGCACTGTATCAAGAGCCTTAGCAAAATACAGGAAGACCACGTCTACTGTACATCATTTCCATTATCAAGATTGTTGCTGACATCCTCATAGAAGCCTAGTAAATTAGTTTGGCATGAGCGATTTTTCACAAACTTATGTTGGTTGATTCTAATCTATATAATAAGTTGAAGAGTGTGTGTGCGTGCGTGCGTGTGTGAGTGTGCGTGTCTGTTGCATTGCGGACACACCGTGGCACTCAGAGCCCCCAAATTCAGCAACAAGATACCTCTGGACCCGGTGGTGTGCACCTCAAAGTCGTTTTTGGGAAATTTCACTTAGAATTTTAAAAAACAACAAGTTTTAATTTGCCTTCATTGATAAGACGATCTGGGAAACCATTGGGGAAGGAACAACTCCACACCTGATTTCATTGCTGTCATTGAGTATGAAAGACACATTCTAACATTAGGGTGAAGGCTTTAAACAATTAGGAATAATTGAGGATATACAGTACATAGACCACACATAACACACACAGGTACACATTGTACACGCACACACACACAGTACACCACATACGCACACATAGCACACAACACACACATATATACGTAGCGCACCTCACACACTTACACATTGGACAGATACACACAACAAAACACACACATAACACCACATGCAGTACAACACACACCCATATACACTACAACACACACCACACAACAGTACAACAAACACACAGAACACACACACTTAAACATTGTGCAGATACAGAAACACACAGAAAACACACACTTAAACATTGCCAGGATAAGCACAGCACACTACACACATATATACATAGCGCAACTCACAAACTTACACATTCGGCTGATACACACAACACAACACTCACACATAACACACCACTCACAGTACAACACACATCCACATTCACTACAACACAAACCCAAAAAGAGTACAACACACAGAACACACACACTTAAACATTGCACAGATACACACAGCACACTACACACACAGATTTATACATAGCACACCTTACGCACTTACACATTGCACAGATACACACAACACAAACATAACATACCTCTAAAGCTGTGTACACACGGGGGCGATTTTGTGTAATATCGCGGGAAATATGGTCACTGAGCAACCATATTGCCCGAGATGGGAGTGTGCTCCGGCGATATATCGCAGGGTGCGCACTCACGTTTTTACCCCTGTAGTGATTGCTGGTCGCAGGAACATGCTCCTACGACCAGCTGATTTCCACTGCCGGGCTCCCCCCGGCAGTTTCTTTTTCATCAGCGACCATCTCTGGTCGCTGATGAACAGGAGACACAGAGCAATATTATTATTATTATTATTATTATAATTTTATTTATAAGGCGCCACAAGTGTTTCGCAGCGCCGTACAAAGGAACAATACAGGGAAACAAAACTTGGCATAACATTGAATAAATAACAAAAATACAGTACAAATAAAGAGCGCCACAGATCAATACACATTACAGCTTGGATATAAGTAGTGAGGACTCAATCAACATACAACTAGAGGCTTGAGGCCAATGATGGAGAGGAGTATGCAGACGAAGATGGTCACTGAGTGTTGGAGTAAAGGAGAGCTGTGAGTGAAATGTGAAGAGAAGTGGGCTTTGACAACAGGAGGGAAGAGGGCCCTACTCGGAGGAGCTTACAATCTAGTAGGAAGGGGAGACAGACAGATTACAAGAGGTGCAAACGAGGGGCTGGTGGTTAGATAGCAGGATGTAAACAGGAAACAGGCAAGGGGTCGGAGAACCAGCTGGTTTATGCAGTGGAAGGGTACGCTTTGATGAATAGGTGAGTTTTCAGTGCCCGTTTGAAGCTTTGCAAGGTTGGGGAGAGTCTAATGGAGCGAGGGAGTGCGTTCCACTGAAGGGGTGCAGCACGGGCAAAGTCCTGTACTCTAGCATGGGAAGCAGTGATCAGGGTGGAGGAGAGACGACAGTCGTCAGCTGACCGTAGAGGGCGGGAGGGTGTATGAATGGAGATGAGGTTAGAAATATATGGAGCAATGGAATTAGAGATGGCCCTGTATGTGAGTGTGAGGTGTTTGAAGAGGATTCTGTAGGGGAATGGAAGCCAGTGCAGATTTTGTTGAAGGGGAGTAGCAGAATTAGAGCGGCGGGAGAGGAAGATAAGCCTGGCTGCAGCATTGAGGACAGATTGGAGAGGAGCTAGTTGGGATTGAGCAAGGCCGGTGAGAAGAGCATTACAGTAGTCAAGCCGTGAGATGACCAATGAGTGGATGATCAGCTTAGTTGCACTCTGTGAGAGAAAGGGCCTGATGCGAGCAATGTTGCGTAACTGGAACCAGCAAGAATGGGCCAGCGTTTGGATGTGGGGTGCAAAGGAGAGGGAGGAGTCAAGAGTGACACCCAGGCAGCGGAGTTGGGGAACAGGGGAGATGATGGTGTTGTTAACAGTGATAGAGATATTTGTAGGGGGCATAGCTCTGGGTGGGGGAAAGATAATAAGTTCGGTTTTGTCCATATTCAGCTTCAGAAATCGCTCAGACATCCAGGTAGAGATGGCAGCGAGGCAGTTGGAAACTTGAGAGAAAACAGTGGGGGACAGATCAGGAGAGGAGAGGTAGATTTGGGTGTCATCTGCATAGAGGTGATATTGGAAGCCAAAGGAGTTAATGAGTGCATCCAGAGAGGAGGTGTACAGAGAGAACAGAATGGGGACAAGGACGGAACCCTGAGGGACCCCGACAGGAAGGATAGAAGGTGGTGAGGTAGAGCCAGAGGCAGAGACTGAGAAGGAACGGTTGAAGAGGTAAGATGAAAACCAGTTGAAGACTGTGCCAGAGAGGCCAATGTTTTGGAGTGTGTGGAGGAGGAGAGGGTGATCCACAGTGTCAAAGGCAGCAGATAGGTCCAAAAGGATAAGCAGGGAGAAGTGACCCTTGGATTTGGCTGACAGCAGGTCATTGGTGACTTTCACTAGGGCAGTCTCAGTGGAATGAAGTGGGCGAAAGCCAGATTGAAGGGGATCTAGGATGGAGTGGTCAGACAGGTAGCTGGTGAGACGCCTGTAAACCAGCCGTTCTAGTATTTTAGAGGTAAATGGGAGAAGAGAGATAGGGCGGTAGCTTGTGGGAGATAAAGGGTCCAGGTTAGGTTTTTTAAGAATAGGCGAGACCAGAGCGTGTTTGAAGGGTGAGGGAAAGATGCCAGTAGAAAGAGATAGGTTAAAGAGGTGAGCAAGGTGGGAGCAGCCAGTGGGGGAGAGGGAACTGAGGAGACGGGAGGGGAGAGGGTCCAAGGGACAGGTAGAGGGGGGAGAGGATGAGATGAGGGAGTGGACTTCCTCAGCTGTAGTAGGGCAGAAGGATGACAGAGTGGGGTAGTTGGTAGGGGAGGATGATTGGGGTGGGTGGGCAGCAGAGGGGGTATGGAAGGAGATATCATGTCGGATTACCTCAATTTTAGAGAGGAAGAAGGAGGCAAAGTCAGTGGCAGTGAGGGATGAAGGGAGGAGGGGTGGTGCAGGGCGAAGTAGAGTGTTGAAAGTTTCAAAGAGACGTCGGGGATTGGAGGAATGGGAAGAGATGAGAGATTTGAAGAAAGATTGTTTGGTATAGGAGAGAGCAGCGCTGTAGGAGGAGAAAAACAACAACAATTAGCCCAAAGGCTAAAATAGAAGCGCTGGTAATATGTAACTGGGATCCCTTTTTGCTATACACGTTTGCAGCCCCTTGTTAGAGGATGTGTACCTCAAGCAAACAGGGTATGGGGATAAAGCTCATGCAGTTTACACTGACAGGAGCCTTCAAGGGGCGCAGTTGTGTTCTAGTCGAATAATAAATCACTTAATTCAAAAAACAAATGTTTTTTATTTTCTTTAAAAAAGAAGAAATAATGAAGAAATAATACAATATAATAATGACAATATTGAATATCAGAAGATCAAAAAAGCGAAGTGCACTTCAATTCTAAAAACAAGACATACAAGACTCACAACATATAGACAACAGAGGCTATTAATATGTAGATCCCATATGAGGCTTAAATCAACTCGGCATCCTTTATAAGAACAAACACCCGCAGCATATAGTTACCAGTCCCGTAGTGTGAGAATGCCTGCTGTTTATGGGAAATCCAACCTCCTTATATGGACAGTTCAACCTCTATTTCTGTGGAGGTATTCCCCTGATGTAAGCTGATTCTTCCGGCCGGAAGAATCAGCTTCTTAAACAGACGGCTACTGCTGACTATCTGAGGAACCCCCTCCTAACCCCCCCCTTACATCAGGGGAATACCTCCACAGATATAGAGGTTGAACTGTCCATATAAGGAGGTTGGATTTCCCATAAACAGCAGGCATTCTCACACTACGGGACTGGTAACTATATGCTGCGGGTGTTTGTTCTTATAAAGGATGCCGAGTTGATTTAAGCCTCATATGGGATCTACATATTAATAGCCTCTGTTGTCTATATGTTGTGAGTCTTGTATGTCTTGTTTTTAGAATTGAAGTGCACTTCGCTTTTTTGATCTTCTGATATTCAATATTGTCATTATTATATTGTATTATTTCTTCATTATTTCTTCTTTTTTAAAGAAAATAAAAAACATTTGTTTTTTGAATTAAGTGATTTATTATTCGACTAGAACACAACTGCGCCCCTTGAAGGCTCCTGTCAGTGTAAACTGCATGAGCTTTATCCCCATACCCTGTAGGAGGAGAGAATGAACTTGAAATGGAGGAAGTCTTCCAGAGAGTGAGATTTCCTCCAGAGGCGTTCAGCAGAGCGTGCACATTTTTGCAAGAATCGAGTTATGTTGTTCTAGGGTTGTGGTTTAGAGCGTCGAAGGGGAACAGTGTGGAGGGGGGCTACAGAGTCGAGAGCAGAGGTGAGAGAAGAGTAATAGAAAGAGGCAGCCTGGTTGGGGCAAGTCATGGTTGAGAGAGGAGAGAGGAAAGTCTCCAGGGAAGACAGGACAGTGGGGTCAAGAGACCCGAGGTTACGTCTGGTGACTGTGGGTCTGGGCAATGAGGGGAGAGGGGAGGATGAGAGGGTGAAAGAGAGCAGATTGTGGTCAGAGAGTGGGAAGGAAGAATTAGAGAAATCAGAGAGATTACAATGGTGGGTGAAGACTAGGTCAAGGGAGTGTCCGAGATTATGAGTGGGGGTGGAGGTCCATTGAGAAAGTCCAAAGGAGGTGGTAAGGTCAAGAAGGTTAGAGGAGGCAGCATTATTGATGTCAATAGGAATGTTAAAGTCACCGAGGATGATAGAGGGGAGGTCAGAGGCGAGAAAGTGTGGAAGCCACGCAGCAAAGTTATCAAGGAAAGGGGAGCAGGGGCCAGGGGGGCGGTAGATTACAGCCACAAGGAGGTGAATGGGGTAGAAGAGGCGGATAGTGTGTACCTCAAAGGTGGAGAATGTGAGGGAGGGCTCAGGTGGGATGGCGCGGAAGGTGCAGTTGGGGGAGAGGAGGATGCCCACTCCTCCACCCTGGCGGCCATCCGGTCTGACCGAGTGTGTGAAGGAGAGGCCTCCATAAGAGAGGGCAGCAGGGGAGGTAGTGTCAGATGCGGACAGCCAGGTTTCAGTGATGGCAAGAAGGTTAAAAAAGTGGGAGATAAAGAGGTCGTGGATAGTTGGGAGCTTGTTGCAGACTGATCTAGCATTCCAGAGAGCACAGGAGAAAGGAAGGGAGGGGACAGGTGAGATAGTAATTAGGTTGTGAGGGTTGTGGGTGCGTGTGAAAGGTGTGGAGGTTGAGAGGGGGTGAGACCTGATAGCAAGGACTGGTATGGGACTGGATCTATGAGCCATATTACTGTGTAAAGTTGATCAGAGTAGTGATATAGAATGAGGTTGGAGTGGCCTAGAATGAGTAGTGAGAGGGTGATATACTGGAAGTGTGGAGAGCCTACAGGAAGTATAGTTAATGTATAAGGGAGACAGAAGCAGTGTGTGAAAGCATTTAGTTCAGCATGGAGATCAGTGTCCAGGTTGTAGAGGCTGTAGGTGATGATGAGGCAGGTAACTCACTGCAGTATGTTGATTGCTGGGGTTGCAGATGGAGGACGAAGTGTTCTTTGTCCTCCTGTTTCCCTCCTGTATATATCCTATGTTATATTACTATAGTCTGCATACTTTACACTAGAATACTTCACAGCTAGAAGACTACACAGCCAAAGGCCTAACAGCCTAGCATATAGTGAATAAATAGCAGTACAGGTTCTAGTGATCCCCACCCACACCTAATTGATTTATCAAGGTGTGATCAAAGTCAGACCACTGCCCCCACTAATACATAGACATTTCTTGTTTACTATATATTCCAAAGGGAATAATAAAACAAAGCTTTGTGGAATAGCCCATACCTAACAGAATTTAGTAGTGATGGGGAGCAAAAAGTGGAGAGAGATACAATTTTGCAGCAGATTAAAGCCCATACCTAACAGAATTTAGTAGTGATGGGGAGCAAAAAGTGGAGAGAGATACAATTTTGCAGCAGATTAAAGCCCATACCTAACAGAATTTAGTAGTGATGGGGAGCAAAAAAGTGGAGAGAGATACAATTTTGCAGCAGATTAAAGCCCATACCTAACAGAATTTAGTAGTGATGGGGAGCAAAAAGTGGAGAGAGATACAATTTTGCAGCAGATTAAAGCCCATACCTAACAGAATTTAGTAGTGATGGGGAGCAAAAAGTGGAGAGAGATACAATTTTGCAGCAGATTAAAGCCCATACCTGGGAAGAGAGAGAGAAGAAGGGGTCACATCAGCTGAGGCATCTCCTGTATATCTCCTATGTTATATTACTATAGTCTGCATACTTTACACTAGAATACTTCACAGCTACCTGTAGAAGACTACACAGCCAAAGGCCTAACAGTCTAGCAATATATTGCTAGCAATATATTGCTGAGCAATATCTCTCCCCCGTGTGTACGGGGCTTAACAGCACAACACACACCCACATTCACCACACACACCCAAAAAACAGTACAACACACACAAAACACACACTTAAACATTGCACAGATACACAAAGACACAACACACAAATACACATACTATATATACATAGCACACCTCACACACTTACGCATTGGACAGATACATACAACACAACACACACAACCACATACACTACAACACACACACACAAAAACAGTACAACACACACAAACACACAGAACACATAAAAAATAATTTGCCATTTATTTAACAGTCTGTACCGGCAAATAAAAACTGTACCTAATGTACTGTTTTTTCTTTTTTTTCCATTATCCGTCTTTCCAGTCCTCCAGCCTGTCACTGCGCTCCCCGGCCGGTTGCACTGAGAAATCTTTGTCCTGGCCAATGCACCCGTTGATCAATACAAAGTGGGTACACTCAGTGGCGTAACTATAAATTTTGCTCCCCCCTGCCAAAAAATTGATTGCGCCCCCCCCAAGTAATTTTTATTACTTTTAAAGTTTTTGTCAATATAAAACAATAAATTACATCCAAGTCTGTTTATTACCCAGTTTGTGTACCTGTAACAGAATCTGCTGCGCTATATAAGACACTATAACGGAATCTGCTGCTGTATAAGACCCTGTAACAGAATCTGCTGCGCTATATAACAACCTGTAACAGAATCTGCGCAGAGACTGACCGGACGCCACAAGTCTAAAGCTGGCCATACATCAGAAAGATCGATCTTAAGATCGATTGCGCTCATGATTGTGTACAATTTCCCTTGAAATCCCCGGAAGTCCTTGGTGGTTTTTGGACACACAATCTATACACAATCCATCTTACAATCAGTCATACAATCCATCTGCTGCATGCTTGTGTACACAAGATGTGCACACAATCTGCATACAATCCATCATACAATCAGTCATACAATCCATCTGCTGATTGATTGTATGATTGTGTACATAAGATGTGCACACAATCTGCATACAATCCATCTTACAATCAATTGAGATTGTATGATTGGGTACAATATCTTTCTGATGTATGGCCACCTTAAGTCAGCAGAGACGACCAGAGATTATACCTTGTGGGGGCCACAGGGCAACTAAGTAGGGCCCCCACCAATAAAATGAATGCAGCCTCACTATGATAGTAATAATGATACAAAGACAAACATGACACACATCATTTATGGGGTACATTGGGGCAGTGGGGCCAGGGATGGTAGTCTCTAAGCAGCTAGGTGCCATTGTGCAGTCAGGGTTCTGGATGAAGCTCCCCATTACAGCTGCTGTCATTGAAATGGGCAGGGGAGGGCAAAGTAACATACACAAGGTGACAAATAGTGCAAGACAAGTGTATTACCTGTCAGCTCAGTACCCCGATGTATCATGCCCTCAGCCACCACCGTTATACAGTACTGGAGCTGCCTTCTGACTCACAGGAAGTTCAGCAGCATGCAGCAGCCTGGGCAGGGAGAGAGTGTAGAGTGGAGCCCCCAGGCATACAAATCAAGTGAGGAACACATCCATCCTGACCCTGCCTGCTCTGCTTGTCATCCGGCTCCTCTGGCATGCTGCTGATCCCCTGAGCCCGGCACTTGATGACCGCTGCTTCTGATCCCCAGCCTCACCATCGGGGCACTCAAGGCAGCAATGAAAGGATACACTGCTGTGGACATTACTTAAGAATCCTGCCCGTGTGACACACTCACTGATTGTTTGTCACACACTTACCCGGCACCCACGCAGCCCCAGCTCCCCCAAGCAGCAGTGGGGGCTGCCTTACGGTATCTCCGCCACTGGGTACACTGCACTCACCCTGTTAGTCAGTTGGATGTTAGGCGCTGCTCTGCCTTAAGGGTTTCCCAGACTCTTTTGGTTCATAGATAATGTTTGGTCGATGGGCATGAGTGCTGCATGTATTTGTTTGAATGTTATGAGTGTAAGAAGTTGAAGAATAAGACTGAGATGAAGATTTGTCACGTTAAAATGTACAATTTACTCAATAAATCATGAAAAAAATATGTGTACATAGAAGTACAATCAAGAAATGAAAGTATTAAAGGATTAAAAGTAAATTCTGATTCAAACTGATAATTGTTTGGATGGGGGTGGGTTGCGAAACAAATCTATAGGTGGAGGGGGGTATGGATATTGGTGGTATAATTGGTGTTTGGTACAACTACAGGGGGTCCCCAGTTGATGAGAAATTTTCACTACAGTGTCACCGTAGGGGGATTTCTAATTGGGGTTCAGGTGGTCTTTTAGGGACCCCTTTACAATCCCATTGGTCTCTTATCCTGGAGTCTATGGTCTCCCTCAAGTGATTTACTATCATTAAGGGAGACCATAGGCTCAAGGAGAAGAGACCTACGGGATTGTAAAGGGTCCCTAAAAGACCACCTGGACCCCAATTGTGAATCTCCCTATGGTGACACTGTGACACTGTAGTAAAAATCTCATCAATTGAGGAACCCCTGTAGGTGTACCAAACACCAATTATGCCCACAATATCCATACCCCCATCTATAGATTTGTTTCGTAACCCACCCCCATCCAAACAATTATCAGTTTGAATCAGAACTTATTTTTTAATCCTACTTTCATTTCTTGATTATACTTCTATGTACATTTATATTTTTTTTCACAATTTATTGAGTAAATTGTACACCTTAACATGGCAAATCTTTATCTCAGTGTTATTCTTCAACTTCTTACACTCCAAACCTTATCAATACACCCATTGATGATTGCGATGGCTGGATCGGTGGATTGGCCCAGTGGATGTAGGGAAGAATTTGGCCCATTGCACCCGTTCCCAGTGGTGCATTGCAGTTCAGGTAGCGTGCCTTGCATCATGACTTCATGTGGCCAGGCCTGAGGACCTGCTCCCACACTCAGGGGCTGCTCCACTGTTTGGTAGAGATGGCCGGTGCAAGTGCTTTACAGATCTCCAGACCTCAGAGACTGCTGCAGGCAGGATCGGTGAGGGGAGCGCAAGTGGCAGGGAGTGATGAATTTTTCATTAATTATGGCGCGGTAAGTAACGCCCACCCCGGTCTCCACGCACTCAGCGCCTGTAATTACACACCCTAGAAACTGTACCATTGAAAGTATAGAAATGGAGGTGTGGTCATGCCCCCTTTGCCGTGGCGACATCCCTTTCTGATTTTGTACTGATTTCTGACCCTTAGATGTTGGAGGGTATACCATAGGTGCTAAATCTCAGGAGTGGATGTGGAATTCATCAACACATACAAGTTATCAACTCAAGAGCGTTGTGTTCCAAACAACAACACCACACCTGATTTCATTGCCATCATTGAGTATCAATGCAAACACATTCTAACATTATGGTGGAATCTTTAACAAATTACAATCTATTTCTGGATACCATCCTTAAAAATCCCTCAAATAATTTAACCACTATTGATGTTACGCTCACAGGCCTGTAATTAGCTGGGTCATCCCTTTTTCCTTTTTGAATATTGGCACTACCACTGCTATTCTCCAGTCTTTTGGTACCTTACCCGATGAATGTAAGTAATCAAAAATGTAATACAGAGGGGTCATTAATTCCTCCCTTAATTCCATGAGTACCCTAGGATGAAGTTCATCTGGGCCTGGTGATTTGTTTGTTTTGATTTTGCTGAATAAGAAGTAAAACAAAAACACAGGAGTTTGTGTGTCCTAGTAAGTATTTTTTTCCTGCAGCAGGAGAAGAGCTCCCTACCCATTCCCAAAACTGGAACTATTCCACTGTAATCCTAATCGGCTTGGTTGGGCTGTAGGATATGATAGAATGCACTCCATTTTACAGGTTTAAGGAAGCAATTAATCAAAGCTGCTTTGTATGCACTAGTTAGCAGCACTAAAGCGAATCTGTGATGGGACAGTAAAGAGAATATTTAGTAGACACAAAAAGAGAAATGTTTCTTTTTTCTTTTTCAAAAAACAAACACAGTAAAATGTAAATGATTCGAAAGACTAGGTGGCTGCCTACTGTGACAGATGCTATTTGGGAAAGCCTGCTAAGCCTCGCGCTTCGCATTAAATATATATTTTTCTCATAACTGTAGAAATGCAATTGAGAATGTAATGCAAAACTGAGCTGCTAGGATGATATGTATATACTGTTAATGCCTATGTCTAACCAATGGCTGGGAAGATTTGAATGTACTGTTTTAGACTGTATAAGGTAGTGCCTTGCCAGCGCATATTTAGCTTCTATTAGTCAGTCTTACACACGGGTTTTATTTTGTTATTATGTTTTTTTCTTATTATTTCCATTTCTATCAGCAAGAATCTCCCCATTCTGTGGCTTCTGTCACATGTATATTAAATGCATTCAATTTCAATAGATCCAATTGCTGTTCTTTTGCTGGGAAAAAAATATGATATTTAAGGGGGGCTGGAATCGAAAACTGTGGAATAACACAGACAATTATATTTTTCTGTTTGAGAGAAAGGAGTGATGGAGCCTTTCATGTCATATAATTGTGTTCTTTTCCAATTACCAATGGCTATTTAGGTGATGTGAGAAAGAAACTACTGTAATATATTTCAGATAGAAATGTACACAAATGTTTTAAAATAGACCTGTTTTAACCCATTCCACATATGGTGTCAATGTCCTCTCATAGCATCCTTATGGTTTGAGATTTTAAAACTCTCTAGCATTACATTGGGAGACCCGGTTCCCACAGAACTGCTGTTCTGGTTGTTTCACCTCTCTCCAACCAATCTCTCTCTCCCTACTGTGCCATTTAAATAATGCTGTTAAATCAGTTATACCGGTGAGATGGCGCTCTTCCTCTCCTACAACATTTATAGACTGGTTTAAAAAAATAGATTTCTACATGGATATGGAGGATATCCTGTCCTCTGTGGACGATATATATACTCAGTTCATGGATACATGGTCCCGCTGGTTAGTATTCCGGGATACAAAGACCTGCCTATCCCTGTGACCTGCTACTCACTGTTTTTGCCTTTATGGGTAAGATCAACTTACTATACTCCTACTCAGAGCAATCCGGAGTACTCCCCTTTCTGCCCTTCCTCCCTTTCTTTCCCTCCCCCTCTTTCTCTTTCTATACTTCGCTGTACAACTTCTTACCGAATTATACATGTACATTTTGGTATGCGGATATTTCAAACCACTTTATACCTGTTGTACTTAAAACCAACAAAACTTAATTTGCACTAAAATAGACCTGTTTTCTGATTTTAAGTCATTACATTTTGTTTTAAAACAAATTCACATTTAGATTTCACAGTCTGCCATTTATTCAGTCATTATTACCAGGTGATAGACTTGTGGTTCTTGATATCATGGGCCTTATTCTGGTTTGATTGGAAGTGGCCAAATTCAGCTCCATTTCGATGGTGGGGGGTCTGTGCATGCAAGTATTTGTTCAGACCCCCTGTGCGAATGCCTTTGATGAGTATAACATTTGCCAAGGCATTCCCACAGGTAGGGGAGGGAGGGGTTGGGAGCGGAGACCTGGGTCAGTTTTCACTGACTTTGACTTCCGAAGGGGAGAGAAATCCTTCGATGGTCAGAGACCTTTGAATGATTTTTCTTCCCTTCGGCCACATGTAAAGGGATGTGGTCTTGTACACATCCCCTCACATGCTGGCGAGGGAATGCGGGAATGTTTTCTGTCAATTCATACTGGGCAGATGCTCCACAGTATAGTCATATTTATAATGGGTGCATGGCCACCACACTGCCCACCAGAACTGTGACTAGAGGTGACATCACACTGGGGCAGCAGAGTGCCTAGAAATGTACCCTGCAGCCAGTATCACTGGCATGTACCTGCAGCCTGTACAGCACTCAGATGGGACCCCCATCTCCACCCCAACCTAAGAGCAATATGCAGCACGGCAGAGTGTGACAGGAAGAGGCAGAGTGTGACAGGGAAAAACAGTGGGTGACAGGAAGAGAGTGAGCAGCAGTGGACCCCATAGTCAGGAGGTCATTTATTGCAAGTAATTGATAACCAGCCTAGCATTTTGCCTAATATTAATTTGAAATTATCTTAATTTATTATGACAGTAAGCTTTTGTAATGGGGATGTGACGTCTGATTTCTTCAACAATCAGGGAATTAAAATTTCTTGAGCATATCTTCAGGGACTTTTCCCTAGCAGGTCTGGCTCTACCATTAGGCAGCTTTAAACAGCTGTTTGGGGTTCTTTAGAATCTGGGGGGGGGGGGGGGGGGGGGCGCGGAGTGTGACTATCACATAATTAAGGAGGTCTCTGAGAGCTTAACACAAGTGGAAGGTGTTTTACTGTAGGTCCTGGAAAGTAAGCATTGGTGTGTGAGGGGCGGTGGTGGTGAGAGCAGTTAGCTAGGTGCCAAAAAACCTGGCACCGGTCCTGCCCTTGAGGTTAGCATTCAGGGGTAGATTTATTAAGCTCGGTGAAGTGATAAACTGTCTGGTTTTTATCACCGGCCAATCAGCTCTTACCTGTCATTTTTCAAACCAAGCCTGTAGCTTCACAGGTAGGAGCTGATTGGACGGTGATAAAAACCAGACAGTTTATCACTTCACCGAGCTTAATAAATCTGGCCCTCAGTGAGAAAACACAGAGGCATTGGGTCAGTTACTAAGCATCAATTAAAAAGTAGCCAAAATACACATAACCTAATATTCCTATAGGACCAGTGCTATAAGTATCAGGGACTTTTACAAATACTGTAGTTAAAGTAAGAGATTGTATATTTCTCCTAAGTTATACAAATTACAGCTCAGAGACACTCTATAATTTTCTGTGGTGTTGGCAGATTGTACCGCCATACCCGGAAAAGCTTAGTTTTTCTGAGCTTAGCCCTGACAGGTTAAACATTTTTAGTTGTTTCAGCCAATGTAACATACAGATTATTTTGCCCACAGTGGGGAGGACTCTTCTGGTCCCTTTTGGCTGATTTATATTGGGCATGTTTCTGAGACAGACCCATCTGTTGTTGCTATTCCATTTGGTGGCAGCCTCATCCTACATAATTTTTTTATGTGGCTGTTAGAGATTGCCTGAGCCAGGAGACACCCAACTTTCAGAAAAAGGAGCCACTCTGTCCTCAACTCTTGGCCTAACCATGAAGTCAGTGAGACAAGGGGCAATGATGATGTAATTCCTATAAATCACATTGTCCCCAGCAATGCATCACCAGGAATACCAGCAACACATCACAAGGGTGGGGCAGCAATGATATGATATGCCACGTTGGCATCTTCTCCAAGGAACACCAGGAAAGAGTTTCTTGGAGAACTGCATGTAGAATCCTATCTTGCCCAATGGTCTTTCATCCGCAGCTGTTATCATTCATTTTTGGACACGCACCCACCTCATGCTGAATGCAAAAGATCTGTCAGGAACACGAATGCCATTTCTGTCTTCATGCTACAAACATTACATAAAAGTCAGCTGACACGCTCACAATCTACATTAGTCAAAATAGGGTATTTATAACATTTGTTTTACCCTCCGGAGTCCAGTACGGCGGAAACAGCGTTGAGGAAGTCAAAAGAAAAATTCACAACTTGCCATTTTTTCAGAGATCCGTGCTTTTATATTGGAGTCCTAGCACTCCACACAATTTTTCAGAGGTCTGCAGATGCACAGTAGGGTCTAAGCGCAATAGAAAGGATGGTGTCTGCCCAGGGCAGAGGAGGCTGCACATGGGCCTCCTCTATTTAAACACACCGGAATTTGAGAAATTGAGTGTGACTATAGTACAGTTTATATATTTTACAGGAGCGGTGTGTATGTCACATGAATGTACACATATATAGAATATTATCATTGACAAATCCAAAAACTCCAAGAACCAATTACTCGAGATAAAATATCTCATAAGTTCACAGAGCTTATCAGAAATCTGCATTCATATGGATCTCTTCATTCAGGCAAAGCAAAAACTGCTTTTTTATCTTTTTCCATTACTACCATTTTTTATATTCCTCGGTAGGGTGGTTAACCCTCAGATGACTACAGACCATCACATAATGTGTCCCCTTTCTTAATGTCCTTTCCCTAGGAATGGCAAAGGTGAGAAACACGAAGTATGATATGAAAATAAAATCCCCCATCAAACATAACTGTTCTAAAGTTATGCATTGACAATAATCCTTATGAAGTGTGACAGAGCGAATATCTCTAGGGCCTTGTTGAATATTCAACTTGTGTCTCATTGACTACATTACAAATCTAATGTGAAAATAATTCCTCCTTTCCCTTAAGAGAGCATAAAAGCAAAGAGAAAAGCATAACCTCAGCCTCATGGAAAGTTTAAATGAGTTTGGTTCTGCATCTTTGCATTTATTTTTATTTTTTAGCTGAAGAAGACGGTGGAGCAACAACTGCCATCTACGTAGAGATCAAAGAGCTAATAATGTTCTGTCCTTGAAAAAAGTTACATAATGATACAATATTTGGTACTTATGTATTATCTGGGCTCCCATGTTAAATGCACCCCATTTTTTCATACCCCTACTATCCAACTACGCATGGAGTTGATTTTATATAGTGTGGCGAGCGCAGCGAAACACCGCAGCGAGCCCCGCAAGGGGACGCGGTCTCATAAGAAAAACGGGAGCTCAGATATTAAATAAGTACCCAATATTTTATGCTTTTTTATGAGTTTCTAGTACAATTGAAAAATGACATTTGCTTAAAATGAATATAATGAAGCAGAGAGGTGTAAACATACAGACGGAGCCGCTCTTGTTTAGCAGGGGTCTGGCGGCTGGATCGCCAACCGCCAGCCCCCTCCAGCTGGTAGAAGAGGATGCTCCTGGCTTACTGGTACTCTGCTCTGTGAACAGAGGGGAAAACTATTTGATGGTGAGTGATTTTGAATGGTTTTCCCATCATGTGCATGGCTTTGAACGTATTCATCTGCCGAAAGCCTGCCTCTAATGTGAGAGAGGAGTTATCACACTACGGCACGGCTGAAGTATAATGGCTCTATCTCCCCAGCCAGACTAATAGACTCAAGTGGACACATTGACGGCTAAGGATGGTTGTGAGTAGACTTCAACAGACACTACCTGCCCCCTTTTCCTTATTTTTCTTTGCCGCTACACTCTCCCTTGTGGTAGGATCAATCTATATTACCCCCTAATTAAACATGGCAGATGCTTTCTACTGACTTTTGGCATCAGACTGCTCCCTTGTTAATTAACAATTGCCTCCCGCTGTGAGTGACCGTAACATTCCCTTAACTTTGACACAAACAACTAACTTGCAGCCTCCTCAGCATAATCTTCAAACTTTCTATCCCCTGGCTTTCCTTTTAGAGAGGGCCTTCAGCGTTCTACTACATGGGGCATTGGGGTCACCCCCTATTAATTGGGAGCTAACAGGACCTATTAGGGGTATTAAACCCCAAATCTTGTGTACTCAGGTTATTTGTACATTTAGAGTTTGATCCTACAAAACTAAGCTGTGACTAACAGTGGAGGTTAGTTTGTGCTCCATCTATATATCTTTTAGGAATCATAAGATCACAATTTCAGGGAAGACCTGTTGTCTGCTTTGGCTGACATTTCTAACAAGTGAAACCTTTTTACGGTAATTTGGTAACTCTTATAGTCAGTGGCGGCTCTTACCCTTGTGGAGGAGGGGGGCTGCCGCGATGCAGGCCCCCTCCCTCCACTGCCACTGCCGTGCTCCCTGCTGCTGCCGGTCCCAGCTGCCGGTCCCCTGCATGGGGCCAGCGCATGCGCAGTAACTTCATACATACTGCGCATGCAGTGGGCCAAGCCTCCATGGACTGCCTTTGCAGCAGCCCCCGGAAGCATATTCAGCTTCCCTGGCCCAGCGCATGTGCAGTATTGTCCGAGATACTGCATATGCGCAAAACCCTTTTTGGGGGCTGCCCCGCATTTGCGCACAGAGAGAGAGGCTTTCCGGAGGGAGGGAACACCTCCCAATGGAACTGCCTTGAGTGACTGGCATTTGCTGCAGGTATTTCACCCCTGGGGTTCAGTATGATTTACCTACAATCAAAATCTCGATGGTCAAAATACCGACAGCAAATGACTGACAGTCAAAATACTGACATAGTCAAAATACTGACATAGTCAAAATACTGACATGGTTAAAATACATACATTTAAAATATAGACAAGTCAAAAATTAGACACATGTTTTTCATATTTTTTGGGTCTGTATGTTGACATAGGTCGACATGAACCCCGTGCTTCGGGCACGGTGTTTCGCTGCGCTGCGCTCGGCACACTATTATATTCCCCCTCCATGTCCACTGGGAAGGATGTACAAGACGGTTTCAATGAAAAAACATCATGAAAAACTCATAATGACTTTTGGACCTGTCTAAATGTTGGTATTTTGACCGTGTCGAAATTTTTAATGTCGGTATTTTGACCTTGTCGGTATTTTGACTGTTGGTCAATGGTTGTCGGTATTTTGACCGTCGGGATTTTGATTGTAGGTAAAGTTACTGCATCCCCACCCCTGTTATGGGGGAAACGGTCATCTATTAGACCACACTTAGGTCGACAGTCATTAGGTTGACCACGGAAGGTCAACATGGGCCAAGGTCGACAGGGTTAAAGGTCGACATGGGTCAAGGTCGACATGGCTTAAGGTCGACATGGTTCTAGGTCGACAGTCATTAGGTCGACATGAGTTTTTCACTGTTTTTTGAGCCGACATGTGCCGACAGGCGGTATTTCATGCCCTACCATCCAATAGGGCGTGGTGGGAGAATAAAATAGTGTGCCAAGCGTAGCGAGGCACCGTGCCCGAAGCATCGCGAGCGAAGCAAGCGATGCGAGGGGCTGCGGTTCAACTCCAACTGTGTCCATGTCGAGTGTGTCGACATTCGGGTAAAAAAACTGTGAAAAACTCATGTCGCCCTAATGACTGTCGACCTTGGCCCATGTCGACCTTAAGTCATGTCGACATTGACCCATGACGACCTTTAACCATGTCGACCTTGGCCCATGTCGACCTTCTGTGGTCGACCTAATGACTGTCGACCTAAGTCTGGTCTAACAGTTGTACCGTAACCTGTTATGGTTAGGTTTTTGCAGGGGCAGATTGGCCCACCGGGAAACCGGGCTATTTCCGGGTGGGCCGGCCCATTTCACCCATGTAGTGGCTGCTCGCCCCCCTGGCTGGGCCGCGGACCGCCCGACCGTCTCCTCCGCGGTTAGCGGCCGCGGCCATAGCACTTTTACCCACAACAAAGATGGCTGCGGCTAGCCTAATTCCTTGATAATGGCCGCGGGAGAGCTGCTGCGTGCGACCGCGCATGCGCACCAGCTCTCCCGCGGCCCCTCTGAGGTGATCCCCAGCAGGCAGCGTTGGTCATCTGTGGTGCCATTCTTGCCTGCCTGAGCGGGGAGGACACAGCGCGATACTTTGTTGCAGCCGGAGCCGCCGGAGATAGTGTATGGCCTGGCGGCAGCCAACATACTGCACTTACCAAGGATAGACACGTCGCCCAGGTGTCTCATCGGCGCTGGAGCCTGTGGGATTTGGCAGCCTGTCATTCACCCGCAGAGGACATCAGGAGCAACCCTATGGGATGCCCAGCCTCAGGTAGGCACCCAGACATGAAGCACCCACCCTGTTTCTCCCCTCCTATTTGTCCTGCACACAGCGGCCCCTGCCTCATGTCCCCTGCACTTCCATTGCTGACACCCCAGTGTCACTGGGGCACAGGCAGGGCCAGATTTCACACTAGGCATGCAGGCAGAAGTGACAGCTGGGCACAGAGCGGTGGCCTGCCCGGCTGTCCCCAGAGCAGGTTCGCCGAGCTACTGTACGATTGGCTTGCGAGTCAGCAGGAAATTTCAAATAGCTGAGAAACTGCTCTGGGGACAGTCGGGCAGGCCACCGCTCTCTGCCCGGCTGTCACTGGTGTCAATTCTGCCTAGCCGATGCCTATCTGCTGCAGTCCCTGGAGGAGGGGAGATTACACACCCTTGCACAAGTCACTATAGCCGTGTACACAAGGCAGCGATATGGGCTATAATCGCTGGAAATATGGTCGCTGGTGACCATATTGCCAGTGATGGGAGTGTGCCCCGTCGATTTTGGGTGCGCACTCCCGTTTTCAGCCCCATTCTAATCGCTGGTCGCAGGAGCTTGCTCCTGCAAACAGCTGATTACCTCTGCGGCTCCCCGGCAGAGGTTCCTTTTCATCAGTGACCATCTCTGGTCGTTGATGAAAAGGAGAGACTGAGCAATATATCTCCCCCCGTGTGTACGCACCTTATCACTTGTGCAATGGACCGGTCACCCGCTGGGAGTAGGGTGTACAAGCCTGCCAGGTTCTGTGCTGGATAGTGAGGCTTGTTGTGTACAACAGACCCCCAGCAGATGTGTAGCGCTGAGGTGGGGAGAGCCGGGGGGTGTAGATGGCGCCAGAATTTTTTTGGCAGGGGGAGCTGCATTTTTAGATATGCCACTGCAGGTCAGTGTGCTTTAAACGCCTAGGTGTTTGTCAGGAAGAAGCCCCCATTTTACATATATGAAGAAGAAGAGCGTCACTCCAGGACAAAAAAGATAAAACGCCTGAAACGGCGTAGACCGACCACAGTAAAGTTTTGTCTTTTTTTCACAAGTCCTGGAGTGACGCTTTTCTTCTTCATATATATAACTATCTATCTATCCACGAACTGCAGCACACCAGTGTCATAGCAAAGGTGAAAGGGGTCCAGCTGCTATGGGGCCCAGAGCTGAAGGGGGCCATCTTCACTGTATAAGGAAGCGCTTCAAACTTTTAATTCATGTGGCAAAAGTTCATAGCCAGAGAGGACTGGGATGCAACTGATAGCATTATACTGCTGCCTGATTATGCTACGCTTTGGTGATTATATCCACTGATTATAATGCCTTTATAATGCTATCAGTTGCATCCCAGTCCTCTCTGGCTATTGCATTTTCTAAAGGAGTGCTGCCTCATCTATGTCCTCTGGATGTAATGTATTTCTAAAAATCTTTTCAAAAGGATCTGCACCCGTCCAAACTCCAAGCATTAATGAGTGCTATCCCCACAGGTTATATATATATATATATATATATATATATATATATATATATATATATATATATATATATATATATATATATATATATATATATATATATATATATATATATATATATATATATATATATATATATATATATGCAAAGGTAGAGGTTCAGAGAGTGCGCCTAAGCAGCCACAGTGTAATCAATAAATACAACTTTAAAATTCAATGAATTAAAACAGTTTTAATAGAAGTGTCTTCTGCACTGCACTGAGAGGCTATCTACATCAGTGCAGAAGACACTTCTATTAAAATTGTTTTAATTTTGCAATCCATACTCACCAAATTGCGGCCCCAAGATATCACAAATCCCCTTGATTCCGTCATCCGCACCTGCACACACTCCATATCCACATTATACACACGCATACGCCCCGAATTGGATCCTGACTCGGATATCCAGGCTCTACACAAATAGTCATCGCAGATCACAACTCTAGAGCCTGAAACCATTTTAGACATATTCTTATCCAACCTCAAACTTATTCCGGCTACAGGGCCGGCGCTACCCACTCAGCAGCTCCTGCAAAGCAGGGAGGCGCCATGCTGAAAAGGCGCTGTCTCCCCCCCTGCTCTGCTAAAGCTGCCTCAGCCCTCTCTGTCACTGCCTCCTGCACGCCGCCCGCAGCGCCTGTCTGACAGCGGGTGGGCGCAGAGCCGAATTTACCATTAGGCACGTGAGGCACGTGCCAAGGGGCAGCACATGTTTGGGGGTGGCACTTGGATACCTGTGACAGTACTCTCAGCCCAAAATGTACCAATAACTGCAAAATATCCACTGTACTGTACTTTATTCCATCTTAAATAGAGTGTAAATGGACAGAACATGCAGATACTGCCCTTGTAACTGTCCTACTTAGTAAATATGTATTCATAGTAAAAGAACATGTCACAGTTAGGGGCTTTTTTATAAATCCATTATATTGGCCGTTATCAAATGAGTGCTTATAAGTAATCAATAAAAATAATACAATAAGGTGAGGGGAGGTTTGGGGGACATTATTGTTGTGCCTAGGGGCACCCTCATCCCTAAATCCGCCCCTGGGCGGGCGGCAGTAGAAAGAGCAGCTCCCTGCACCGCGCACACACTGTCCTCCTCCTGTGACCTGCCCCCTCTTCCTCACGGACACTTGCGCTGAGACATGTAGCGCTGTCTGTGAATGCCTGGATGACATGTTATGTCTGGATCTGCCCCCTACCCATTGCTTCCTGCGCCTGTCAGCTGTCAAACAAATGACGAACAAGCAGCAGCGCCGCCTCCCCTTCCTTCCCTCTTCTCAGTGTGCTGTGCCAGTGCTGCTACCAGTCCTCAACACTCCGCCCCCTCTATCTCCTCCCCTTCCATCTCCTCCTTCTCTCCCCTCCTTTCCCCCTCAGTCATGAGAGGGGTGTAATGGCGTCATCAGCGTCCTGCATACGCAGATAGAAGAGGAGGGACTACACAAGAGTTAAACAGCAAAAGAACAGTGAGTCTTTTATTATACATGTTTAGAACAAATTTTTTAATAATTGTCGATTTTCTTAATATTAATATAGACACTTTTTAAATAATGGGCTGGATTATGTGCCTAAAGGTGGCCATACACGCTGCTATGCGAAGTGCGCTCCTGTGGGCATCGCATCGCACAGTACAAAAGTATGTGCTGCACATACTTTTTGTACTGCTTTCGGATCGCATCGCACACACATTGCATGCATGCCATGCGATGGGATCTAGCCCATAACGTATGAGCACCTTCAGTGCCTGCAACATTTTGTGGACACAGCACTGAGATGGTGTATGCATACATGTACATGCACCAGAGATCCTCCATAGGATCGCATGTCGCATACGCTCCCACAATCGGGCTGCAGCTTGTTGCAATGGCAATGTGAAAGGGAGCAAAATGTATGCTTTGCAGGAGGGCGCCGGACACCCTAGCACCGGCTCTGTCCGGCTAGTTACACAGGGCCTATTTCTCCCCCAAGCGATGTTACCTGATGGGCACCGCTGACTCTTCTGATTGCCCCAAATGTCACTCCCATGATGCTGACCTACTTCACTGCTTTTGGTCCTGCCCACATATCCAAGCTTTCTGGAATACCCTACACAACTTTGCCACCTCTTCATTGAAACTGTTTTTTCAGTGTAATGAGGCATGGGTGTTGTTTGGATACGTTGCAGACCAATCCTCTGTCCCCAAGCACGACAAAAAACTCTTGGTGATCCTGTCCGCTGTTGGCAGAAAAGCCATCCTGCAGCAGTGGATACACACCCTGGCCCCCTCCTTAGAGATGGCGACGTCTAGGCTGCTCTTCCTATTTACCATGGATTGGCTAGAGACGTCCCTCCACAAGGAATCCATGACCGCAACCCTATTCCAATGCTGGGATAAATATATCCAAATCCTACCACCTAGGACTAAATCGGCAATCCAATTATGCTTCCAGTCATGGTATAACCGTCAACTCCTCCAGAATAAGACCCCTGTCACCATTTAGACGCCATATCTCCTGAGACCCCCTCTCCTTGTGCACTTTTACTCCATATTCTGCTCCCACTCTTCTCTCTCTTTCCCATACATCTCCTGCTGGATGGCTGGATCGGTCCATGGATGGGTGGATGGCCTGGTGCTAAAGGTGGGCTGTTATTTGTTATTTGTTTAGTTAGTTATTTGGATATCTCGAAGTTGATATCTATTAGGTACTATTGAATTAGTATTGTTACTATTTTTGTGGCTTGCATTTTTATCTGAATGCTAAGGCTTTACTAATTACTCTTGGCAAATCATTGCTCAACTTATTGTTTTACCACTACCGAAGTTGCCATGCCATGTTACTTGTACCATTTTTTTTTCTTTTACCTTTATTATATGTTAATTATTTTTGGAAAATTTTGAAAATTGTGAATTGATCCTCATAAAGTACTGTTATATATCTAATTCTGATGTTTGTAACAATGTTGATACATGAGGCTCAATAAAACATATTTTGAAAAAAAAATAATTGTTTTAATTCATTGAATTTTAAAGTTGTATTTATTGATTACACTGTGGCTGCTTAGGCGCACTCTGAACCTCTACCTTTGCATCTCTATTTCCCTGGGTCCTGTCTAACAGGGGACCCCTCAGAGTTGCTGCCTTAACCGATAAAGGCGCGGTTGTTGGGGTACCTTGTATCTAATATAAATATATATAAGGATGAGGTAGCGGCGGCACTCGGTGTTGAAATAAGGCAACAAACGCAGGTAAATTCTCAAACGTTTTCGAGATCTAATTTGATATCTTCATCAGGATACAAACATTAACAAAATCCTACCTTATATCCCAGACACCCGGTGAAAGGCATCCACGTGCAACTGCGTCCGGGGTTGCGCCTACAGATGACGTCATCCCTCGTCATCAGTTGTCATGGATACCCATATACAATAATGTGACAGTGAAACAATAATTCCGTGTCTGCGCCAATCATTCTGGTGGGAAAAAAAGCATGTATCAAGTCAAAATCTAGGGCTAAACCACTGCGAGAAAAGCATGCTATTAATGAAAACACCATGGGGCACATAAAACTGGGGAATATGAGAGACACTGGGTGAACATGTGAATGAAAAAAAGCAACCTGAAAGAAAGCGTATGACTCATGCAGAAATGCAGTATAAAATCTGAACAGCAACTGCACCAGTAGGACATCAGTATCGAAAATTGCTAGACGGAAAGCAGCTAGTAGAGTATATAGAGAATGGTGTCACTGAAATGTTGTAGTGTGTAACAGAGCGAGTTAAAGAAAGCAGTGTAGCTCAGCTGATTCATTTAACCCAATGGGTGCCAGGGTACCCAATTTATGGATCCACCGTGCTTCTTTTTGTAGGAGCCGCAGTGCACGGTCACCCCTCCGCATCCGTGCAGGCTCATGGTCTATGATGGTGTAACGTAGTTGGGAGATGTTATGCCTGTGCTGGAAAAAGTGCCTTGCCACAGGCTGGTCACTATGGCCTTTCGCGTATGCTGCACGGATGGCAGTTTTGTGCGATGCCATCCGTTCCCGAAGGGAACCATTAACATTGTCCATTAACAGCCTTTTAGACTAAAAATATTAAAAGCTATGTTTTAAAAAATCTCAATCATTACAAAGAAGTTTTTTCTTTATAAGCGTGCCCCCAAACAAAGTAGAGTACTTTTATCTCTTTTTTTTTCTTGAATTTGTATGTTTTTTACTCTCAGGGGTGCACCTCCACATGAGTGATTTATTCTGTAATTTTTCACATTGTGAATCAAAAATTGGATACATTTATTGAAAATATACTATCTCTCAACTGCAAGGTGCAACTTGTGCGCGGGTTTTCCCTCCATTCCCTTTCCCCATTTCTCAGGCTCCTGCAGTAACTCTATATTCTAATATTTGTATAGTGTTATTTTCTGCTACCACCTTAACTTGGTGCAGAGTATATGACAGAATTCCAGATTTCCTGTGTGTTAACACACAGACTTTTAATAAGGATTTGTTAAACGTAATGATAAATACAATGTCTTATGTACCAATTAAACAAAATAGATTTGTTCCAGTTTTACTGGCTGCAATTCAAAACTATTTTCGTTGTGGAATAAATCTGTCTAGCTCTACATAAGTCTGGGACAGATTCTTTGTCGGTGACCATATTTTCCCCTCATTAATGTTTAAAACCATCCCGGCTTCTGAAATCCCTTCTGAGCAATAGAAAGCAGAACTTTGCATATGAAAGAGACTTATCTCCCATTTATTAAAATGACAGGGCTGACAACGGATCAGACACTGAACATTATTTGCCGGTAGAGAAAAATAAAAGATGAAGCTATAAAAAATAGCACAGCTCATGTAGGAAGCCATAAATAATATTCAGTTTTGTATAGTCAGCGGGGCATGTCTAGTATGCCTGTATTCAATGTATTGTATACATGAGTATAAGGGTCATTAGTAATGATAATGATTCACTGGTTAAATTAGGTTTTGTAATATATATATATACATATATATATATATATATATATATGTGTGAAAAGAAATGGAGAGGGAGCACACCATGAGCATAAAATTCAATACTTTACTTGAAAGTGTAATAAAGCTCACATACATGAAAGTAAACAGAGATCTGCTTGCCAGAATAAACCCCCGCACCACGCCAACAGCTTCAGACCGGCTCCAGCCGTAAACCGGTAAACCTGAACCAGTGGCGTAAGTTCCTTCCAGTTGCCCGGAGGCAAGATATATATTGGTGCCCCCCTCCACACATGTACAACCCTATATAACCTTATATAAAATATATATTTCTGTTCAGATAGATAGAGAACACATATATATTTCAGAACTCATCCACAGAAGCAATGTTGGATTTTAAATAACTGATTTAAACTTCCAGGGGGGGAAAGGTGCCCCCTTGGGAGCAGGAGCCCGGCGGCAGATGACTCCATTGCCTCCCAGAGTTCTGCCTCTGACCTGAACCATGCTGATCTGCCTGAATTCTGCTGTTGCATATTCTGAACTACTGTGCCTTTGCTCCTTGATAAAGGTCCAGATGTAGGACCGAAACGTCGGGGCTCTTACAATTATGGCATGTGAATAATGGATATCTCAATATGAAAATAAAGCAAATATTGGATTTTATCAGAGCAAGTTTTCTTTGATACTGTGGAGAGTGTACATTCCCTGTTGGGAGAATCTTCTACATTTGGAGGCACGGATCTTGGTCTGTACCCCCTATGCGCACCCCACCGATACTTCATTTCCCACAAGTGAGAGTGCGGTCAAAACTACTGGATTATATATATATACTGTATATATAAATATATATATATATATATATATATATATATATAGATATAGTAGATAGAGACATATATGTGTATATCTATAAATATATAGATAGATAGATAGATAGATAGATAGATATAGATACAGTACGTAGATAGATAGATATAGATATAGTACGTAGATAGATAGATAGATATAGATACAGCACGTAGATAGATAGATAGATAGATACTGTAGATACAGTATATAGATATATATCTACATATAGTTATACATATATAAAGATAACAGAAAACCAGCACTACCATTTGGCTGTAAGTATAGCTTGCCCAGTGTCCTCCGCAAAAACACTCTCAGTCTCTGGGACTGTAGTATATTGATTTGTGGGTGGTGGCACTCATAGTGGATACAATAATTACAACAATACCACTGATATGGTCCAATGTTTCAGTGCCCATGCACTTTTATCAAGAACAGTGTAAATAACAAATATACAGTATGTGACTTACCCCCATATATCGCGTGTAATTCACACCCAGAAGGACACTGTTGTTTTTGTGTCAGACTATCTCTTTATCATGTGCTACAATGTATGTGTGCCTCCATTGTTTTTACTTATTATACACATTCTATTGTAAGATTAAAAAAAGTGTATGTTTAATATAAACACTATCTTGCATCTTCGAATCCAAGAATGCATGAAAGCCATCTCTCATCCTAACCTGTTTATGCTCACCTCTCCCCTTTCTGTGTTACCCCTGTCTGTCTAACCCTTACCTTT
The DNA here is from genome assembly GCF_055691185.1 of Crinia signifera. Classification (NCBI taxonomy): domain Eukaryota; kingdom Metazoa; phylum Chordata; class Amphibia; order Anura; family Myobatrachidae; genus Crinia; species Crinia signifera. The sequence goes on from NC_139218.1 coordinate 63,607,595, forward strand.
AGAATGTAAGCTCTCACGGGCAGGGCCCTCTCTCCTCATGTGCCTTTCTTAGAATATATAAACCACTGCCACCCTGATAATTGCTTCAGTGTCCTGTCCCCTGATGCAACTATGCGTATTAACCATGTACTTGTCCTAAACTGTCTTGTAATGTAATTTGTTTTGTGTTTGCTCATAACTATAGTCTGTAAAGCGCTGCGGAATTTGTATGCGCTATATAAGAAACTGTTAATAAATAAATAAATAAAGAGTATTAAACACAGTTCTCATGCCAACTTTTCTCACTAGATGGTCTACATTTGTCCTATGCTGAGACACCATAACTGCAATTGAATAAATGACAACTCATTATACCTTATATTTATATATATTAAAACATCTTTAAACAGGACTATAAAAAACAACGTAACCCCAAAGTTTCATTGAGTCCTCTCAGAGAGAGGGTCCCTAATTTCTCAATCCATTGGGACTCCAGGTGGAGTAACTTAGTACTGCTGTCTCTTCCCATTTTAATGGGGGGTACATTATCGATAATTATGAATCTGTTATGTTATTTTTGGCTTTGGCAAAATGCCGTGCCAATGGTTGTTCACTGTCCCATTTCATTAAGGCTGCCTTGATGGTAGAGTTTAGGGAAAGGATGGTGGCGATTTTATATCCGGCCATCATTTTTAAGTTTTTTTAGTAAGGTGTAAGATGATTATATGTATTTGTCCATATTAGAGATTTAGATGTTTTACTGATCTGTTTTTGAATGTTAGTGTTGTTTAACAATCTAGACATTGGGATTACAAGTGCTTTTTCTTTCATGGCCAATACAGATTTTCTATCATAGACCCTTTCATAAAATTTGTAACACATTTCTTCCAAAGCTATTATCAATTCCTTACTATTGTTAGTAATATGAAGTACTCGTAAAAATTGGCTATAGGATAAACCTCTTCTAAAACTAGGCAGATGTGAACTTGTAGCCAATAGGAGATATTCCTATCGGTAGGCTTGCAATAAATGCTTGTTTTCAAGGAATTGCCTTTTTTAGTGATAGGGACATCTATATAGTTTACTGAGGTGTCACTGACCTGATACAATTTTACAGGGCTCAAAGATTGATTGGGAGTGTGAATCACAGTGTTAACCTCACACTCTGAGCCTTTCCAAAATATCAGTAGGTCATCTATATATCTGTAATAGGCATACATTTTGTCAGAAATTGAGGGGTCAGAAAAGAAAAGATTGTTTTCAACTGTAAACATAAAAGCGTTGGAATATGATGGGGCCACATTCAACCCCATCGCAATGCCCAAGGTCTGAAAGTAATAAAAACTATCATAATAGAAATCATTTTTCGTCAATACCATTTCTAATAGTGACAAAAACAGGCCTAGATCTGGTCCCCTGTACAGTGGGTTATAAGTGAGCAGTAACCTAATGGTTTGTAATCCTAAACTGTGTGGAATACATGTGTATAAATCACACATGTCGACTGAACAGAGTAGACATTCAGATGGAAAACCCACAAATGATCTCAAAGCCACTAACAAAGCCGCTGTATCCTTTAGACAAGTTTGTTTAGCTTGCATAATGGGTTGCACATAGCCATCTAAGTATACTTCTATTAGCTGGAAGATTGACCCTCTTGCCGATATAATCGAGCATCCCGGTGGGGAAATAGGGTTTTTATGTGTATAACAGGGGTCAAATTGTGTTATTGACAATTAGGCAGTGTTTGATCTGCTCGTTTTTTAACCCTTCCATACATGCCTCCTCCAATAAAGAATACAATTCTCTTTTGAATTTTAATGTGGGTTCTGAAAGCAATAAACTTTTAAACTTTTTTTTTAATTGTCTCTCAATTTCCCTTTTATAGTCACATAAGTCCTGGACCACTATGGATGTCAGATTTCTCAAATCTCCTCATTCCTCCTTGGATAAATTCCAATAAGTGGGTGCAAGCTGTCTAGATTGTTTTGGTGTATCCTACATAAGACTGCTGAAGGTTTTTACTGAAGGATTGTTACTTATAGGATCACATCTTGATTTTTGTTTTAAAGGAAGTAAATGGCTGGGTAGTGTATCCATATTGTTGGTAGGTGGGTTTTCCCCAAATTGTTCTTTCAAATGGATGCTGTGGTTCAGTTTATATGTGTCAAATTTCCACTGTAGCATGTCACATGTGGCAGTGGGAACAAATGATAGACCTTTGCATAATACCTTAGTTAAAGTTCATGAGGACAGATTGAAAATGATGTTCTGTAAGGTGTTGGTAACTTTTATTTTTTCTTCGTCTCAAGCAGGTTTTGACCACTGCGGCGGTTGCATTTGTGTTTGGGCCGATGCGTTGTGCCCTCGTGTGTACACTTAAAGGGTGAGGACCAGAGTTAGGGGCCAAATCACTGTCACTGCCCATTAATAGATGTCTGTGAGTCGGTGTCCGTTTGATTCTCCATCTGAACAGAGGTCGGGTGTCTTCTTTATGCTATGTTCCAGTGAGTCATGGATGAATGTAATGATATGTTGGCTGTCACTTCTGCACGGCGGCGGCTGCCCCCCAGTTACCACAAGCATGTATTCTCCCTTGGCAATGAGCATGTAATCCCACATGGCAACAAGCATGGAACCCCTGGCAATGAGCATGGAATCCTTCACAATGAGCATGTAGGTAAGCAGCACTTACGTAGCATCATTTTAATAGGCATTATGGTGTTTGGCATAATACGTAATGAACATTTACATTGTCAAATTTCATATCCAGTAAATGTTTGTCCAACTTTGCCTTGAACGCATTTATTGTGCCAGCCGTCATAACCCAGAGAGGTTGTGATGGCTGGCACAATAAATGCGTTCAAGGCAATGTTGGACAAACATTTACTGGATAAAAACATCCATGGGTACAAGTAAGAAATGTAATCTGTATGTAAAATATCAGAACCTACCAAATCAGCAATAGATAATCTATACTAGGTTGAACTAGATGGACGCAAGTCTTTTTTCAGCCTTACCTACTATGTAACTATGTAACATTATTGTGGGTGGCTTAAATGTAATCGGCATTATGGTGTAATTTTTTTATTATTTTGGTGCGCAATGTCCCTGTTTATGAATCATATTGTGAATTTTTGCTCAATTCATTTGGTATAGTGTGTATTTTGGCTCAATCCATGTGGCAAAATGTGAATTTAGCCTTAATCTGTGTGACATAACGTGAATTTTGACTCAATCCATGTTTCACAATGTGAATTTTGGCTCAGTCGGTTTGAATTTTGGCTCATTCCATGTGGCATAATGTGTAAGTGGCAAGTACAGATGGAGCCAGGCTCCCTCTTGCTGGCGAATCACCAGACTGTCTCCGCTGGCGATCCGCCAGCAGCGAGGCGCTCCATCTGACTGAGACACGCGTGCGTCTCACGCGCACGCGCGTCTCAGTTTCCGGGCGGCGGGGCGACGGAAACCTGTCCGTCTTCGCTTCAGGGAGACGGACAGGGTTAGGGGGGGTGCAGGGAGGCGGTGGGGACCCCGGGTGACCGCCGACAAGCCGGCGGGGAAGCGCCATCAGAAGGGCAGATACAGTTGGCGGCTGGCGGGGGATGGCGGCTGGCGATTCTGCCGCCATCCCCTGCAAAGACAAGCCCAGCTCCATCTGTACAGTATAAGGGGGTTACTATTGTGTTGCATGATTTGTATATGGTGTGGTAAACTTAGGTGCTGAAATGTTGTCTACCAAGTTTTGGCGAAGATATTGTGTGTGCGTATGTATGTATATGTGTGTGTGTATCTATATAGGGTTCCTTCTAGGAACTAGGGCGGGCAGTGCGCTGCTGCATGGGGGCAGCGTAAGGGGGTCGTCACTCTTTTGGGCGGTCCCGGGCCGCCGACATCGCAAAAGGGGTGCGCCGTGACAAAAAGGGGCGGGCCCGGCCGGCAACATCATGCAAAGGGGCGGGCCCGGCTGGCTGCATCACTGAAGGGGCAGACCCGGCCACCCGGAAGGCTGTACACTGCCGGGGAAGCGTCTGGCATCGCTATCTACAGCGCAGCCGGGCTTCCCCAGTCACAACAGAGGGGACAGAGGCAGGCTGTTTTAGCGGGGCGCTGCCAGAGGGCAGGACGCATTTTGCACTTTAAAAATCGGACAGGGCGCAGCGCCCCACTAAATCAGCCTAGCGGGAACACTATATATACAAATATATGTATATGTAACTTAAGAACAGTTAATAAACTGAAACGTCCTCAGATGGAGTAGTGATCTCCTTTATTCAACCTGTTTTGTTAGTCCGAGTGCCCCACCTCTACCTTTGCTCTCTCTCTCTCTCTCTCTCTATATATATATATATATATATATATATATATATATATATATATATATATATATATATATATATATATATATAAAAAGAACAAATTCAGAGTGCGCTATGAATGATTACACTCAATTAAAATGAAAAACATAATTTAATAAAACAATGCCCCATGGGCAATATAACAAACACAATAAGAATGTTTAAATTCATGATCCTTCAGAATTTTGATCTTTCCAATAAAGTAGCCGGCCCAACGCGTTTCATCAACGAATTGACTTCATCAGGGGCTCAGAGAGCATTGAATTCAATAAGACCACTGTAGATTATAATACAAATAATTCAATCAAATGTGTATACATACTGTACTTTCAGCAGAAAATATATACAGAAAAATATATATAGAAAAGGAGGAATATGAGAGAAGAGGAGGATAACAGAAGGAGGTAAATAATTCATTGCTTTAGTAATGAACTTCATTTACAAATCATTTACATTGTGACAAAAAATGGCAAAAAAATCATCATATATAAGTAGCCTATTAGCCATCCAATCATAGTGGGCAATAATTACATGTGGTTCTATTTGAGATAAACAGGTAGAGTCATAATGGAGGAAATGTCCAGCATTATAATTACACACATTGATGAAAAATTACCTTCATAAAAGACAGAATTCAAATACGCAGCAATGGTGAGAACAGCACTCATAAATGTTGATACAATTGAAATGGGTCTGGAGAAAAAAGTATATATTTTGATAAATATAAATTCCCTTTTTGATAAATGACAGGCTATTTGAAAATATTTCTACTTACAAGCCAAATGATTGTTCAAAAACATTTAGAGTTGGGTATGTTACTGCCCACAGAATTCTTGACTTCTGAGATGGATTGAATGGGAGTATTAAATCCCCAAAGTGAAAGCCATCTATGAGACAAACCAACGGGGTTCCCAATCAGTATATACATACAATAAAAAAGTCTGACATGTGACAGTGATTAAAACACAGAGCAAAGGTAGACAGAAACTCACATATGACTGGGTCATAGGAAGTGTGCTCACAGGGATCCAAAATCAGAATGAGAGTCTAGAGACAATTACCTCACTTCTTGTCAAGCTTAATGCATATTGATCTCTTTAGCATGGAAATACACTTGAATGGAGTTAAACTCAAATATAATAAATGGCTATGTGGGAGTATAAAGCAAGGGCTATATAGCACACCTATTTTATCAACTTAAAAAAAACAACTTTCTTTAAATTACTTAATTGAGCCATGAAACGCATGGCGATCCTGCCATGCGTTTCATTTGGGGGCCATCTTTAATTATATCGGAGGAACGCATCTGCGTTCCATTACTAAAAATATTGGAATCGCTATATTTAGGGTGAATACAAACAATTCATGTGGAGTATCTGCGGCCACCGAACTTATCGTTTAAGCGGAGCAAAGTATTGCCTGCCGCCAATAATGTGCGGAGCGCCGTTCAGCCCTGAATCCCGGAGACTCCAGTGGCGAAAGTGACGTAACGTCCTCTAATCCAAATGATTATTGCTGTTCAATCCCGGAAACTGAATATGCATTCAAAGATACTAACGTAATGGAACGCATACTGCAATAACTTTTATATCTGGTGTCTCTACAAAAAGTGAATGGGATGCGGCTAGAATTATAAGTAATTAGCCTACCAAATGTCCGCAAATGAGCACAGCTATTTCACTATAAAGGTTGAACTTAAAAAAATAAACATAATGAAAGACTTAGTATTATCTATGTGAAGTTTAATATTGGAGCCTAATTAAGGTGAACACTAATTACTATACACTGAGACTAACCTATTGTCCTTGTTTCTCTTATAAAGCGTAAGGGCAGTGTTATAAATTATTTAGAAGTGTTAATGTGAGTTTATTTTGATATATTAATGTGAATTTTATAAAGAATACATAAAGTGATTATATCTATTAATATATCTGTGAATTTGTATACATAAAGTGATTATAACTCAATATTACATGCTTGGCTCAATAAAAAATTTGAAATAGCGCCTTAAAAATCCTAAATCTAAGTGAGATGGCTTGTGGGTACTTAATCTATCATTACCTCAAGTGCTCGATCACTGTCACATTTACACAGAGATCTTACATATTTGAATTTACATGTCGATTCGATACATAATAAACAACATTCCCTAAAGGGGTTAAGTCGCTATTTTCAGGATACATTACACCTATCCCAACCCTGGGAAAAAGGGTTACAAATGCGTTGGGTCTGAGAAAAAACAGAAAAAAAGGAAGGAAAAAGTGAATTTGTGCTGAAGTTCAAGAAAGTGAAAAGATATTAATAATCTCTCCTCATAGAAAGAAAAAATTGTGTCAAAGACAGGATCCATCTAGATTAGCCTATGGGCCTAACCTAGATGTTATCCACCACTATTAAATATTGCTGTAAGACACAGGCGCGATCTAACTGTGAATCTAAAGAAATGCCATTATATCTACTCCGTCATTTAGACCTCTAGTGCTGAGAGAGTCTAGGGTGTAAATCAAAAAAATATATTTTCTGATCAGTTCTTGACCTCTGTTACCCCCCCCCCCCCCCCTGGGATTCACCGGTACACGCTCCAGGATTGTAAACTTGAAGTTGTCTTTAGTCGCCAAAGATTGATGTTTCTCAAGATAGTGTCTGGGTAAACTGTGAACCTTTACCTTCTTCTTAATATTTCTCATGTGCTCCTGCACTCGTATTTTTGCCTGCCTTATGGTCTTACCTATGTAGTTCAGATTGCAACTACAGGGTGGCAATGCGAGTGACGGGCGAGCTTAAAATCACATGGAGTGCTGCAAACTTCACAGCACTGCGCGTGCACCAGAATAAGGTCCAAAATCTCAAAGTATAAGAAAGTAAAAAGTCAGAAAATCTTAAATAAAAGGCTGGTGTGGAAGTACCAGTGCACTCAAATTGGGGGAATAGTAAAATCCCATTTGGAATATAACCTTCAGATATCAGCACAACCAGTGGCGGAACTTGTGAGTGTTGGGTGCTGGTGCAAAAGTATAATTTGGGCCCCACACAAGTTATTTGCGCATCTCATCCCTTACCCTTGTCATGACAGTGCTATGTACTTTGATATAAGAATACAGATAGAGTCTCCCGTATCCGGAGATCTCTTATCCGAAATATTCCAAAAGCCGTGGGGTATTTTTTTTCCCTGTCACCCTTTTTCCCATACTTACCAAGTTCCCTGGTGTCCACGGCGGCCTTCAGGATCTTCTGTCTGAAGCTCAAGTCGCATCCGATTTCCCTTGAACTCCCTGGGCAAATCCCAGGAGTCCTTTCATGCAATGTATTACTTGATGTGCTACTTTGTACATGTGATTTATCACAATGATGTGATTTACACAATCTATATTCCCTACCACATATACAAGTAAACACATTCATTCTAGGGCTAATTTTTTTGGGAGTCAATTGACCTAGTAGTATTTTTGGATTGTGTGAGGAAACCGTAGTACCCGGAGGAATCCCACGCATGCACAGGGAAAACATAAAAACTCCGCACAGTTAGGGCCATGGTGGGTTTGAACCCATGACCTCAGTGCTGTGAGGCAGTAATCCTAACCTTTACACCATCCATGCTGCACATATGTGCAGCAGGTTCAAATTCCGACACTGACCTAATCCGCACGGAAACACGCATCGTATCGGATGTCAAACTCATGCGATTTAGTCACTTTTCACTCGATTTTTAATCCCAATCCATCGGAATTGGATGAAAAGTGGCCAAAATGCCCTATTGTATGGCCACCTTAAGACGCTTTACACATATAATTCATAAGAATTAAAGAAGGGAGACGTTTTGAGTGCACTGGTTCTTTCACTCCAATGTTTTATTTTCTGACTTTTTAACTTTTCTTCTTTCTTATACATCGCAGTTTTTGAACAATAAAAAGTTACATTTCAATGTGTTTTTCTCTAGTGCACCCCACCAAGACAAATCACACCCTTTTTTCCTGTGCTATTTACCTATTTGTTATGTGGTAGCACACACCGATCCAACTAATGCTTTTTTATTTTTTGTACTTGAGAGGAATATCTTTCAGTCCTTCTTGATTGATCGATTGTTGACAATAATGTTATCCTGTGCGACTGATACTCCTCAAATAGGGCAGGGTTGCCTACCCTCCCGGAATGGCCAGGAGGGTCCCGAAAATCGGGTCCCCCTCCCGGCCCCCCCGGAAAGGTGGGCAAACCTCCTGGTTTCTGGGGGACCCCCGCTCCCCCCCCCCTGATCGCGGCTCCCCTACACACACCACGCACCATTTAAATCACCTAATATGCTTATCTCTGATGAGGGGGCCGAGCTAAAGTGTCAATTGCATCATTTTAGTCCCGCTCTCTCCACGGAGATGGGCAAATCGGGTCATTTTCAAGCCTGGGGGTGGGGCTTAATGATGCTCAAGCCCCGCCCCCAGAACTCCTGCTGAATGTCTCCTCTCCGGGCTTCTACCGGAGAGATTTAAAAAATTGGCAACCCTGAAATAGGGACCAGTTGCCCCTAGAAAGCAATAAGATTCTATCTCTAATTTCTCTATTGTATCCTAGAAAATTATAGAAGGAATCTGATTCTATTTTTAAAAGCTTTAGTAAATCTTACTTTTTTTCTGTACAGTCATATCTGTGACAACTAGATGAAAATCATTATATTATTTTATAGGATTATTTATTCTTAGAAATGTTTCTTTACTGATATGTACAGAATGTGTTATTCCCACGGAAGCAGCAAAAAAAATGTACATAAAGAAAAAAATTCACACTTTCATTCTATTAATGCACATACTGCATTTTATTTTATTTATTTTTTCAGTTTTGCCTGTGGGGACTATATATCCACATTAGCAAAGGTATCAGTGAAAGCAATGAATTATCCTGAAGCTTGGAGCATTTTGCCTGTGGGTGCCTCTTTGCTAAAGCACTAGTATGGATGGTCATAGATGAGTTTGCATATTAGTTTCTGTATAGTAAATTCAGCTTGGAATAGAACACATAGTTGTCATTTACAGTACAAGGAATTTTATTTTAGGTGTTATACCTACATTTGCTGAAACCTCTTCTTCAGAACTCCACTAGCTCAGAACTGGTGAACAGTTAAGGCCCTTTTATATTCTGTATGAAGAATGTCTAGGTTCCCCTCACTGCCTTATCGGGTGAATCTGAGCTGTCCATGGAGATGCCCACTAATTCAGCTCTAATCTTCTGTGTTGTACACAAAGACACACCATCCAGTCAAATTGATGAATCCATTAGACCAGGGGTGTCAAACTCAAATTCATCGGGGGCCGCATCAACGGTTTGGTCACCCTCAAAGGGCCGGTTGTATCTGTAGGTCCCACTGTATAATTATAATGCCATGACACCACAAGCTGCCCCCCCTGTATAATATAAAATGAATGCCATGACACCACAGGCTGCTCCCCCTGTATAATAATAATGCCATGACACCACAGACTGCTCCCCCTGTATAATATAATAAAAGTAATGCCATGACACATAAATGATTATACAGGAGGAGCAGCCTGTGGTGTCATGGCATTATTATTATTATACACGGGGACACCTCAGGAAACAGCAGATATATATTTTTTTTTTTTATTGTGAGTGTGATCCTCACTTACGTCTGTCCTGCAGCTGCTGCGGCTTCCAGCTTTTCTTCACTGCTTGCTGCGGCCACACTGTCCCCGACTGCCTGCTCCTACTTCTCTGCAGACGCATGACGTCCCCACCCAGTGTCTGTCACTGCTGGGCATCAGAGAGAATAGGCGGCCGGGCCCTCCTCCACGTAGCCGTGGAGGCCGGCGGCCATGTTTCTGTAGCCGCATACATATGTGCCTACAGGAACATGGCCGCCGACAGTGGAGGAACAGGTAAGGTGGCCGCGGACGTGGACGCGGCCCGCAGCACTCCTGTTTTAGACACACTGCCCCTGCGTGCTATCTCCTCGCGCTGGCCACATGACGAGGTCTGGCGGGCCGGATTTGGCCCGCGGGCCTTGTGTTTGACACCCGTGCATTAGACCATAAACCAGTGGATGTCCGTCAGGATTTGGCAATAGGGTCAGTGTAACTTGACATGCCTGCCGACACTGGCCACACCATATGTCACCACTTGGAATGCCTTGTATAACTGCATGGACCTTCATGGCATGGTAATCATTGGGATGTATGCAGGGCCGGATTAAGGGCCTAATGGGCCTGGAGCTGAGAATGTACAAGGGCCTATTATGTGAAGTTGAGGTGAGGCCAATGCCATGTAGGTATGTAGAATCCATACATTATAGACTCCAGTGTCTCCCTAAATCAGGGCTTGACAAATTTCGTTAAAATCTAAAGTAGGAGCCAGGATGAAAATGTAGGAGCAAGGTAAAGTAATAATAGGGACAAAAATGTACACACGCCATAATGCCCATAATTACACATTATACCAAACATCGTAATGCTCATTACACGTTATGTCACACACTGTAATGCCTATTACATATAATACCACATGCCATAATTACATATTATGCCACATAAGTTCCGCTTACCTACATGGTTATTGCTATGAATTTCATGCTGATTGACAGGGGGTAACATGCTCTGCCAGGGGTTAACATACTTGTTGCCAATGTAGTTACATGCTCTGCCAGGGGTTAAAATGCTCTTCCAGGGGTAAATGCTTGTTGCTATGGGGTTAACCTGCTCCGCCATGGGGTTACCATGCACTGCTCCCAAAGAACGAAACCACTTGTTTGCTTATCTTTTTCATAATATTTTTAGCGTTATGACTCTGTCCAACATATGCCATCATCCTGCGCAAACTCCTGGTTCTACGCAAACATTTGTGCACTTGTAGAACTGTAGGTTCCCTAGTACAAATTGAGGCAAAAGTTAAAATACTTTCAGCATGATTGCTGAAGCTGTGTGACCAGGGCCACGAGAGGTGTGCCGGGCCCCGGTTAAATTTGTGGGCGTGACCTAGTCACCGGAGGCGTGGACACCTCCCATGTTTAGGTCAAGCTCACAAAATGTTTAGAGGGGTTAAACACTCTAAAGTCGAGGGGGGGTTATTGTTTTCCCCCCGCCTCACCAGCAGCAGCAGTCACACACACCTACAGCATGATGTGCTGTGTTAGTGTGCTGACAGCAGGATCAGCATGAGCTCTCACGCTGTCAGTGAGATGCTCATGCTGAGCCTTCTGTCAGCAGAGCACATGCTGTAGGTGTGTGCTGCTGTTGCTGCCTGGGAAGGACAGAGGGACGGAGGGGGAAGGGGGAGGTCAAACCAGGGCCCCCGCTAGGCCCCTCCAGCGAGCCCGGGTCTGGGTAATTAGTACCCGCTCCCCCTCCCTTCTCGGCGGAGCTGTGTGTGACTATCAGTGGCAAATATCACAAAGCATTAGAGGATATAAACTCCCAATTGTACAACACTTAATGCAGTAAACATTTAAAATGAAGGAATCCAACAATTATGTATTAAAAAAAAAAAACCTTTCACTTGAGCGGTGCACATTGATCCCTGTTATGTGTCTGCAAGTCTGCCTATAATAAATCAGTTCTCTTCAGCAGAGACAACAAATTACATTTCCTCTGCTATTAAATGGTGCAGTGGGAAGGCAAATAAATCATTATTGTTGTTGTTTTTGTGGCAGCATCACGCTCATTCCACAATGCTGAAGAAATGTCCATAAGCACTGAAGCATGCTTGTACCTGGCATGAATTGCTGAGAAAGCTTTCCTTCTATTGACAGATTTTCTTTCCAATCAGGTGTTTTTATACAAACCACTGTGTACAATAATTACAGTTTCCCACTGAAGCAAACACTAAGCTTTAATTAGATACCAGAATCTTATTAACACTCCACGGACAATACCGAATTTAAACTCTTTAAAATATGACCTACGCATTGTAGAACGAGCAGAAACAATGAATTAAACATATCATTGTTTTCCTGTTGTATCATTTAGATTGTCCATTATCTCTATAAACTCAGCCAGGGAATGGGTCATTGGTTCAAACCCATCGACTGTAAAGTTTATATTCAAACCGCAAAATAGGCAGTCGTGTAACATATTTCCATTGCAGAAATATTATTAATATTCTTAGTTAAAACACACACCACAAGCATCGGCATGATACAAATCAACAATGCTGAATGGAAGAACTCACAGCCAGCTAGCAATTAGTGAGAACTGTGGCTCACCTCTGTCAGGAAAATTATGAAACAGAAAATGCAGAGCTCTGCAAATAGAATAGGTCTGATGACAATCCGCTGCACAGCAAAACACAGTCTGTGATAGAACTTAATGGGGTATATTTGAATTCATATACTGCAATTTCATTCAGATTGCGGTGAACAAACTGGATTGTTTGAATAGATCCATACTGCGAATATGTTACAACATCTGCTCCAATATGTGATACCAGAAATTAGCACTGTGGTTTGCTCATACTGGCATGTTGTCCTGGAGCATCGTGGGGGCTCCAAATTGTCCCAGACATCCAGAAGAGTAGAGATATCTGCCAGAGGCTCCCTGTGACCGGCCGGTGTTCTCCACTTCCCAAATAACGTGGGCAGTCTGGGCGGTTGATGAAGCAACTTACACTAATCTAGGTAATTGGGAACAAGTCCCTAAATTTGTAATGTTGATATTTAATGGTATCACAGCATAGAATGTGGAGGGGGTCCACGATGATAAAATATTGCCCCCCACCCACCCTTCTCTCTGGCATACCTCACCCCTCATCAATGAATCCTTTATACCACTGCCTAGTTTATTTTCTCCACCCCCCTCCCCCCACTTGTGCACTGCCTATTTGTGCCATACTACCCCAACATCTCTCCTGGGTGGGTGGAAGAGATCAGAAGTTTCCAGGTGGAGTGTCGGCTGAACTATTCTCTCTAATCCCTGTACTAAGCATGTACTGTAGTAAGTGGGCAATAAATTACCCATTATGTGTGAAATGAAGGAGATGGATGGACTGGATATATCTTTGGTTCACTTATTTGAGACTTCGAGTTCTATGCGACTAATTTAGCAATTTAGGTTGCTAATTAGAGAAGAAGTGTTGCCTGCAATCATAATTTGAATTGCAAAATTGGGAATGCAACACAAATAGCGCCAGTGTAAGGTTTCCACAAATCTGCTAAAGAACCCAGCTGGAAGTGGTCATGGCTGACGTCAGAGACCCATGCCAAAAATGGTTTTGCCCCATTTGAAAACAAATTTGTTCTGGTCCAGGTGTGAATTAGGCTCTATATGGTAATATTGAAATCAGCCCTTCCCCTTGTCTAAAAGCATGTGTCTGAATGAGCAAGGACTGAGATGTCCACTTTCAGTATCAGTATCTGCTGAAATACTACTTACATGCTCCAAAGGTTGCACCACCACAACTTGCACTAGTCTTATGGCAAGTGCAGATTATTCATGTAAATGTAGCAAACTATGTGAATGATTCTGCAAACTCCTATCAAGACACCCCCATAACACGCCTTTAAGAGCCACCATCTTCATGGCTCCATCCTGTCGCTATCCAAGAGCAATAATTACAAATGTAAGAAATTTTTGAGCTCAGCACAGTGTGACTTACGGCCCATACACACTGGGTGAATTTGAGCTGAAAGTGGCTCAGTTTTGTCTTTTGATCTTCTTTCAGCTCAAAAGCCGCCCAGTGTGTACAGGGCAACGATGAGCGCTAATGCCTGCTCCAGGATCATTGCTGGCCCTGCCACTCATCTGCTGGTATTTCCAGCAAATAAGCAACGAGCTGGATGGTTTTCCATAATGTTCTGCTATGGAAAGTCATCCACCCCTGGGAAAATTGCTTTAATGAGTAAAAATCAATTTTCCCCATCATTATTATCCATACACGCTGGGCAAAATCGCCCAGTGTGTATGGACCTTTAGAGACCTTCTCCACTGTGTCTAACAATGCCACAGCATCCACTCAGAAGCAGCCCCTAGTTTATAGGGGTCACAAATGCTAATGTCACCAGACAGTATACAACTGAGTAGAATACACAGATCCCAGTCTTACTCTATAACGTATTCAACATAAGGAGAGCAGACACATTTTTTATACACTTTTTGTTAGCTTGTCTGGCTTTAAAAATGTAAGATTCATGCGTTCTGCTGTGTACTGTAATTATCAGGTTATTTGCCTCAGGTAATGGCAATTATACACAGTATGGAAGAATCTGCACACCATATGGAGGAAGCGCTCATTCCTTTTAGACCTATCTAATGCGTTCTGCTCTCTGAACCAAAGCTATTATTTTACCAGCTGCACAAGGCCAAGGATGTGCCAGCAAAGTAGTTATTTTTGGGATGTTGAAATACTTTAATATAAGCTCCTATCAGCTCTAATTACTTAAGATGAAGAAATACTTTTTTCTCTTCATCATGTTCTTTTAAGATGAAGAAAGATTTTTTTTTTTGTGCAGAATGATCAGCCTCTCACCTAGCTGTCCATTATCAATAACTAAGTGTCTCACTATTTTAGTACAAGAGATCCCAATGGTATCCTTGTTGGCACAATTTACGCGTCTAAAATTGGTTCCTTTACAAACACATCCTGATGCTCTGAAAGCGACTGCTTCTCTTGCTGTATTATGGAAGTTGGCAGCAACGGTGCTAAAAAGTTTGTTTCCGTAACAGAAAAGCTAAGTAACTGGCTTTGTGATTGTATAAAAAAAATTGTGCCCAATCGTAGTAGTTAATGTTTTATAGGCTAGTTGACACCAACAATAAAATTAGTTCTATACTATATACAGTGCCGTCAAGAGGGGGGGGAGCGGGCTGCTGTAGGGGCCCAGGGCCCGCTCCCCCCTCCCTGTTACAAGCAGCTGGGCAGTGTGGAGTAGAGAGGACAGGCTGATGCTGCAGCACAGCCTCTCTCCCCAGCTCAGTACCGTGTGCTGGGCAGGGGAAGAGAGGCAGCAGCAGCCTGTCCTCTCTCAAACTGTCCTCTCTCTCTCTCTGGTCGGCCTCGTGTAAACAACCCACACCCCCTGCTAATTATTATTTTTATTTTTTTTATAAAAGGGGTATAGCCACGCCCACTCATTGGCCACTTTTTTATTCCTAAAACATGGCCAGCAGACACCTTATTAGGGGAATGGAGAATTTAAGCTACGGGGAGAGATTAAGCAATTTGGGACTATTTACATTAGAAAAGAGACGTTTAAGGGGGGACATGCTCAACATGTACAAGTATATCAAGGGCCAATATAAGGAACTGTCACACACCCTCTTTTCTACTAGAAAGGAATCTAGGACGCGAGGGCATGAGTATAGATTAGAAGAAAAAAGATTTCATTCAGCTAGTAGAAAGAATTTCTTTACGGTCAGAACAGTCAAACTCTGGAACTCTCTTCCCAGAGAGGTGGTAATGGCTGGCTCATTAAATGCGTTCAAGGCAAAGTTGGACAAACATTTACTGGAGAAAAACATCCGTGGGTACAAATAAGAAATATAATTTGTCTGTAAAATACCAGAACCTACCAAATCAGCAATGGATATCTATACCAGGTTGAACTAGATGGACGCAAGTCTTTTTTCAGCCTTACCTACTATGCAACTATGTAACTATGTAACCTCAGATAAGTAACTGCCACACAGGCTGAAATGCTATGTATAAACCATCAATTATACAAGTATCATAGGTGCTGATTTATGTTTTTGCTGGTGGGTGCTCAAGCCAAAAATATAGAGGAGTGGCTTTATGGGGAAGGGGTGTGGCCACAAAATAATACCAATTTATATTATGGAGCACAGTTGTCTCCAATATTCAAATTACAGCAACAGAGTTCCACATCCATAAATGCCCCCACAGTGCAGGTACATAAATGCCCCCACAGGCAGGTACTCCGCGGACAGAATACACTCTTCCCGGCATACTGTTTCCAAGGTGGCGGGTCCGGCAATGTGGGTGCTGCAGCTGCAAATTAGCAAGTTAATATGGCGGCCCAGCAGCGGGACTCGTGGGTGGTCAACCCGTGGGTGGTCAACAATTTCCGTGGGTGCTCGGGCCCTTGAGCACCAACAGAATCGGCACCTATGACAAGTATGTTCCTGTTCAGAAGTTTGTCTGATGATTATAATTACTTTTTTTGCAAGACATATACTGATTGATTATACAATACAGCAGAGACCATAAACAAATAGAAAATATATTATACAAACATAGGCATTTACTACATCTAGATAACAACTTGAAAAGTATCTTTCCACAAAAACCAAGTGTTATATACTGTACAGACGTGCCAAGAACTTAAGGCCAGATTTAACACAAAGAGGGGTATTCAATCCTGGCCACTATTTTACTGAGTGGAAATAGTGGCTGGCAGTATTCAAACCTGGCCAGGACTCGCCTGCAACAGGTTCGCCTCCCTATGGGGGCGTATCTGTATTGTCGGAAATGGGCGTTGGATTGTCGAATCCGTGTCCGTTTCTATCTACCAGCACCCCTTTTCATTGATGTCGGGACTTTCCTACTAGCGGAATATATTCCACCAGTCAGAAGAAAGGAGCCGATATTGAATAGGTCAAATGATATTAGACTGTTGAAATGCTATTTTTTCCCCATGCTGCCAGTTTGATGATGATACAAGAAGTACTGTATGCCAGAGTACAATTCTAGAAGGAACTGAAGATTAAGCAACACATCCTGGTTTTAATTATTTAGCTAGAGAAAAACAATTTACTAAGATGGTTTCTGCAATGAGATGATATTGAAATAAAAATATAGATATACACAGACTAGAAATATATATCTTTGACTGACCTAATAATGTCGGATACTGATGCTATTTTCGCTGGGCAGAAATAGCGTCCGTTTCTGACATTATTATGTTGAACATTAGGATTGAATACCCCCAACCCCCCAAAGCGTCATTCCACTAGAATATAAAAATGATAAAGAGGAACCCACAGGCTTTCACACATGACTTGACTGTATGGGGTGCAAGACCATGAACAGAAGAACAATTAAAACTATAATATTGTTCCTTTCCAATCAAACCAATAAGGAATACAAATTAAATAGCAGATAAGCTGTGAACTGAGGGTGTCATATATGTACTTGAATGCTCATGTGGCCTACAATGTGTGGGCCAAACAAAACAAAAAAATGTAAATTAGGATTGAAAAACACATATACTGTACAATATAAAAAGAGGCTTGCCCAACCATAGTGTATCACAACTATTTGCCAACAATCACAGCATCAAGACCCCACTGGATTAATATTCAATGCTAGCCTAAAAGTCAGTACCAGGTTGAACTAGATGGTACCAGGTTGAACTAGATGGACGCAAGTCTTTTTTCAGCCTTACCTACTATGTAACATATTGGCATAGTGGAAACTTGGTAACTGTAATTTAAAAAAAAAAGTACAAAACAAGGTGGATTTATGAACACTCAAACCGGCAGTATTGACCAATTATATCAAACCAAATGAATCTGACCTATGTTAGGGATGGTTTAGCCTGCAGAGGACTTCTCCACAAGCTTCAGAGACACTGCCCATTTCCAGCACTCCTGAACCAAATAATTTCAATAAAAGAGCTGAAAAATTTGCCTTGAGTAATCAACTTATTTTTATAATTTAGCACAATTCTGTTGAGCTTCTATCACTTTATACAGAAATACACATATTCAAGCGTTCCCTTCTATATCTGCAGCGAGGCGCTGTGCAAGAAGCATGGAAAGTGCAGCAAGCCATGAGAGGGGATGTGGTACACTAATGTTGTTAATGTTGACTAATGTCGAAATAGACACAAAAAATCTGAAGAATGCATGTCGACCTTTTCACATGTTGACCATTCCATGTCAAACGTTTCCTTGATCTAGAACAAGTCAATCTTTGTCATGTGTCACACATGAAAAACACCAAAGCGGTCCCTGTCGCTGATGATATTCTTTTTCTCTTAAAAAACGTTATACCCAAAAATAAAAGAAAGTGAAAAACAATGGTGTGCTATTGTTTTACATATAATATTACAATGAAATGCTTTTGAGAGGTTCTGTTGGTCCTGTCCCGAAAGGTTTTGTCTACTTTATGGGTAGACTTCCAGCATATGTAATGGAGCGGTTACGTCATCGTTTGGACTTCATATGCATTCTTCCTGAGTAAAGGTAACTCCCACAATAGTGTGATACCATCAAACCTCTCAACACAAGAAACTAATTATGAATAAGTCACAAGACCCGTACCATACAGGTAGACAAAATAAGCGTGAATCAGGACAAATTTCTCATCATAAGCTTTCAATTTCCCTCAGCCCCAAGACATGCAGAATCCATGCAAATGGGAGAATGAGATATATGGTGCAATACATTTTTAATAACACACTATGATCAGTTAAAAAGCAAATGAAGCCAAAGCTGACTCTCACCATTTGTTAAAGTTGACTTAAAAAGTTTTTGCAGACTAAACAAGTATGATGTTATGAAAAGTCCTCAGGCTTCCCCGGAAACTTCACCTGGTGAAAGGGCAGCTGGGCAGCTGGGCAACACTCCTACCACCATCGTGTTTCTATACCTGAGGTATCCTTGTCAAGGTGATAAACAATCAACCAATCAGCTCCTACCTGCCATGTCACAGACTGTGCTTGAAACATGGCCAGACAGGAGCTGATTGGTTGGTTGTTTATCACTCTCCATTTTATCACTTTTGAAGCTTAGTGGCTCTGCCTACTGTACCTACCCCATTCTAGTAACATGTTCTCTTGTTTCAACTGTAAAACTAAGTAACTGTATAAAACTATATTATCCTATAGACATGCATGTTAATACCGTATATGTGCATGTTCTTGTAAGTAATATCTACAGTATATAAGTAATGACTTCTCGTGTCAACATTTTCAATCTGTGCGTTTATCACTGGTCATTAGAAAAAAGGTATATTTTAGGAAATATTGCACCTCCTACTATAAATTATCATGGGTTATATGTGTCCCATTGTATTTCAGCGGCAAGTTTTACTGCAAGGAAATGAAAACTAATAGCGTTTCGCGAGGTCTCTTGAGCTACATCAACTACAACTAGAGCGCTCCGTAAGTTCTCAGCTATGAGAAAATTTCAAAGTGTCTATGTGAACAGATGCCTGCAGAATTATCTGACACAATAAGAAACTTCAGTCACTCGCAGGATACATAAAAGATTGCTCTGATTGAACAGGTCCATAGACACAGATAAGTACTGTCGCCTGCTTGCCTCTTCTCTCTTCATTTAATAAATACTGGCATTTTGTGCACGGAGAAGAGAATAAATTACAGTTACTGTCACAGTATCACAACTCAGAATGCTGGCAGTCCCTGAAGCTGAAGATTTTGCACTAGCTGAAAGTGCAAGCCGCTAAGCTCATCAAATCATGTTGAGTTAAAGTTGTATTGAAAAAGAGTGATCTCAAGCAGAGAATATTGAGGGGGAGAACTGAGATGTAATTTACTACCCTAAAGGTAAGATACAGTATCTGTGTTTGGCTAATATTTTTAAATAATAATTACCTTATCTCCTTTGGCATCACCATTCTCCTACCACAACCACAAAAAAGTTTTTTATATGGTCCCTCCATTAAAGGTCCAATGTCTAGTACGGCTTAACAGCCATAGCGCTAGTAGCAGATCCAATGATGAGCTACTTTAAAATAAGAACATCGTTCAACATTCTATGTAGACCATTTTTTTTTATAAAAAAAAAGAATTATAATTCATTTAAAACATTTAAACCAGCAAAAAAAAATGTTGGACATCAAAGGGTTAAAGTTCAACAAGAGACTAGCATTATGACCCAGTGTCCAGGCACATTAGTATATTCCGACTACCTCCCCAACCCCCTTTTCCTCGTGAGTTCCCCGCGCCATTGTATTAAATCTTACACTTATGTGATTTTGTCCGATTTCACACGATTCAGTCATGCTGGAGCAAGAAATCGTGTGTAATTTGGCAAAACGTATGTGTTTTAGATCCGATCCAATGCGCGGTCTTGTGCGAATAGGTGTCCCTAGATCGCAAGTACGTAGGATATGTTGGATCGGACAGCCTCTGGCAGCACTTCTGTTTTAGAAGCTTTAGTAATACTGCTTTCAGACTAAAGTTCCAGGTCCAACCTTGGTTACTGGAAATGATTTCACGCCATGTGTAGCTTCTTGAAGCCGTGTCCATACTGTTGCCTGGATCCGAGTTATTGTTGTGTTGTATTTTTGTTGGCGTCTGGAGGTGATATCCTCTCCTAGGGCTGTTGATCCGACACTGTATAATTGTATGTGGCCTTTGCTGAATTACCTAGGTTGTGCTTGCCTTTCACACTAAAGACAACTTGGGTCACACCCACGGTTGACCTTATAACACCAAGCCAGGACCCAAGTTGCCCCGGCTAGTATCTTGAGTTATAGGATTGTTCTGAAATGGGGTTTAAGTCTACACCTATATTGGAATCCATCACAAAGATTCAAATGGAGTTGCAATCTAATTTTGTAAATCTGTTTCAGACTGATTCTATACAAGACCCTGAGCAACCATTTTAATTAAGTTCACTTTGTAAACAAAAAGGGAAGGGGGAGGGAGAAGAGGAAAGGGGAGGGAAAAAAAGAAAGGAGGAAAAAAAAAAGAAGAAAACCCACACAGGGTAAAAAGAAATAGAGGAGAAAGAAAAATAAAGACACAGTGGTAGGTAGGGGGAATGACACGTTTAAGAGGCTGCGTAATATAAAAAAGGTACTTGTTTCCTAGCACGGCGCCCGTCGGGTCCCATCGCATACCATTAGTTAAGGTATGGGACCCAATCTGACCCAATATAAGGGTTTTAAAAGCTTCCTATACAATTTTAACATCGTGTTGCATTGCATGCCATTACAATGGCATGCAATGCGATGCGATTACACCCGATTTTACATTGTACAGACACCCTGATGGGTGATTACTATGTTAAAAGCACCCCCAGACCCAATTTTTAATTGTACAGCCACCCTGATGGGTGATTACTATGTTAAATGCACCCCCATTGTTAACGCCACCCCGACTATCAACGCCAACCCGAAGAGTGGCGAGCGCAGCGAGCCCACGAGGGGCGGCGGTACGCATCCTCCGACCTTTTCATACCCTCACTATCCACGTTGGTGTGGAGTTGATTTTAGATAGTGTGGCGAGCGCAGTGAGCCACGGAGCCTGAAGCGTGGGGACGCGGAATACATGCCACGCTTCGGGCTCGGGGCACGCTGCGCTCGCCACACTATATAAAATCAACTCCACGCCGACGTGGATAGTGGGGGTATAAAAAGGTCGGAGGACTCACTGCGCACGACACGCTTTGGGTTGGCGTTGATAGTAGGGCTGGCGTTAACAATGGGGGTGCATTATCACCCATCAGGGTGGCTGTACAATGAAAAATCGAGTCTGGGGGTGCATTTAACATAGTAATCACCCATCAGGGTGGCTGTACAATTAAAAATCGGGTCTGATCGCATGCGATCGGGTCGCATGCGATGCGACCTGATATGATAGACTCGATGCCTTAAGATAAAAGTCGGTGGCACCGTGGTAGGAAACAAGTACCTAAAGAAAAAAAAAGGTAATGTAGATGCATAATTTATAAATACAGAGCCAAAAGAGGGGAGAAAAAACATCTATATAGAAGAAAGTTAATAAATAAACAGGTAAATAACAATAATAATAGCAAAACAAAACAAACAAACAAACAAAAAACCTAAGGACAATCCAGGGGAGGAGGGGGGGGAATGTGAGGTAGGGAGGAGGGGTTTTGTATAGGATATATGTAAATGCTAAGTGAATGTTGATATCTAAGAATTGTGTTATAAATTAACCACAATAACTAAACTGAATGATATGTTTTTATATGGGAAAAAAAATGTCAATAAAGAATACTTTATTTTTTTTTAAAAAGATGAAACAATGTCTAATGCTGTAAAAATCTGAAAATTATGTGAATAATAAAAATTAAACATTCATACAAGTTCACTTTGTTGCATTACTTATGATGCTATTTTCAGAGCCTTCTATATACATTATTGTAACTTGCACATTATAAACAGATGAGAAGATACAGTATTCTGTCAGTATAATCTGCATAAGACTTTATTACTATTATGTCAATTATGTATTAGCTTTTTAAAACAGACAGATGCTTATTATGCTCCGTGTTACACTAAATTTCATTGGGAGTACTAATAAACAACATCTAATTTGTGTGTGACATTCAAATAAGATGAAGAACTGCAAGCACACCAAAATCTAACATTCACAAACCTGTCACAAATGCTTATGTCAAAGTGGATTTCTGTCAATCAAGTTGTGACTTGAAAATGCTGGTGACATGCAGTACAAATTGACCTAAGCTTCTATAGATAGCAAATCTTGCAAATTAGTCACACGTCTCTGTTTGAAAATGGTAAAAAAGATTTGATGGTAGCTTTAACGAGGCAGCAATCACTAGGCAGAATTGGGTGGATTTTCATTTGAAGCATTGTAAGCTCCCAGATTTCCATTCACCACCTTCCATCACTGGCCTTATCCAATTTCGGGAGCTGTGAATTAGGTAGCACATTCAGTTTAAAGGTGAGATTATGTTAATTGCACACCACACTGATGCTCTACTCATCAGGAATGCAATCAAAGAGTAAAATTAGTCTGACATTTCATTCATCTCTTCTGAATAATCAGGTTAGTCCCTGGGTAAATTCTATTTCTGATTCTTTCATTGGGGTTGACATCTTTAATTTCTTTCCTAGCTTTCCCTAATCATTAAAGGTTATGCAGATTGCATCATTCTGTACAGTACTTTAACCCTTAATAAAACGGTGGTCTCGTAAAAACAAAAGAAAAGCTGAAACAGGAGATTATACGCTCTCCTGTTTATCTCTATATAGTACTTGACTGCAAAGCATCAGTCCAGCACTTTACCACTAACACAATGATATACTGTACCTGGAATTCAGCAAAAACTGAAACTGACACTTGTGTGAATGCAAATGAATGACAGCAATTATTCTACACTTAGCTG
Organism: Crinia signifera; assembly: GCF_055691185.1. Taxonomy (NCBI): domain Eukaryota; kingdom Metazoa; phylum Chordata; class Amphibia; order Anura; family Myobatrachidae; genus Crinia; species Crinia signifera. Next base: position 63,630,951 of record NC_139218.1, read on the forward strand.
GAAAAAGCTGTAATTAGTTTATGATCAACAACATAAATGTAATGTTTTTTGTAAATAACAATTCTAACTACAAATCCCTTTAGGACCTAGCAAATACAGATATTTAACAGGGGCAAGTGATAAAGTGGAAGGTAATAACTCACAAGCCAATCAGGTTCTACCTGTCAAGTTACAGGCTGGGTTTGAAAAATAACAGTTTATCACTTCACTGTGCTTAATACATCCGCCCCACTGTCTCTACACCAATTGCCCCGAGTGTGTGGAGATATAAGTGGTCAGTTTCTAATCACCACTACGAGCTGTTCTAGAACAACATATACTTTTTTAACATAGAGGTAAGTTTAACCAAATTGTTCATCCCCTTTGGGAAATTACCATTGAATGTAGCTCTTCTCTAACCATCTTCTACTTAGGTAATGTTCTATATTAATAGAGCATACCCACGGTGAAATATGCACTATTTTCTATTCGATTTTGCTTATAGAAGCAAAATCAAATAGTAAATCGAATGGGCATCGAATGGTTTTTCTACATTCGATGCAGATTCGATCCCAATGCGAGCTCCGGTGTAGTGTAAATCGAATAGAAAAATAGTCTTGGCAGCCAAGATTATATACTGTAGTGGAAATCTAATAGTAGATAGTGCAAATCTAATGTACATAGTGCAAATCTAAAGGGCCCCTTACACTTGTGAGATTTTGTGAGATTTGACCCAATTCAGGTGGATTGAGTCAATTTATCTGACAAATCTGATGTGCCTGTCTGACAAAATCTTATGTGCCTGATGTGTAGGACACAATCCACAATCCCGTGCAATTGGGTATTACCAAGAGATTGATCCTCCTGCACATAGGATAAATCTCGAGTCAATCAGGTCCAATTTGTGAAACAATATGTTGAACAAGTGTAAGGGGGCCTTAAAGGTTCAGTTTGCTTTAGATTCGATGTCTGATTTGATTTTCCATTAGATTTGGCATTAGATCTTTGCATTCAATTTGGCATTAGATCTGTACTTTTGCATTAGATATATCGGTTTCGATATTGAATTTGATTTACATGCAAGGTACAGTGTACACATTTGATTTACTGGATAGAATTTGATATTTTATTGCCTGCACAGTCTATTTATCTTTTCGATATAGAGAAAACGGGAGCGCGCATTTAATCGAATGCAGATCGAAAGCATCTTAAAAACAATTTGATTTCGATTCGATTTTGCTTCTATAAGCAAAATCTCATCGAAAACCTATCAAAACTGAAGCGAGTGTACACCACTTAATGAGTTTACTGCAGCATTCGATTCGATTTCCATCTCCTGCCTGAAGCCAGTGTTGATCTAATAGCAAATCGAATGCACATTGAATGGAAAATCAAAAAGAAAATAGTGGAAATTGAAAAGGAGTAGAAACAACTTCAGAGCAGGTCGAATAGTCCATATCAAATAGAATCGAATCAAAAACGGATCCGAACCATAGGGGAAATTTACTAAGATGTGCATTCTACATCACATGTGATGTTGCTATAGGCAACCAATCAGATCCTGTCAACTATCTTCTGAGTGCTAAATAAATAAGAAGTAGATTCTGATTGGTTGCCCATAGCAACATTACATGTGAAATGGAATACACATCTTAGTATATTTGCCCCATGTGTACACACCTTAATGTCGCCTTAATGGAGCCGGCGCCAGGAGAGATGGGACCGTGACAGCAGGGCAGCAGCTGTCTATCTTTTTGTTTTAGAAGCTTTACTAAATTTACTACTATTACTCTCCAATTTATCTCTGTGCAGGAATTGACACCTATCATGAAAATAGCTACTGTACTATAAACTAAAAATAAGGCAGAAGACTCTTTAATTTCGGTGGGCATACTTCAAATGCAGCCATTAACTTAACAGAGGGGGCAAGAAACGTCCCTCCAGCTGCGGTAGAATGTGTAGTTCAGCAGCCCCTGCGTATTGCCCCAGGACTGCGTATTGCCTCAGCCTGAATCATGTCTATTCTCCGTGTGCCTTCCACGACTGTCCTGACTTCCTGCTTTGAAACATTGACTGTGAATTGTGTCTTTGTGAAGTCAACCAGTAAACAAATAGTTAAAATGAATTTGCTAGAAATAAACTGCAATGATTTAAAAAAAACTGCTTATGAACAGTAGCACACAGAATGTTTCAATGCAATTCATAATTGCCTCAAGAGGAGTCATAAAGCTCTAATAATGAAATGTGCCTCTTTAACCTTGAACAGCAGGTAATTCTAAACTTTTTAGAATAAGAAGTTGGGAAACTATGTTCCCACAATATATAATGCAAAAGAAAATGTAACAATGCTTCTAGAAATGTAAAGGTCGCCATGTCAGAATAATGGTAACCTTGCAAACGTATTATATACAATTATAAATATGTGTATTTGTTTAAAGACATCTACTTTCATGTTCTGAGAAGAGCTTCCATTAATATTCATATGCGTCATACGGTTTTCAGAAGTTTCCACACAGATTACAAATTGATTGTCGCCTTTAACAACTGTTTCATCTGTGGGAGTGCTGGGACATTGGTTCCATTCATATTGCACCCATATTCATTAAATACAGTAGCTACAGCCTCTCAGGGAACCCCTACACAATTATTCTAGTCTACATAGCTTTTCTTATCCTAAGCACAATAATCTAATACTCTGGGGTATATGTATGAAGCAGTGATAAAGGGAAGAGAAGTGATAAAGTGCCTGGAACTTTATCACTGGCCAATCATCGCCTATCTGTCCCTTTTTAAACCCAGCCTGTAACTTAACAGTAAGTAACTGATTGGCCATTGATAAAGTACCATCAGTGCAGTCTTTCCCATTGGGCTTAATGGGCACTTGTCCAGGGACCAAAGAATCCTAGGGGCCCACCCCAATGGGGAAGACGGCACTGCGCCGGGGAGCTGCTGCAGGCGGCGGCTGGACACTTGGAGTTCTGCACTGCGTGGGAAGCTGATTTTGAAAAGACTGGCCAGACGTCAGAGAGAAATCAGCCAATCAGAGTCTGGCCAGTCTTTTGAAAATAAGCTGCTGCTGCCCGGACCCGGCTGCCCTGCTGTGTCGGTGGTAGTGAGTACTGCTTCCCGCTCCCCACGGCTATGACCATAGAGTTCTGCTAGCAGGTGTCCCTGAGCCTTCTCTCCCCCCTGCCCCCCACACATCAGCCAGGTTGGCCACTCAGTGATCCGCCCGCTCTGCTCGGCAAAGGCAGCTAGGATGGCGGCAGCCGGGAGAGAGAAAAGGGGGCGCAGGAGGCACCGCACAGCCAGGGATCATGCCGATGCGGGGTCGGACCCCACAGCGGTGACTGGAAGCTTGTAGCAGCGCTATTTGCCAGCGGCGGGCGGCGGATTGCGCTGCTGATTTTGAAAAGACTGGCCGGACGCTGATTGGCTGATTTCTCTCAGCCAATCAGCGCCTGGCCAGTCTTTTCAAAATCAGCAGAGCTTCCTGCCCGGCAAATAGGGCAGTGCTACAAGCTCCCAGCTGCCGCTGCGTATAAGGGGAAGGGCGCTCTAATGTTCTGCCCAGGGGCCCCTGGTAATGATAAGATGGCGCTGAGTACCATGCACTTTATCACTTCTCCTCCCTTATCACTGCTTCATACATCTACCCCTCAGTGCCTTAGTTGTCAGTTACCTATAACCAGTAGTCTTCATGGAGCCATGTATGTATTTAAAAGGTGATACCGTGGTTTCACTTTAGGAAAGTAATTATGTTCCTTTGGGTGACTTATGTACAGTATATACAGCATTTATTGATATGGACTATTTTTTTTTAAAACTCTTTAAATGAGACAATCATCGTAGGAGATCCCAGAGGACATGCATTATGGGATTTTCCATTGGTCAAGCCCAGTGCAAATTAGCATAAACACATTAATTAATGTCCTATTAGTTTCCATCACACTAAGGTGTGGACCTAGCTGTTATGATAATCTGGGATGGACTTGGGGTTAACCCTTGCTGTGACTGGCAGGTCTGTAAGATGTTGATTACAGACTGATTTGTACATCTGTGGCCGAGGTGGTGATATAATAGATCTAAAAGAAATACATTTGATATAAACTAAAAAGGACCCGAACACCCTAGGAAGGTTAATGTGTGTGGAAGGGCATTACATATGGTATGTTCTGCCCGACAAAAGTCCTGCAATTGTGAATGGGATCTAGTAATGAGTGTGATGAGAGATGCAGATCTTGTGTAGAGCTGAGAGGTCTGGGGGGAGGGGGATATAACCTTATGTTAGCAAGTGTCTACCATAAATCAGGGTGACCTCAGTCATAACACTGATTTGCCATTAGAAAGAGACCAACAAATTACATATCTACACTTCTACTGCAAGTAGGTATCCTCAAGGTAGATTGCTGTTAAATATATAATGCAGTGTCGATTTCCAGGTTTATGTTGCGTTATGGCTTTGGCAGTGTTCCAAGAAACAGCTACCTTTTCAACCCAAGTGTTACCTGCCATTAAGCAGAGCAAATGGTTTTGCACTGTGGCCCTTACCCTGCAATTTTCAGCTCCTGCTTCATGCACTGTCACACACCTACATCGTACCACCAGCTATCTCTCCCAGTGGTGAAAGAGAAGGACAGAGGGACAAGGGGGAGAGAAACTAGGATGATGCAGTCAGGCTGCTGCCTGCCATTTTATCAATCCTGGGATCCCGATATTCAGCACTTTTCAATCCCAAATTCAGGTATGAAAAAAATGGCCAGGGATTGGCATCCCTAAAAAGAACTATATAAATACAATCAGCATTATTATAATAACCATCAGAATCTTCATCATTCATAGCTTTCTTCCACTGTCAAAGGCCAAGTTCCCCACAGTGCCTAAAGCCTCGCATCATAGGTATCACGCTCCCATGGCTCCTTGTATTGGTAAGACTAGATAACTCTTTCTGATTAGTGAGCTTGTACAGAATAGAGGGGGTTATTCTGGTTCATTCGCAAAAGGCACAATCACTCTCTAATGGACAAAACCATATACACTGCAGGTGGGGCAGATGTAACTTGTGCAGAGACAGTTAGATTTGGGTGGGGTTTGTACTTCAAACTGATATCTACCGGTATATTACAGTGTAAAAATAAAGCAGCCCGTATTTACCCTGCACGGAAACATTAAAACACCCAAATGTAACTCTTAAAACACCCAAATGACCTGGGTAATTTGAAAAGGTCCTTTCACATCGAACAGATGCGGGTCGACCTGGCAACAACACAGGATTGACCAGGGATATTTTTTGCGATGTGAAAGGGGTTACTGGGTCCAGGAAACCGGTAGCAATGCATCAATACAAACCAGTAAAAAAGAAGGGTTCTTACCGATTCATTGCCGTGTTGCTTTGCAGTGTGAATGGGTTAATTGGTTAAAGCGACCCGTTTCCTGTTCACACTATGGAGGAGGCAGTGTTGGAGCAGCACCAGTTTGCTGAAGCGATCTGGACAGTGAAAAATGAAGGGTTGCACAGGTACTGAACATTTTCAAAGTCCCCCTGCGACCCTGCATTTTGCGATGTGAAAGCGGTAATAATGTCCCCAGTTCATATTATGCCACATTACAGTACCCCAGTTCATACTGTTCCATAAGAGTGCCCTCCAGTTCAAATCATAGCATCTGAGAGTGTCTCAGTTCATATAATGCCCCACTATGCTCTATCAGATGAGCTTATTTCCATTTGATCTGAGACTACTTCCAAATATGTAAGACATTTAGTACATAGATCAGAGAATGCACGTGACATTTGTGATAGCATCCATGAAGTTTCGATTTAAGACGGAGGTACAGAGGGACATTCAGTTGCAGGTTATCACGGCATAGTTGTCTTCTCCACTTCAACTAACTTCTGTTTGAAAGTCTCCGTGAAGCCATGGATGGCATCAAATCTGGGCCAAAGCCATTCATTGTGAATCACTCCCAGTAGTCAGTTATGAAGCAATTGATTGTATATTACCTGATATTTCTTCTGTAGATTTAAGCAAGGATCAGAAATGCTGGCTAGAAAACTTTAAGGAAATTCAACTTGTCCACCTGATCTGAGCTGTCATGATCCTGGTAGGGTTAACCATCCTCGCTGGCAGAATTGCTCAAACCAAATGTTTGTATATACTGTAATGTATCTACTAAAAGGCCCTCAACCTTACAAAGTACTTACTTTACATTTACATTCCAATGTTGTTCACAATAAGAACTCAATTAAGGATGGACCAAGGCACTTCTTTGAGTTTATTCAGAGTGTACGTCAGAAATACTTACATGTCGTTGATGCTTTGATAGCCTGAAAGGCTTTCTTTACTCTTCTGGAGCATTTGCTTTTAGTCCCGATGATAGACAAGAGGCTCATGCTTCATTTATAAACACTAAGCACATTTTTGGAAGCTTGAGGTATGGCCGCTGGGATTGGTGGATGTGGAACGATACCAAGTTCTTCCTAAATTGAATTTCTATGCTGATGACTACCACAGAATGATTGATTGATTGGTTCTTCATTTACATTTTGGCTATGCCAGTTCTCAAGAATGTACTGAACATGGAGATGAAAAAAAATTGTTGGGTAACCATGAGTACAGAAACTGGGAATCTCTTCCATTGTCATTGTCACACTGGGCCTTATTCTAGTTCAGTCTTTCTGACAAAATCCTTCTTAGAGGGACAAAACCATGTGCACTGCAGGGGGGCAGATGTAACATGTGCAGAGAGAATTAGATTTGGGTGGGGTTTTACTTCAAAGTGAGATCTATATTGCAGTGTAAAAATAAAGCAGCCAGTATTTACCCATAGTTTACAAAATAACTCACCCAAATCTAATTCTCTCATCACATTTTACATCTGCCCCCCTGCAGTGCATATGGTTTTGTCCATCTAAGAAGGAGTTTGTCAGAAAGAGTGAACTAGAATAAGGCCCACTGTTCCAGTGGAATATTTAGACAAGTTCATTACAGAAGGGTCCTCTAAAGCCTGCGGCAGTGTGATGCAGTAGCTTTATCTGTTTTTCATTGTTATACTGACAAACAGTCCTAGTATCATCTGTTAAAGTGCCGATAGATTATATGGCGATAAGTAGAGCTAAAGGTGCCCATACACGTTACAATTATTGTATACAATATTGTATACAATATCACATCTCATCGCATCTCGGTTTTGCGATGAAATGAGATCTAGTACAAAAAGTATGTGCTGCACATACTTTTTGTACTAGATCTCATCGCAAAACCAAAATACGATGAGATGCGATATTGTATACAATATTGTATACAATAGTCGTAACGTGTATGGGCACCTTAAGGATACATTTTTTTCTAATATAAATGTATAAAAATAAATATAAAAAAAGAATATAAAAAAAACAAATTGAACATAAGTGGACGAGGAGCTGCGCACATGGCGATCTTATCTTGTAAATCAAACTCTTCTAGTACCAGAAAATAAGCTGAGACTGGTTTTGCCTCTCATTCAGAGTGCACATAACCATACTACAGATGGCGAAAACAGGTACCTTGGAAACCATTGGAATTTTTTTATAATGAAAACATCTACATTTCAGGCATTTTGACCGAAGATATTAATCGTTTAAGCTACAAAAAAATTTTTTATTTCCCTAAAAAGTCAACTTCTCAGCTCTGTTAGATTTAGTTCTGTGAAATATATATATATATATATATATATATATATATATATTTTTTTTTTTTATACCAGCCCTTGTGGCATGCCTCTGGGTCAATGGAGGCTAAAACTGTACATCCTGCATCCATATAAATCCTCTGGAGTTCTGCTGCAGTCATAAACCAAAGAAAAATGGGTACTTGTTTCCTAGCACGGCCACAATCGCGAGCATCGGGTGTAATTTTGAGTGGTCTGCGACGCGACCGACGCGACTGACGCGATGCCCCCGATTTTCCCATTGAAATGCATTGAAAAAAGTAAAAATCGCGTTGGTCGCGTCGTATGCGGTTAAAAAAGGCTTATATGGTCCAGACGCGATGCCCCCGATTTCCCATAGGAAACAATGTTAAATGCCTCAATTTATCCGCGATGCCCCCGATTTCCCATAGAAAACAATGTTAAATGCCTTAATTTCACCAAATCATCATAGGGAACAATGGTAAATGGGCCAGAAACCCCCAAAAACACCACCGAACAGTGAAATGTCCCCCCAAAAGTAGTTTACGCCACCCCGCGATCAACGCGAACCCGAAGCGTGGCGAGCGCAGCGAGCCCGCGAGTGAAATGTCCCCCCAAAAGTAGTTTACGCCACCCCACGATCAACGCGAACCCGAAGCATGGCGAATGCAGCGAGCCCGCGATGGGCGGCGGTACGCGTCCTCCGACCTTTTCATACCCCCACTATCCACGTCGGCGTAGAGATGAGAATAGAATAGTGTGGCGAGCGCAGCGAGCCACCGAGCCCAAAGCGTGGCGAGCGCAGATACCTTCACAGGTAAACGCGTCCCTTCGCGGGCTTCACAGGTATCCGCGTCCCCTCGCGGGGCTCGCTGCGCTCGCCACGCTTCGGGCTCGGTGGCTCGCTGCGCTCGCCACACTGTTTTATTCTCAACTCCACGCCGACGTGGATAGTGGGGGTATGAAAAGGTCGGAGGACACGTACCGCCGCCCCTCGCGGGCTCGCTGCGTTTGCCACGCTTCTGGTTCGCGTTGATCGTGGGGTGGCGTAAACTACTTTTGGGGGGACATTTCACTGTTCAGGGGTGTTTTGGGGGGTTTCTGGCCCATTTACCATTGTTCCCTATGATGATTTGGGTAAATTGAGCCATTTAACATTGTTTCCTATGGGAAATCGGGGGCATCGCTGGTAAATTGAGGCATTTAACATTGTTCCCTATGGGGAAATCGCGGGCACCATCGCACCCGATTTTTTAGTGCATGCGATGGCCGCGATGCCCCCGATTTTTACTCACGATGCCCACGATCATGATCGTTGTGGCCGTGCTAGGAAACAAGTACCGAAAAATGTTCTGGAGGCCACTTTGACTGTGATTAGCGATATATGCGTGCACCATTTTACCGGAGCACTGCATAGGCCCAGTAGAGTCTAACTGGAAGCCAGCTACCCAAGTCCACAGCACTGCTGCCGGCAGGGCTATTTTTGTGCAAAAACTTAATGTGTAGACTCAGTCTAAAGCTCTCAGTAGTGCTGTAAAAGTCTAGTTTTATAGAAAAATGTAAACATTCTCGGGAAAGACATAGGGGGCAATTTACTAACACGTTATGGGATGTTGCTATGGACAACCAATCCGAAACTACCTCTCATTTTTTTAGCACCTTCTAGAATATAATAGATAGTATCTAAATGGTTACCCATAGCAACATCCCATGTGAAATACATCTCACATCTTGGTAAATTTCCCCCACTGTACAGTGAATTCATCCTCAGTCTGGAGAAATTAGGGCGTAATGCACTAAGCTTAAAAGGGCAGCAAAACTTCATACAGTAATATGCAGTTTTCAGAGGTTTGGTCATGTACCACATGTGCAGAGGTCAACGCCGGTCCTATATAAGGCTGAGACGGATCCAATCAGATACCTAGCGACACCCCCTGCTGTCAGTGCTTTACTAAACCAATAGGCAGATAGGACTCTGGGTCATACCACAAGAGCTGCCCATTGAGATTTTGCATGCATAAGGCATTATTAAATGTTGACATGCATGAGGTGAGTGGCAGGGTACACCGCATGCAAAATGCGATGATTTATAGATCCTGCCCTAAATGCTGTAGAGATGGAGATATATATTAATAAAATATTCATATTATACAAACTGTGTGGTTTTATTGCACTTTTGTACTACACCAACCTGTTCTAATTAACTCCAATGTTAAATGTATACAATCCTGGTGAACTTCAATGCAGGTAGGGGACATTGCACAAAGAGAACGCTGAGATCAGAACCTCACGCATTTGGAACAAAAAACAGCTACCAAAACCGGATTCATGCGTAAGTTCCATTTCTTCCATTTCTTATCAAATAATACACTTTTTAGTATGCAGAATGTTCTACAAATTTTTTATTAAGAATTAATTGATGCCAAAATTCAAATGGAATAAACTCAATTAAGTTGCATGCCCAGAAGTCTGGCACAGCTTAATTCATGTAAAGAACAGGTGGTCTGCAAGAAACATGAGTCGCCAATAAATGTACAAAAAATTTATAGAGTCAAATTTAAGAATACCCCTGACACTAGACTAGCATCTCCAAAATACATTAGAAAACACAGAAACAATCAAATAACCCTTATGCAAATGGGAATATACCAGGGGTTCCCAATCTTTTTCTAATCATGGCACCCTAGAGTATCAGAATTTTTCCAAGGCACCCCCAGGCCCCAAAAAATATATATAAAATTTAGTAGATTGTGTTTATATGTGCTTCTTAGGTTCAGTTATGTGGTAAAGGGCAGGATTTGGTTCTGATTGTACACATTTTATGATTGGCAGCCACCAGCACTGGTTTTGTCCAGAAAGAATTGATCATAAATAATTTGAATTGGTCCTGGACGACGAACCCGAGGCACCCCTGCAAGTGTCCCGAGGCACCCCAGGGAGCCTAGGCGCACAGTTTGGGAACCACTGGAATATACTGTCAAAACAAAATTGCAATACAACAAAAAACTTTTTTGTATTGTACTAATAACATGAATAATGAAAATTGGCACATGAACTTTGATTCATATAAAAGTGAATTTTATACTACAATCTGACCAAATCCGTATAGCAGAAAACTTAAATGACTATTTATGTTGGGGAACACATCCCCTTCCTCTTTCTAACTTTTCCTGTCTACCTTTCATTACTCCCTCCTAGTCCTTTGAGGTTTGGGAAGTAAGGTCCAGAGGGCTGATGCAGAGGCGTAACTCTGGGAGGCAATGGAGTCAGCTGCCGTCGGGCTCCTGCTACCAAGGGGGCACCTCTCCTCCCTGAAAGTTTAATTCAGTTACTTGAAAGCCATCGATATTGGTTCTGTGGATGATTCCCCTTCCTAGCAGGACCATAGATGTCACACTCCTCTCATTATTTTAAATATAATATCCATAACATACATACATTCTGTACATACATACATACAAACATATAAACAAACACACATGTATGCATTCATATATTTAAATAAGGTGTTGTGTTTGCGTGGGTGTGGGGGCACCAATATTTATCTTGCCTCTGGGAAACTGGAATGAACTTACGCCACTGGGATGATGGCTGGCTCTACCGCAGAATGAAGCAACTGGCAGAGTGGAGCTCGGCTGTGATGACTTTTTCATATGCTCTTCCCCCACATACTTCATTGTGGTGCTGGACGAACCTGTATTGGAGTTCTGCTCTCTGAGAACTGTATGATCTGTGGTGTATAGCTGCTACTATTATTATTATAATTAATATTAATATTATTATTAATATTACTGTTATTACCAGTTATACACAGTGGGGGTGGGGCTAAAATTATACGATTTGCTTCATTTTAGCCCTGCCCCTTTCCTGAAAAGCCATAAATAGCGGTATTTGGACAGCGGAGGAGAGAGGTGCAGTTGGTCCAAAAGCAGGAGCCCTGCTCACCCGGGAGGGGGACCAATTTGTGTAAGCCTGTCGATCATTCCGGCAGGATAGGCAAGTGTGAGTTCTTGTATTGTCTGCTAAGCACCACACAATGACTAAAACGGAACACAAAAAATAAAAAATAAATAATCACATGTTGCTCCCATCTGGGGTCAAAAATAAAAAAGGAGAGATCACTTTTAATGGTTTTCCTTGTGGTGTTATTATATTATCCCTTCGCATAAAATTAAGAAAGTGACATTTTCAAGTACAGATCTTCTTGTGAAAACTTACACATGTGGGTTAATGCAAAGAAAGAACCACAAAAATATTTTTTATTTGATGTGTTTGTAGAATCAAATTGTCTTATGCTATTTACTTTAAAAAAACAAGATACCTGTATACATTTTTGTATTTGACATTGATATCGGAATGTACTGACTGGAAATGTCATAAACTGGGTCCAGCACAGTAAGTCCTAAGCAGCAATGGATTTAATAATGCAAAGCATTCGCGCTAACATTTTTTACTGCCAGTTCTATTACTTTAATCATCCAAATATCGTATTACATAATCACCATTTAAATATGGCACCTAGGAGACCAGCTGTTGATTCAGATGCGTCATAAACTAAATAATGGTGTTGCGTTTGCTACACTGACATTGTGACCATTATATGCTTACACTATAATGTCATCTTATTATGAGGGAAATCATGACGATCATCTGACAAATAAGGAGCAGAACAGTCATTCACTGCACAGCGTTGTTCTGAGGAGAGAAATGTAATCCAATTTAGAGAGCTCTCAAGTAAATAGCACAATTAATTTCAGTGTGTGCTTTTCAATAATAGGAGCCTGCTGAGGATCTGTAAAACTCTGCTGAAAACACAAAAAAAACAATGAAAATCATTGTATTAACTGTCATAACAAAGCAAATGACTCCTCCAGTGTGTCTAATCCAAAGTCCTTTTATGTGTTTTCATAATACAGGCTTCTTTTTTTTTCTGGTTTTAAAGATTAGTTTTCTTTTGAGATTTGAATGTTGATAACATTGTTCTGGTAAGCCACTCCACCTTTGACACTGCAGGCTGTTCAGTCAGGTTTTCCAGTCCAGTCCATTAAAATCTCCCACAAGAGGTTTTGATTTGTAAAATGGATAGCCAGCTAAGTGGGGATATAAATGAATGGGCCATGAGGAGAATTAAAACTATTGACAGCTGTAAATGGTAAAATGATTGAAAATCTGGGTCTCTCTGGGAATTACTACATTTTTATGCAAAGTAAGGATTTATGGATGAACGGTGATCTGGTGCTGGGAAATTACATACCAGCACTGATTTACAGTGGAGTGGGTGCTAAGAATGTACATGCAGATGCATCTTCAGTCAGAAGAAAAACAGGAACATTTGTCGTCATATACTGTAAGAATGTATCCTTACGCCGGTGGCAATTTAGAGCTATACAGTAGGGCCTAATTCATGATTGCACGGATTTCCACAGCAGCAAGGAAGCGTGTCGTTAAAAGTCAAATGCAACAGGAGGTGTCTGTAGGAGATCTGAATGCTGTGTGTTAGGAAGCAGCCTCGGACCCCTATCATGACACCATTGCACATTGCAATGGTATCAGCCAGGCACCAGCCAGCCTGCCTTGAAGTTGAAGCTCACTCAGGTTGCATATCACTGCCTTACTGGCAATATACCACAAACAGCAAGGTTGTGGTCAATCTTGTGGTTGCCTTCAATTAACCTTGGAGTTTGCTGTAAACCGGCGGTTCCCACTGGAAAATTCCCCATAGAAGCATATGGGATCTGCTTGGCTGACAGTTTAGCAGCACTAGGCATATCAGGAGAGCACTGCTACGTGGCGCTCTATGATTGGCTGGTGGGTCCCAAGTGACATTCAGGATAGGGAATCCATGTGTTTATACATGGATTCCCTTGGTTTATTTTTTTAACCCATGGGATGCTCACATTGACTAAAGATGACCAATTGACACAGGAAATAAATTACATATGGATTACTAATGGAGAAGGAGACCAAAATGGCTACATGGAATGGTACAGATGGAGCTCAACTAATTCAGCCAGGGGCTGGCAATAGATTTACCAGCCTCCGCCAGCCCCCGCCATCCGCTGGAAGAGGGCACGCGTGCACAAGATGCTCGCACGCCCCATTCCACTGGATCTCTCCGTTGCTCTCTGTCGCTTCCTGTCGCTCCCTGTCGGTCCCCACCCCGTCCCGCCCCACCCCCAACCCTGCCCGTCTTCCTGAAGCAGAGACAGGCAGGGTTCCTACTCCCCGCCACTGAGTGACTGGGCGTGTGTGCGTGTGAGACACTCGCGCATCCCAGTCAGATGGAGCGCCTCTCCATCAGTGATCACCAGCGGGAGCAATCTGGCGATTCCTGGTGCTGCATGAGAGGTGCGCCATCGGTAGGTAAGAATGTGTGAGTATGTTTGTATATAAGTGTGCGTTTGGAAATAAGTTTTACTAAAGCTGTACTTTGTTCTGTGTGTGTTTATGTGTGTGTGTGTGTTCTGTCTTTATTATAATATTTGTTTTAATAGTGGGACAATAGATACAGTGGTCCCTTTAATACCCAACATACTTGTGGTTCTCGAAGTACCAGCCTGTGGAGAGGCCCTGCTGAAACCTGTAGTTTCACAAGTAAAGCTTATTATTCTTACTTTTACACAGTCCAAGGGAGGTGGGCACAGCCCTGGCCCTTGGGTGCCTTGGACAGAAGGAATTACTATATTGGTGGGACCCCACTCCCCCTGGGAACCCTGGCCAGAGCTGAGTAGTTTGGGGTTGGGGGGGGGGGGGGGTAATGCTATGCCGCAGGGACCAGTAGAAAATGTCCCATGCTGCGCATTACCTCCTTGGCTAATGGAGGCCGATGCTGGTTTCATAAATATGGGGAACCCTTACATTCGTTTTCCCTCATATTTTTACAACTAGGAGCATTTCAAAGAGCAGGCGGCAGATTTTGCTTAGAAGGGGGGACCCCACACAGATTTATTTAAAAAAAATGTATCTCTGTAATTAACTTTTACACAAACTCTACACTGATGTGACTGAGCCATGCATCATTCCTTAAACACACTGCCCAAGAGGTGGTCTTTTTGAAAAGTGCATTTTGAGACAATTTTCAGTTGTGTTTGCAGAAACATATGTTAGAACATGTCCATGTTGTAATGGTGGCTATGGAAAGTCCTTACAAGTTTGCTGATTGTCTATTTGTTCATACATGTCTGTCAACCCGTGTTTTTCATGGCTAATCAAACTGCCATGTTTTGTGTTTAGTAAATTACCAAGATGCCTTTTACGTCTATCAATGCAAACTCAAATCAACATTATTGATAGTAAAGTTACCTTAGTGTAGTTGTACTTAAATAGTCCTGAAAAGCAGAAGCGGGGCACATTCCTGCAGATAGTTATGGGCATGTCACGGGCATAGTATTACTATGGTAAACATGTTGCATTTACCACTTCTTGTTTGCAAAATGTACAAGGAAGCATTTGCATTGTGTTCTACAATGAATTCTTATCTTTAAGTTGGTTAAAAATGTTTATTTCTTGTGCTTTCCCGCATCATTTTTTCCATATTTTCCATGTGTATGTGAGATAAAACTACCGCAAAGTAGAACACTATCCATTCTGTGAGCGCAAAGCCGGAAGCATAAGATTTGTATGTTTGTATTCAGTGAGTTGTGGGCCCAGGTGCAAAAATATAATTTGTGGCCCCCTCCCCACCCCAACCTAAATTTGCAATATGTAACATGAAAATCGGTGACAGAGAGAGGCAGGGGGTGACAGGGAGATGCAGGAGAAGGCAGAGTGTGATAGCAAAAAACAGTTGGTGACAGGGGAAGTAGTGGGCCCCTGAGTCCTCAGGGGCCCAGGTGCACTGCACTGTATGAATGTATCCTCTAATCCTTTCTGCCTACATTATACTTATTGCATCTTAAACAAATCATAAATACTCCACGAGTGGAGGATAAATCATTTTGATATTTGAGTTGTAATTAGCATTTGGCCAGGATGACAATCACCAAGGGGGCTATTCGAGGATGACAATCACCAAGGGGGCTATTCGAGGATGACAATTGCCAAGGAGGCTATTCGAGGATGATACTCACTCACCATCAGCTTAATGCTGGGGAAGTCTCTACAATAAATTATCACAGCCTTGGCTATTGGTCTAGGCTCCTGGATTTCTTAATGTTGTTGGCAAGAAGTGCAGGCATACAGTGTCAAATTGCAGCTAAGTAGAAGTTTTAGTCGGTCAACTCCTACCGGCGCTCCTGAAATCTACAGTTGCAGCAATGCCTACAATACAAAACATACCAGCCCACGTTTACTTATCTATTGGTACGGTTTGCGGATTTACATTGCTGTATAGATATGATTAGCACCCAAGGTTTGAGACTTGCAGATATGTTAGGCTGGCTGAGGCTAACCAACTGGCTTGACTAAATGATTATGGCCGAAGACATCAAACACTAGAGCTGTCAAACTCCCTGCCAGAGTCTGCACATGTTTTATTTATATTTTTTGCCTTTGACATTGAAACTTATTTTGTGTGAGTGTCATAAACTCATATCTAACAACCAATCACAATAAAAGGAACACTGAATAAAGTCCCTTGATGTTAGTCATTTGGTACATCAATGGACTGCCTAGATAAAGAAGGGATATAATAAAGCTTTATATTAGGCCTACACAGAGAAGCAAATAACTTTCATCTTGTAATTTCAGGTCACCATCAAGCACGCCGTAATAACTTAATTTCCCCATAACTTTCCGCATTTCTGTAAAAAGTGAAAATTATCAGAAGAAAAATGCCGTCTTCCTTAAAATCCTGCTGTACTTTTATTATATTTCATCTCTGCACAAATTGCAAATTGCTTCTCTTACCACAGTATCAGCATGAAATAATCGTTTGAGATTGCTCTGGGTTTCCTGCCTTAATTGGCTATTCCGAGTAGATTAAGATTCTATATTATCTTTCTGCATAATTACTGTGTCCAGGAACAAAATAACTGTAGAAATGAGCTTCTATATTTAAAACCCACGAGAAGCATTTACGCTCATTCATGTAAGATTGTTACATGGATGAAATGGAAATAAACATTAGCATAGAAGAACAATTTAACTCTACAAGGTTGCGGAAAATGCTGTTTCGGTCTTTGTTGAAAATTAGCTATGAGAAATCTTCATATGGATGGTTTACTTTTCTTATATAGATCTTTCATATAAAAGTATATGTGCTTCCATTTCTAATTAAAGAATACCACACTGTAGTTTGAGAATTTAAGGCCCCATTTAACAACAGTATCTATTGCCAGCCTCCATCAGGGCCATCTTAACGTATGGGCTTACTGGGCAGCTGCCCTAGGGCCCCACAATTCTAGGGGTCTTCGAGCAGGGGTTTGCTGGCGCCTCTGGAGTTTCTTGTAGGGCTGGTAGAGATTCCTGCCCAGCTTCCTTCATTATGAATTACACAAAATCAGAGCTGACGGGAGACATCCTCTACCAGCCTGCAGCCAAACAGTGATAGCTGTAAACTAATCGCTGGATGGCTGATAGCAGGTGGGGAAACACCGCAGGAAGTTATTATTTTTTTTAACTTAAGTAAGGGCCCCTGTGCATTGCTTTGCCTGGGGCCCACAATGCCATTAAGATGACTCTAAGCGGCATACTGTACTTCATTTACTATCGCTGTGATAATGACAAAGTTGCTGCTGTTATTTCACATTATTTTCCTTGACTCTCCCCCGAACACTCCCCTAATAAGCACCACTGCCTCCCTACAGCATCCAGTGCAGTGTTTGCGGCAGCCTCTCTTTGTCATACTCATGCGGGAAAGCCATGCACAGAAGACATTCACACACTTTGGACCTGATAATGCCTTTGAGAAAGCAAGAAAGGCTGCTGCTGGAGATCTCCATTGGTAGCAATGGGGACAGTATCTCTACCGTAGCATCTTGTTTTTTAAAATGCTGAGCGTCTCGTGCTCGCGCCCCCCCTGGCGGGGGCTGGTGGGGGCTGGCGATGGAATCGCCAGCCCCTGCAAAGATGAATTGCGCTCCATCTGTATGTTGAGCTCTCTATATGAACAATTTCCATAGTATTAGAGTCTTTATTGTATATTTATCTGAGCTTCAGGTTGGTGGCTGAAAGAATGCATTTGAAGGAAGAAAGATTGCTTCCATAAATAATGCAATGAGCAGAGTATAGTATTTATTTACTTATTTATTTGCAGGTAGCATATTGCAGTCATGTATATACATTTGTACCGTGTACCATTATGGAGATGAGCTGAAGAAGTGTCTGGGGTGTAAATAAACAGGAGAACTGGATGTAGCTACACTAGATGGCTCCAGAAACTGAAATCATTATGAGATAATGATCTGTATTTTTAAAATGACATAGATACAACATATTGGTACAAATCCAGGCTCACATTGAAAACACATAACATACAGTACAGTATGGAAAAATGTATTCCCTACTATAAGCAACATTGAAATCATGTGATGTTCCAGGACCATAATACAATATTGTACATAGATACTGTAGATCTGAGCTTTCTAATATATGTAATAAACTAATAATCAGAATCAGAATCAGCTTTATTGGCCATGTATACTTGTGTATACTAGGAATTTGATTTGGATTGCTGTGCAACAGCCATTTAGGTAACAGTTAAAGAGTGACAATACAGATATACATAACACATACAGGTAATACGCTCGATATGCCCTGGGGATTGTAGATGCAGGGAACATATATTCGCTGAGCTGCACAGCGCCTAGGCAGCCATCAGCGGCGCCACTGGTCATTGCAACAGCCAGGTAGGTGACAATATAAGCAGAGACAGTACAGTTATCACACAGGGAACACCTACCCGCCGAGCTGCACAGTGCCTAGGCAGTCAACAACAGCACCACTGGTCATTGCAAACAGCCAGGTAGGTAACAGTTAAGCAGGGACAGTACAGTTTTAGGTTGCTATGCAATGTGCGAGACAGGCGAGACCCAGGGGTACATATGGCTTAGTGGCACAGTTCCTAGGCAGCCATTTGCGGCACCATCTTGATCATGCTGCTCATGGCATGCAGTTAACATTCCAGCGGATGGAATTCTGGCATCCCAACTCGCAGGCAGAAGACTGGCACTGGAATCCCTACATCGATGACAATGCCAATGCCAGAATCCAGACTGTCGGCATTGCGAACCTACTGTAAGTATGAGGTGTGGGTTAGCAGTAGGTCGAGGGGTGTTAGTTTGTTTAGGCACTAGCGGGGGACTTATTGTTAGACTGCAGGGGGGATTAGGCTGCAGGGGGGGGGGTGATGGTTAGATTTAGGCACTTAGAAGGTGGGGCTGAGTAATCCTATTTCAGAATTCTACTGCAGAATATTGCAACTGCTTGCACTGATTTATATTGGGTAATCCTATTTCAGAATTCGACTGCAGAATATTGCTTTAGAACTGTAAAAAGCTGTTATTGTGGTTTTATATCTGTGCTATGTCAAGAACCTAAAAATATTGGGATAGTGTTACTGATCTTACATTTGTTAGGTTTGATAAGCACATTTTGCTGGTAGGGGAGGTGTATTTGGAGGGGCAGTTTATTCAGGATGGACACATGTTGGCTGATATATTCAGTATAGCTTGGGATGCCAGTCCTTCAGGATGCTAGGGATCTGGCATTGCAGGGGCGGTTCCAGGAGAAAATTACAGGGGTCACCAAGATAGGGGAGGGGTTGTTAGTGGTGCCAGTGTGCAGCAGAGCGAGAGAGGAGGCGAGCATAGAGAGGGCGGGAATGGAATTAAAAAAAGGCCCTGTCATTGAAAGTACACAGGCCCACCTTGACATCAATAGTGAAGGATGTAGTTGTGGGCACGCCCAAGGCGCGCGTGCTCAGGAAAAGGAGTTGTGACCACTCAAAAGGGGGTGTGGCCTTGAGTGTAGTGCACCACATTATATACCACTTCTACACATTATGCAGCAAAATAGTAGACCCTATTATACTTGCCCCTTGCACATGATGCCACATGGATTGTACCAAAATTCACATAATGCCACAGGGTTGAGCCAAAAGTCACATAATGTTACACAGATTAATTACGCCAAAAATGTGCACCTTTATTCCCATTACATGTTAAGCCACAGATCATGATATACATTACGTATTATGCCAAACACTGTAATGCCTATTTCAAATTATGCTACATAAGTGCTCTTTACCTATTTGCTCATTTCCAGGGGTTCCATGCTCATTGCCAGGGGTTCCATGCTTGTTGCCATGTGGGATTCCATGCTCGTTGTCATGTGGGGTTCCATGCTCTTTGGATGGCCTCCACGGTACACTGCCTCCTTCTCTTTCTCTCTCTGAATTCCTCTCTTCAGTCTCCTTCTCTATCTGCTGTCCTTCCCTTTCTCTCCCTGCTGTCCCTCTCTCCACTCTCCACTCTTTTTTTATTTTTTTTGAGGATGGGGGGAGGGGGGCACAAAATTACTCTGTAACTCCTGCCCCTGTGTTAGCATCTTCCCAGCTGGGCAGAAAGCGGAGAGCTGCCCGGCTGTATTCAGTCAGTGTCAGTCTCAGAGTACTGCAGCAGTTGTAGGTCCCAGCTGTATTCAGTGTCAGGACACTGCAGCAGCCCTAGGTCCCATGTCCCGGCTATTTTAAATCTTGCGATGCTGTGGCCCCAAGCCAATCGGAGCTCACTCGCTGTCTGACAGCCAATCAGGAGTGGGGGCTGCTGGACCGCAAGAGAGCTCCGATTGGCAGGCGGCCTTGGCAGCGCGAGATTTATAATAGCCGGGACACAGGACCTAGGGCTGCTGCAGTGTCCTGACACTGAATACAGCCAGGCAGCTCGACGCTCTCTGTCTGGCTGTGAATTCTTTCCGGCAGCAGCAGCAGTGGGCGGCAGGTGAAGTAAAAAATAAAGTGTCATAAATGACAGGGGGGGCACGAGCCTGGGTGCCCCCCCTAAATCCACCCATGCATATATGAAGTGTCTAGTTATAAAGGGTCAGCTTTAAATGAATAGAAGCATTGTGCCAGTGTTAAACCGAAGGAAACCAGAAGGCAAACAGCAAACCAACATTACTTCTGAAGGACTGCATTATAACCACAAAACTCTGGAACATTATGTGGCCTCAACTCACACTTGCCATGAGAACACCTGGACCAGACCCACCACCTCTACAGCGGAGAACACCAGGACTGTTCCCAGGCCTACGCCTCATGGTGAGTATGGAGCTGTAGGGCAAAAGCATTAGGGCAAGCCTATGTAACAACACTTCCCCCATACTTAAATGTGCTCCCCAATTTACCATAACCACCTGTACTGCTCTAATGAAACCAGGACATTTATGACTCTATGAAAATGATTTCTAAATATTCCCCTTTTATCAGTCCTCTGCAAAGGTGTTTTCATGTCTCCCCCCCCTCACCTCCACACCCTGCCAGCGCTGACCTATGAAGTGCACCCCAGATGGTTTTACTGTGGGCAGGATGTGCTTTATATGGATATTTAAATACACTATATCATACTACTACACAAGCATCCACTTTCCCATATCCATATTGGGTCCTTATATGGCTCATCTCCTACAGTGTAACCTTGGTAGTGTGCAAAACATGGCTGCCTCATCTGGTACACTTGTGGATGGGATGAAAAATACATGGACCTACCTGACTTAATGGGACCCTACTCTACACAGCAATCACACCATTTTGTGTCAAACTTGTGGTAACCTATTCCACCCAGGTTAATCCTAAGCAGTGCGCCTAAAATGGCTGCCTCACCTGGGCCCTTATTCTGATCGGTGCGGCCGGAGCCAATTATGCGGCCAGGACCGTGCGTGCGAAACCCCGCCTTCCATACGGATCGCCAACTCCGTCCGTATGCGGTAAGAAGCTGGCCAAACGGACCGCACGTGTATTTTACACGGAATACGCCTCCTCCATCTAAGGGAACCTCCCCCATCATTCGATGGTCGCAGACCATCGAATGCAGGACCGAGTGCTCCACCAGCTCCCACAACCTCAAACCACACGGACATTTTTCCGTGCAAAAGCAGGGATCTGGGCGGGCAGCTGACATCCGGTGATGTCATATGTCCGCCCCCTACACGTGCGTCACGGCCGCATTACCATACGTACCCCCAGCGTTTTCATGGGAACTCCCATGAAACGCGGGGCGTATGCATATGGTAATGAGCCCAAATAGCCCTTCACGCCCCTTTCCACCCCCTATTCGGAGTGTTCACATATCATGCGGAATTTGGCCGTACGCCCCGCTCGCACATGCGCAGAGACGCCTCTGCACATGCGCAGACACAAAACATCGGCGGGCCGAACGCACGCGGATATTTCCGCACCGATCAGAATAAGGGCCCTGGTACCTTGTCAGGGTAGAATACATAAACCATGGAAGTTATTATCTAAAATTTCTGCACCAATACAGCATTATGCTTACTGTTTGCAGAAGATTTTATTTGGTCTTTGACTTGTCCGTTACTGTACTACCTACATCTTCTGTATTATGTGCATTGTTGTTTATGTCTGTAAAGTGCCATGAGTCCCGTTTGAAGAAAGAGCACTTTATAAATAAAACTTACTTACGTACTTACTAGGGTTAGGCTGTGGGGCAGAAGGGTTAGGTTTAGGGTGTAGGGACTGAGGGTTAGGGTTAGGCTGCGGGGTGGGTTAGGGATGAAGGGGCAGGGGGAAGGTATATATACTTACCGCAACACTTGTTGGGATTCCCTCCTTCGGAATGCTGACATTGGTATCCTGACCACCAGCAGACCCACCGCTTGTCATCCATATGAATTCCATAATAATTAGAGTAGCGTCTGTATTTATTTTTAATATATACACCATTTACTAATAATTAATGATAATTGTCCCCCATCCCTGGACTCCATGTTTTTTCCATAGTGAAAGGATGACTACAATACTTTTGATGGGGGATAAAGTTTGAGAGGGGACTCCACTCTTTCAAAAAGGGTGCCCCATCTTTCTAGGTGGTGAAGTTGGGACTTCGGGGTAAATCCAATTAGATGTGTAAATCCAATTAGAGGTGAGTTGCTTTGCAGACATTCACAAGAATGCGCCCACCTGAAATTTCTCTAATCAGTTAAAAATGCTTATTTACAGTATTCACTGCAGTGAAGTGTTGTCAGCCATATTTGAGAAAAGCGCATGAAAAAGTGAGGAGACCTACCTGGTCCCCAGAAAGTGACAATTGTTTTAGCAGAATCATAAAGGCGGACGTTAGTAAATTGTTGATTTGTGCTTTTTTTTTTAAATTAAAGAATGTAAAAAGCGTACTAATTTTGTTTAACTACAAAATAATTAAATGAAGATACAGTAATAAAGAAAATGAGAAAAAAAGGTGCTTCTGGGGTAATTTGTGGCCATTGTAATACAAAAAATTGACCGAAAGCAGTTATTTTTGGCTTAAATAAATGCTTTCACTAACTTTGGTGCAAATAGCCTTTTGGTGTAATTTGAGGACATTTTTTTTAGTTCTAAAAATAAGATCTAATTATTTGCCCAACTAAGCTAATTGAAAACTTCTAAATGTATAATTAGTGGGGGTGTCCATGGTTTTCTGTAGTTTCCCAACATTTCCATCTTAAAATAAATATTTTTTCTACCTTTTGTCACCCAAGGAGAGGTATGAACAGAAATTTGTGGATATTCCCTGACTGGGTGAATATGTGGAGAAACTTGCAACTTGAACTTCCGTGACACGCCTGTGTTTGGCCGACCATTCCCCCTTGCAAACATGAAATGCTGCGGCTGGTTTTCTGTCATTCACTTTGGGGCTAATTCCTTAATGGAACTAATTCCTTATTGCAAGCTGCATCCCAACTCACTCATACTTGAAAACACTTACCAACTTGCATACAATTGTCACTTTGCGAACACATCAGAATCAGGCCCATTGAGTATAGAGATGAGCTGGTTCAGTTTCCAAAAAACTGAATACCTCACAAAATTACCTCCTCTGCGGCTGGCTCGATGAGGGTGGAGACTACTAAATGACTGTTGGGGGCTACTAAGGGTGGGACTGCTGTGAGGGACTACTAAAGGAGGACTACTTTATTAAAATCTAAAAAAAATATTAACAGTAAAAAATAAATTAAATTGTTGTTGTTTTTTTTTTACTACAGGGCTGTTAATTCCAGGAGTGCTGCCCAGTGTGCCATGTCAGTCATGGGTTAGAGACAATTGTGCTATATCAGTCGAGGGGTGCTGCCATGTGTGCTGCCATGTGTGCCTTATAATTACAGGGGTGCTGCCATATGTGCAGTAGAATTCTAGGGTACTTCCATGTGTGCCATATAATTCTAGGGGTGCTGCCATGTGTGCCATATAATTCCAGGGGTGTTACCAAGTGTGCCATTTAAGTCCTGTGGTGCTGCCCAGTGTGCTATATCAGTTCAGTGTTGCTGTGCAGTGTGCCTTATCAGTCCAGGGGTGCTGCCCAGTGTGCCATGTCAGTTCAGGGGTAGGGCCAATTGTGCCATATCAGTTCAGGGGTGCTGCTAAGTGTGCTATATCAGTTCAGGAGTGCTGCCATGTGTGTCTTATAATTTTAGGGGTGCTGCCATATGTGCAGTATAATCCCAAGGTACTTCCATGCATACTATATAATTCCAGGGGTGCTGCCAAGGTTTCCCTATAATTCCAGGGGTACTGCCCTGTATGCCATATCAGTTCAGGGGTGCTGCCAATTGTGCCAAATCAGTCCAGGGGTATTGCTAAGTATGCCACATCATTCCAGAAGTGCTGCTAAGTCTGTCATATCAGACCAGGGCTGCTAAGTGTGCCATATCAGTCCAGGGGTGCAGCTAAGTATGCTTTATTATAGAGATGTGCAGGTCAAGATTTACCCAGATTTACCCGGATTTGCCAGGATCTCAAAACGGGATCTTATTGGATGTCTGGAGCAAAAACATGTGACAGCTTTTAGGCAACAAGATCCCGTTATGAGATCCAGGTAAATGCGGCCCTGCACATCTCTACTTTTTTAGTCCAGATGTATTGCTAAGTCTGTCTTATCAGCCCACGGGTGTTGCTCCAAGTGTGCCATTTCAGTACTGGGGTGCTCTTAAGCAGGGCCGTCTTAACCATCTAGTGGGCCCCTGGGCAAAATATTTTTTAGGGCCCCCTCTCCTCCTCACAACACCTCTCCACCCATCTATGTGCAGCAGCATCAGGGGGCACTGGGGGCTTGAAGTAGCTACCTGGGCAGCATGTGGCGGGGATCCAGGCACAACTGTCAGCGGACGTCCAGGCAGAGGCAGTGGTGACCCAGCAGTGATCCAGGCAGTGAGAGAGCTGGGAGCTTGATTTAGCTATCCAAGCGGAATGTGGTGGGGATCCAGGCAGCCACTGTCAGCGGACATCCAGGCAGCTCGCTCAGACCTTGATGTACAGTAGCGCTATTTGCCACCGGGCGGGAAGCGCTGCAGATTTTGAAAAGACTGCCTGGACACTAATTGGCTGAGCATCCGGCCAATCAGCGTCCGGACAGACTTTTCAAAATTAACAGCGCTTCCCACTCAGCAAATAGCGCTACATCAAGGTCTGAGTAGCCGCTGCCTGGACAGCCACTGACAGCTGCTGCCTGGATCCCAGACACACGCTGCCCTTATTGCTACGTAAAGCCCATGCTGCCTGGATCACCGCTGAGTCGCCGCTGACAGCTGCTGCCTAAATCCCCGACATAAGCCACCCGGATTGCTACATCAAGCCCCCCACTGCCTGGATCACTGCTGAGTCGCCGCTGACAGCTGCTGCCCAGATCCCCGACACAACCCACCCAGATTGCTACATCAAGCCCCCCGCTGCCTGGATCACCGCCGCTGTTGCGTCACCTCTGACAGTCGCTGCCTGGTTTCCCATCACCCGCCGCCATTCCCCAGGACAGTGCTGTCTTCCCCATTGGGGTGGGCCCCTACAACCCTTGGGCCCCTGGGCAACTGTCCATTAAGCCCAATGGGAAAGACGGCCCTGCTCTTAAGTGTGCCGTATCAGTCCAGGGGTGCTGCTAAGTGTCCCGTAACAGTCCAGTGTTTGTGTCGCCAGCTGCTGTCACTTAGCATATTCATCCAGCTAGCTAGGTGCAACCTTTTGGCCTAAAAACAATATTGGGAGGTGTTCAGAATAGACTGGACATGTGTGAAAATGAAAATGAATGTTTTTGAATACTGTAGGAACAAAAACATTTACTGTGTTTATGATTTTTTTTTATTTTTTTATTTTTTTTTGGTGGAAAACCTATAGTTAAAACTTTATATTTTTTTAGTAATCAGTGTTAAGAAAATTGGGATGATTATCCCTTACGTACAATAACACACATACACAAATATACAGAAATACAAAAGTACAATAATCAGAGTGATGTACATATAAATTAATTAGCATTTGTTTTTTTGGAAGTCTGTTTTTTTATTGCTGTCCTGGCTCCTGTGGAAAGCAGTTTCTGGTATAATGCAGACAATTCCTTAAACTTATTTAGAGTCTGACAACTGTTTTGATCATTACAGAGAAATTAAATGTATATCAGCAGAAAGAGAGCGCACATCTGCTTTAACCGGCATGTTTACAATCATTTTTTTTTTCCATTTGTTATTTATTAACGTGTTTGAAGCAAATTGTACATTGATACATTAGTCGATGAGGTTTCTCTTCAGATTCCTCTATACATTTTTACATTTTTAAGAGAGAGCTTTCATATCATTACATCCGTTGTTTTTACAAATATACACTTATGACTGGAGGGTTGGATCGTTGCCCCTATACGTTCCTCTCTGAACGGAGCTCCCAGATTGTCTTATATCTTATTATGTCCTTCCGGGTGCAGTCTGTTGGCTGGTCCCCGTTTTCCCACCTTTATTTGCTAGGACAATTACTTTAATTTGCTTTATGTTCCCCTTATTTGTTCCTTTGGTTCATTAGGTGCTCCGTTAAGAAAGAAAATCATAGGTTTAATCCAAACTCATAAAAACTAGATCAATAAACATACAACAAATAATACAAAATTTTACAAAATAATCAAACAACAAATCATATAAAACGTTACGGAGCCATGTTTTTTTTTTTTTTTTTGTCGATTGCCTAGCTGTCTATGATATTTATCGGATCTTCATGTGATGCTACTCTTGCTTCGTACCAACTTGTTGTTTGGAAGCATTGTCTTAAATATATCTTTATTGTAGTTGGTTGATTTTCTATGATAGCTCCCCATGACTCAAAGAGCTCTTTCACCCTTTTTTCCTTTTGGAGTGTCGCCTCCACCCATTCAATACGGAATATGTACATTAATTTTTCTTCAAAGAGTTTCATTGTGGGAGCAGATGTGTCTATCCACCTATGGAGAATGCTTTTCCTGGCTGCAGCTGAAATTGCCAGTAACAATTTTTTTTCCTCCTTAGCTATCTTTGTCTCCTTCCCTATTATCCCAAAGATAGCCCACTCTGGGGTTAGTGGGAACGTGTGTGTCAGTAGTTTTAGGGAGAACTGCCACACTTCCTCCCAAAATTTGTTAATCTGACCGCATTTCCACAGGCAGTAAAACAGATCTGCCCCCACTCTATCACACTTTAGGCATTTACAATCTGGAGCTATACCCATTTCGAACCTCCTTTTTATTTATGTTAAAAAAAATATACATATCCAAAATCAAAATCCACAAGGGTGGATTTAGCTAAACTGATCCAGATCCAAAACACAAAAGAGATCCAAATCCAAAACTAAAACCTGAGAAATTGCACACCCCTAATTGTACATAGCTGTATGAGGACATATCTGTAATTCTTTTTTGTTTAGAAATAAGTTTCCCCATTTTTATACAACTTGCTGCTTTAAATCAATTTTCTGTCTATAGCACGCCTCCCAACTGTTCGGAATTTCACGGGACAGTCCAATTTTTTGGGCACTGTCTGGCTATCTCATCCAACAGGCAGCAGTGTCCCAAGGTGGGGACGATAGTTGTGAGGCCCCCCGTTACTCTCTGCAATGCTTAGCAGTGCAGTGGTGAATAAATGCCATGTGCATGCTCACAGCATCGTATTTACAGCAATGGCAAATCAAAAGTGTACATGTTGCGAACATGTCATCGTCCCTGCTTTGTCTCCTTTCAGTGATCATTGATGGCAGCTTTGCAGAACAGAGTAGTGATGATCACCGGCTCCCCCAATCTGCCATCCGCACTTGAGACGTCATGTACAATTAGCGGAATGGTCACAATGTCCGGACAGTTGGGAGGTATGATAATGTTGTGAGCTATGTCTATGCACCAGGAATAATTGTATGTGTTCCTTTAATGAAGACAACTTACTTATTCTCATCTGTAATCAAGTTTAGAAATAACAAAACAATAAAAAAAAATTCAATACTATTGCAGCATGTTCCAAATAGAACATGAATGATGATTTTCATATCTTTTAAAGAATATATTTTTCCAATAAGTTTCATGATGTACAGGTGCATCTTATATTCAGTATGTATTCTCAAAGGGACAGATGCATCTGCTACCGGTGCACACAGACACCTGATTCAATCTTTCTCTGCCTGAGGGTCTTTCATCACATGAAGTCATTACTTCAGGATGCACTAGATGCCCTTCAGTGATGAGGAAATTAAACAACTTTAAAGCTATTTCTCTATCATGTTACTTCATCTAATTTCAGTCCTAAAGGACTCACTTTTGGGAGAAGATTAATCTTTGAGGAAAGAAGATAGGTGGAATCATTTAGAGCGCCTGACTCACCTGCTGGGGGAATTATTCCTTTGTTTTCCGCATACCTGTCCAGATAAGCTTTCGGCACTAGAGATTAGCAACATTGTAATCTCTTTTTTAGACAATAAATTCTATGAAGTAGGGAAAGTGGAATTTACAAATTCAGTGCAAAAGGCGATTCTGCAAAGGCAAAATTTAAAGATAGTGTTGCTGGAACTTTCCACTTCTCTGCAAAACAGCATGCCCACCATAAACTTCTAGTCCTGTAGCCATCTTGTTCATTAGACACAGGTCATGTGTACAAGTTGCGGGAGACTCACAATTTTTTGGTTGGTCCCCTGCATCCACTGAATAGTGTATGCATCTCAGCGCATTACAGGCACAAGACAAGGCCCATTACTCACCCATCCCTGCGCTGTGGTTGCTCCCCCTCCTCCCACCCCAGTCACCTGTGTGTACGTCTCCATGTTCCACTCCTCCTACCCCAGTCACCTGTGTGTACGTCTCCATGTTCCTCTCCTCCTACCTCAGTCACCTGTGTGTACGTCTCCATGTTCCTCTCCTTCTACCTCAGTCACCTGTGTATACGTCTCCATGTTCCTCTCCTCCCACCCCAGTCACCTGTGTATACGTCTCCATGTTCCTCTCCTCCTACCCCAGTCACCTGTGTGTACGTCTCCATGTTCCTCTCCTCCTACCTCAGTCACCTGTGTGTACGTCTCCATGTTCCTCTCCTCCTACCTCAGTCACCTGTGTATACGTCTCCATGTTCCTCTCCTCCCACCCCAGTCACCTGTGTATACGTCTCCATGTTCCTCTCCTCCTACCCCAGTCACCTGTGTATACGTCTCCATGTTCCTCTCCTCCTACCTCAGTCACCTGTGTATACGTCTCCATGTTCCTCTCCTCCTACCTCAGTCACCTGTGTGTACGTCTCCATGTTCCTCTCCTCCTACCTCAGTCACCTGTGTATATACGTCTCCATGTTCCTCTCCTCCTACCTCAGTCACCTGTGTATACGTCTCCATGTTCCTCTCCTCCCACCCCAGTCACCTGTGTATACGTCTCCATGTTCCTCTCCTCCCACCTCAGTCACCTGTGTATACGTCTCCATGTTCCTCTCCTCCTACCCCAGTCACCTGTGTGTATGTCTCCATGTTCCTCTCCTCCCACCCCAGTCACCTATGTTAAAGTCTCCATGTTCGTTTCCTCCCACCCCAGTCACCTATGTTAACGTCTCCATGTTCCTCTCCTCCCACCCCAGTAACCTGTGTGTACGTCTCCATGTTCCTCTCCTCGTACCCCAGTCACCTGTGTGTATGTCTCCATGTTCCTCTCCTCTCACCCCAGTCACCAATGTTAACGTCTCCATGTTCCTCTCCTTCCACCCCAGTCACATGTATGTACGTCTCCATGTTCCTCTCCTCCCATCCCATTCATCTATCTGTACGTCTCCATGTTCTTTACCTCCCACCACAGTCACCTGTGTGTATGTCTCCATGTTCCTCTCCTCCTACTCCAGTCACCTGTGTGTACGTCTCCATGTTCCTCTCCTCCCACTCCAGTCACCGATGTTAACGTCTCCATGTTCCTCTCCTCCCACCCCAGTCACCTGTATGTACGTCTCCATGTTCCTCTCCTCCCACCCCATTCATCTATGTGTACGTCTCCATGTTCTTCACCTCCCACCCCAGTCACCTGTGTGTAAGTCTGCAAGTCCCTCTCCTCCTACCCCAGTCACCAGTGTTTACATCGCCATATCATTCCCAGGTCACCAATGGACACATCTTAATGTACCCATGCCCCCACCCCCAGTCACCAGTGTATGTTTCTATGACCCCCTTCTTGCACCCCAGTCACTAGTGTGTATGTTTACATGACCACTTCCCCACACTCACATGTTTATGTGTCTCTCAGGCACAATGTATCTCTAAATCATCTTTGTGTGTATTTGGCCTTTGTTTTTCCACCTTCCTTTGCCTGTGTCTGACATTACTCCTTTTATATTTGTCCTTCCACTCAATTCTATCAGTTATCTCCCACCACCCATCTTTTCCTGTGCACCCACCACCCACCTTTCTATTGTGCCCCTCACAAACCACTGATCCTTTTACCTGACTCCTCCTTCCGCCACACCCATTCTTCTTTTACTTGTCCAGTCTTCTCCCCTTCCCTTTCTGCTCCTTTATTACAAAAGGTGATGGAGTCCAGCTTGCCGATGATCAGAAGTGACATGGAGAAACCTGCAGGTAGGCACAATCTTCTTAAATTACTTTTTATCTATAAATTTCCTGCTGCTGGAAAAAAATTTCAGCAGATTAAAATAATAAAAAAATGGTTTACACCTTACAGTTTCTTTTTAGTTTATGTGGAATTTGTATTTATTTATTTTCTCTTCTAAAGATTGGTGGGGAAACTTGCCTAGGGCCCCATGGTGTGAAAATCGGTCTTTGACCTGAGCTGCATTTGCGGCATTAGTCTTGTGAGGTGCAGTATGATTGACAGCCAGTGACCATTCTGGGAAGGTAACTCTGTGTGATGACTGAAACACAGATGTGTCATAGCCATTTGGTGCATACCATATTACCTACTTTTTAGTCTTTTCTCTGGTAGAAGCCAAAAGGCCCATACATACGAGGCAATATTGAACTCAAAGTAACTCACTTTTCCCATTTAGAGCTACTGTACCTTAAGCTCAAAATCTCTTAGTGTGCATGGGCCGCCATCTGTCTGCCTGTATTAAAGGCTGAGTGAACAAATTAACATAGTCTCCTACTATGGAAAGTGGGTCACCCCTGTGAAAATCACTGGGCTGGGTAAAAGCAATCAGGGGTAGATTTATTAAGCTCGGTGACGTGATAAAGTGTCTGCTTTTTATCACTGACCAATCAGCTCCTACCTGTCATTTTTCAAACCAAGCCTATAACTTCACAGTTTGGAGCTGATTGGTCTGTGATAAAAACCAGACACTTTATCACTTCACCGAGGTTAATAAATCTGCCCCTCAGTGTGTATGCATTGAGCTATTTATCGGCCAGTGATTTTCATAGAATCACTCAAAGACAAAAATGCCCACATTTAGTTTTAGTGTCTAATTAGCTTTCCTTAGTGTTTTCTTTTAGTAGATATTTTTTGACATCATAGTTATGTATTGCATCAAGGAACATGTTCTCTATGAATATGAAATATGTGATTCAAAAGGTGGATTATATTCAAGAAATGAGCTCCTTGCCCTTCAAAAAAAGTACATCTAAAGCAATGAGAATGGACAGGAGAGCACAAACATATAATAAAGATGTTCTCTGCTTAGACAAATGCAGCAAATGTGCACTGCATTCTTATGTCCCTTTCTAAAGCTCTAGCAGATGTACTGTAATGGATTATTACATTGATTTGAGCAACTTGCCATCTTTGTGTATCACTGTATGTTACATAGTTACATAGTAGGCAAGGCTGAAAAAAGACTTGCGTCCATCTAGTTCAACCTGGTATAGATATCCATTGCTGATTTGGTAGGTTCTGGGATGGGATCAGTAGTCTGAATGCATGATAGTCCTTGTAGTGCTATTTAGAGGATCTTGGGTGGCCTCCAGGTGAGTTAATCCTCAGTTTAGATATCTAGGTATAT
The DNA here is from genome assembly GCF_055691185.1 of Crinia signifera. Lineage (NCBI taxonomy): Eukaryota > Metazoa > Chordata > Amphibia > Anura > Myobatrachidae > Crinia > Crinia signifera. Next base: position 63,662,940 of record NC_139218.1, read on the forward strand.
TTGTGCTATTAGAATGTAGCAATGCACAATGGTATAACCTGAAGTGGGTACTATTATCATCAGTGGCATCTCCCACCTTTTTTGGATAGGTGGGCTACCAGTGCTTATGCTGGAAAGTAGAGAGCAAGCTGCAGCAAGCCAAGTCCCAGTGCCTGCATTATGGATTTAGCATGCACCAGGACCAGCGCACAAGCAATGGCTTGACTGAACATAAACAAAACCCCAGCTTCTATGGACTGCATTGGTTGCAGACCCTAAAAGCCAAAATGGGCTGAATATTCCCAATGGGGCTGCTTGTTCTTGCGGGTGACTGGCAAGTTGAACTTTCAATAGAAAAGCCACTGAGCCAGTGCTGTCACAACAGAAATGCTTATTGTTTGAGCAGGTGGCTAGTTAATTTTGAGTTTTTTTTTTTTAAACTACCTTGTAGTCCTATGGCCCCACCTTTTCTCCACCATGACCAAATTCGGTATCCCCCTCACCTACATATCCTACATCAAAACTATTTACACCAACTCATCATCCCAAATAGCTTGCAACGGGTTCCTCCCCCCCCCCCCATTCCCAATACAGTTGTACTTGTGGTCAATTCAATTTAAATTCATTAAAGACTGGTTTCACAACTCCTCCATATACACAGACAGTTTACTGGATGAAGCGATTTTCTCCCCGATATCTCCCAGTGCTCTTCTCCACACACCAATGCATAAGATTCCTACTCAAATCATGATTCATATTCTGTTCCAGGGCACATACAACGCATGGCTTTCACTTAATAAAAAAATGAATAGAGATCATACAATAACACCTTTTATCACTTTGTGGGGGAACCCTATCTTTGTCCCATCAATAACTAACTCTAACTATCAAGGATGGAAACTAAAAGGTCTACATCTAGCCACCAACATTTTTGACCCAGGGGCATGGTACTCCCCTTCTCATGTTAAAGGATAGGTATAATATCCCTAACGCACATTTCTTTATGTACTTGCAGGCGAGACACTATGTAACACCATTGATACCCAATATAATTAACCCCCTTGAACCAGACTCCCTTCTCCATTTGTTTACTATATTCACCAACACTAAATTTAAAATCAGCTATATATAACAAAATCAACAAAATCTTCTCTCCTATACCACCACCCTCCGCTCACCTCCCTAGTTCAGTCTTTGGCAACAGACATCCCAGACATCACCGATTGTCAGAACTATACATGGATTATGAAAATACTACATTCAACATACTTACAAGAAGTCCACTTTAAATCTTTACACAGACTATATATTGCTCCTGCACAAAGTAGACATATGTCCTCCGAGGCAATCGGGGAGTGTTTAAAGTGTAGAATGAGCAACGCAAAATACTTTCACTGTTTCTGGTCATGCACTAAGATTTTAACATTTTGGCGCAAGGTAATGACTGTACATTAACATGACATGCAAGACAAACTTCCCTCTGGATCCTCTAGCATGTATTTATATCAATTTCAAAAACTGATCTATTCCCTCGCCCAGTTTAACCATTACATCCTTTCTCACTGTAATTTTCACAATGGCCAAAAAACTGATATTGACTCATTGGATAGTCAGAACAGCACCAACTCTAAACTACCTAAAAGGTTGACTAGTTCAGATCCTCCTCTTCGATAAAAAGGCAACCACCCAAACGCCCCATTACTCAATGGATAAATTGATGGTAAAGTGGGGTTTGTTCATAGAATCCCTATCCCATGCTCAAAAAGCCCAGATTACACCACCACCAGTAAACTTCTTAGTAAAAAACAGTTTCTCACATCCACCATACCCTTGAATCCTAAAAGGCCTCTTACAGTTGGAAGCTCTACTATACCCCTCCTCCTTGTTTACAGTTGTACATTTGTTACAATTTTTTAAATACCCAGTCTCCTCTCACGGAACTACCCAACAAATGGAATTCCAGTGCCCGGGTCTTTATCTCACTCATGTGTAGAAGAAAATTATAAGAAGACAGAAGATTATTACACCTCAGTCGATATACCAACGGTCATGACTCCCCTCTCTTCTTTCTTCCTTAGAAATGAATACTCCCCCCTTCTACCTCATTGTTTACCAATTGTATTTATGTTCAATGTATTTATGTTCAATATACATGGAGGACAGTTTCAATCCTCGATACTAAATGTTAAATATCCTCAAAATGTACCTTGATTTATTACCAAATATTGTTTAAAAATGTCAAATAACCCAATAAAAAGTTTTGAAACCAAAAAAAAGATTTTTCTTTTTCCCAGTTTATCTTTAGTAAATTCACCCTCAGTCTCTCACCCCCTCTCTCTATCCCTGTCACTTTATTTCTACCCCTGATAGCCTCTCTCGCTCCCTCTCTCTCTCTATCTCTGACTCCCTCTCTCTCTGATGCCATCTCTCTCTCACCCCCATCTCTCTGACAACATTTTTCTCACCCCATTTCTTTCACCCTACTTTTTAATCTCTTTATTCTGACATGTCTCTCTCACACCCCTTTCTCACTTGCCTCTCTCTCTCTCTCTCTCATCCCCCTCTCTTTCATCCCTTTTCACTATCCAGAAAACTATCACCCCCTTCCAGTGGTGGGATTCAAATAAATTAACAACAGGTTCTATGTCCTAATGCCCATTGCACATAAAGCCGCACGTCTAAATGCCAATAACACATAAGGCCACACACCATAATGCCCATTACACATTGTGCTACATGCCGTTATGCCAGTTACACATTTTGCAGAACACCATGATGCCCATTACATATTTGAAACATGTGCCACTTACCTACATGCTCACTGCTAGGGGGGTGTTGCTCGATGCTAGGGGCTTCATGCTGGATACCAAGGGGCTTCATGCTGGATACAAAGGGGCTTCATGCTGGATACCAAGGGGCTTCCCGAGGGCCGCAACCTTGGTCCTTAACTCAGGGGGCTTAACTAGGCCAGGTGACTTGGTCTCTGTGAGCCCTGAAGCAAGGGGGTTATAAGTCCCTTAGTGTAGAAGGGTGGAAATCAGTGGCAGGGTGCCCACAGTGAGGGTGCAGCGGGTACGTGCGGGCATCTGGTCGGCCGGTAGTTGATGGCTGCTCGTGGTAGGCAGGTAACTGGTGGGCAGGAGACGGGGTGCCACATAAGCAACTGTGACAGCCGGGCAGAGAGCTGTGTGCTGCCCGGCTGTATACTAAAAGCAGGTCTGCGCGGCTATTTTGAATTCTCCCGCTGGACCGAGAGACAGTAGGAGCTTGCGGCCGGCAGCCAATAAATAGCCCCCATTGCCGCTCCTTATTGGCTGCCGGACCGCGAGCTCCTATTGGCTCGCGGTCCAGCAGTAGCATTAAGAATAGCTGCAGACTGTGGCACATACCTGCTTCCAGTATATAGCCGGGCAGCATGCAGCTCTCTGCCCGGCTGTCACAGCTGCTTCAAGTAACTTGTGAGCCTCCGCAGTGCTTCTGAGCCACCGGTTCTGCAGAACCATTCATATATTAGGAAACGGTTCTGCAGAACCGGTGCGAACCGGCTGAATCCCACCACTGCCCCCTTCCCACTCTTCCCATTCTCACTTGCTCTCTACCCCTGACACCACATTCTCTTTCATCGACTTCCTATTCCTGACATCCTCTCTCACCACAAACACTCTCTTAGCCTGCCACTCCCACTCTCTCCTGCCCCGTCTCTCTATCCCTGACACAGTCTTTCTCTCATACCCATCCTCTCTTCCCTCCTTCTCTCCCCCCTCTCTCTCTTTCATCCCCTCTATCTCTACCCTGACATCATCTCCCTCACCACCCTTTCTCTTATTCTTCTCTTTATCAACCCCTTCTCTATACCCTTGACACCATCTCTCCCCTCACTTTCTCTCTTCCCTCTGTCTCACCCCCTCTCTTTAGCCCTGACACTTTCTCTAACCCACTTTACTTTTCTCTTCCACCTCTCTCTCTGCCACTCACTCTATTTCTATCCCTGACACCCTCTCTCTTTCACCCCGCTCTCACACCCCCTTTATTTTATGCCTGACACACGCACTCCTTCTCACACCCCTCTCTATCTATCCCTGTCACTCTATTGCTCGCCCTTCTTTCTTAATGTCATTCGCTCACTTTCTCTTATATTCTCTGTCTTCCTGATATCCTCTATAACCCCCTCTCTCTATTCCTGACACACTCTCACTTCCCCTTCTCATGTCCTCACTATACATGACCTATCCATTCTCTCTCTGAAATTCTTTGTCTCTCTCGCTTCTCCTTTTCTTGAAACCTTATCTCTATCTCATTCTCCCCTTTTTCCTCTCTATCTCTCTCTCAATTGCTCCCCTCTCATGCTCTCTTTCTCTAGTTATCTATCCATGGAGGGACACCAACATTTATCTTGCCTTCTTCCCTTGCTCTGTTAAACCCAGTTTATAGTGTTATTACACCACATTGTGTGTTTGGCGTGCTAGGTACTGTAGCCTTCAGCACTGTACGCTACACTGAATGCCACCCCTGCCACTCAGTTCTCAGTACATTGTCTCTCTACAGGTGAGCAAAAGATCCATGGGTTACATAAGTTATGTACATGGAGATATATCTTGTGTTCAGTAAACTCAAAATAATGTGCACAGCAATAATTAATCCAACCGTCATAATGCGGAGTTAAAGCAGTTATAGTTATTGTGCTGGTTTTATGACAATCAAATCTTTGTAGAACCACTTTTTAATGATCCCAAACTTGTTAAAAATTTTTGTACTTTCTACTTCTTTTTCAACTGAGATTGCCAGCCAGCATGGATATGCAGGTGTTTCCATAATCCTCTAAGCACCAATATACCCGCAGCTTCTACAATCCAAATCCATTACCATCAAGTACAGCACAATACTGTTATAACCCTTTTGCAAGCTGAATGTAATAATAAAATGACTTTATTGAGCATCAAGCAGCTCTTTGTCATTGTGCCTAAAAGGACAATTTTGATGTTATTTAAATGCTTTTAGCTGTTCTGCAAGTAGTTTAGAAAGTATTATTGTTGACAACACACCTATTCCATAAAACATTTTTTTTAATACATGATTATGTAGGTAGAAAGATTGTTTCTGTTTGAAAAGCCACATTTCTGCATCGTACCACAGGGCTTATGTGTGAATAGATATTAGAGTTGTTCCAACTGCTGTAGGAGCAGTTCTTCCCACTTCTGTAAAACCCTTTACAATGACAAAATAATGACTTTCCATCATTCTTCAACTTTGCTATGTGGTGGATGTAGCAAAATATAGCACTTTACAGAATAAGGAAAAACTTTTTTATGCATATACAGATGGAGCGGGAGACATCTTTGGCCGGCGCTCGCCAGATCCCTTGCCCTGGCGAGCGCCGGCTATAGAGACTGGGATGCGCATGCATCTCAACCGCACGTGCGTCCTAGTTTCCCATCGGCGGGGGGACGGGAACTCTGTCCGTCTCCGCTTCAGGGAGACGGACAGGGTTAGGGCAGGTGCGGCAAGGCGGCGGGGACCCGGGGCGACCGTCGGCAAGGCGGCGGGGACCCGGGGGGAGCCCCGTTGTAAGGGGACGTCTTGTGCGCGTGCGTCCCCTTACGGCGGCTGGCAGGGAATGGCGAATCTTCTGCCATTCCCTGCAAAGATGGGACACGCTACATCTGTAGCCTTGCTCATCGTCACCAGATCGCCACCACTTGTGCCCGTTTGTCACGCCAAAATTAATTTATAATGCATTTATATGAGCCACAGAATCAAATCAGATGTACTCGCCTAGTGACAGAATTGCGGCAATCACCACAGGAGTCGTACATGGCGATTGGTGTTATGACAATGTATCCGTAAGTTAGAGATGAACAATGACCCTACCCACTTTTACTACTGGAGATGATAATTGGAACTGAGAAAATGATAACCTGTCTACATCTTCACTTCTCTTTAAAAAAACAATGTATTTCCCATGTTCTTTTATTGGCAATCTGCTTGCTGCCATTCAAGCTAGAACTGTCAAAATTAATATACACAAATATTTAAAGTTGTATTGTTTTGAAGTTGACTTTACATTCAGTGTTACAGTTTAGTTTCCCTTTGACAAAAAATAATCATAATAAATTGTAAATACAGTCATGACTAGTTAAAGAGGAGTGCTCTGACTCCATGGAGGCCTCATTCCCTGTTCCAAGATGGCTGCCAAGATCACTACTGTGCACATGTAGGGTCTTCCACTGGTAAGTTGTATTACAGCCAATCAAGATTTAGTCTAAATTCCAAGTGGACTGGGGCTCTGATTATGGTCAGTCACTGAGGTTTCTAAGTATTTAGAAATCTCACCTGCGTACCCCATTGTTTCAGGTTTACAGAAAAAAATTACTTTTACTTATGTTTTCCACCATGACCTAGATATATATGTATATACATGAATTTGTACACATACACCTTTTAATAGAATTTTGAGCATATGTAAGTGTTCTTTCCCATATTACATGCAATTGATTGGCAGAAGCACCCATGCACGTTTCTTCAGGAGTCTGCATGCACCTCCATCCTTTTATGCTGTTGCATTGTGCTACAGTCTAAAGCAGGCATGTCCAACGTTGGCCCTCCAGATGTTTTGAAACTACACATCCCAGCTTGCTTTGCAATAGTTTTAGCATTCTCTAATAGCAAAACTGTGGCAAAGCATGCTGGGATGTGTAGTTTCAAAACATCTGGAGGGCCAACGTTGGACATGCCTGGTCTAAAGCCTACCTCCCACTTCTTTAGGACTGTTACTGGTTGCAGATTTATAATGGGTGCAATGTGCACACTGACTGCACCCATTGTTTAATATTACTTACCCTTACAGAGTCCCACAATGAAGGCAGCAGCACTGCCGGAAACACTGAAAAAATGACCATGGTGCCATTTATTTTTAGTTCAGCACACGCGCAGTAAAGCCTGAGTCCTCTACCACTACGACTCTACTGAGCTGTGCACTAGAGCGGCATTGCGGCGATGGCTCCCAGGGGAGAGGAGGGGGCCGAAGTGGAGGATGCTGCAAATGCACCTCCTCCTCTCTTAAAGCGCCACTGACTATTGCCATGGAAGATGGGGGAGTTGGTGGGGGCACTATGCAGAGTAGAGTGTAAAAAGATACCGTGTGTATACAGAGTGCAGGAAGAGCCAGGGGCTGCCCAGCATAATGAAGAACACTGGTTATACCAGCACAATGATGCTAATGGCATTGATGAAAGAGTTTTGGAGAGTGGTGAGGGTGCTGCACCTGTTATAGGTATGCCCATGCATGCGCTTGATCACCCCTGCCTTTGGGCAGCCAAAAGACATTTCACCTGATTTGCCCCGATATTTCTTCAAGTCGTGGTTAATAATGAGCTCCGACATTTGAAAAACAGAACCAGGGCACTTACAGAATCAGTGGTATAAGTGATTATAATGATTCCACCTTTTCTTGATTGGAGAATGTAATTGGCTTTTAATTTTACTTAATTCTGATCTGTTTGTTACTACAAGGACTGAAGCTAAGGAACAACTGAGATAAGTTATTAGAATAAGTGCTACTCATTACATGTAGCATTGTAACATCTCTTCAAAACACAAGAAATAAGCACAATATTTTTATTGATCAAATACATCTCAATTAGGCATTTTGTTTGTAATTACTGTGAACTACAAGCTCATTTTATATGGAAGCTTTAAAAAATAACTGGTGATAATTGGAGCTGGTATTGTTTTCCGTCCAGAAATAATGTTTACAAATTGAATGCAGTGTATTTTTACTTTTAACAGGTTTAAAAAATAACTCACGCCTTTAGTGTTGCATGTATAATTTAAATAACTAAATGAAAGGTGTAATACACCAAATTAGTTTTCAGCTGGTACCATTTACATATTATTTAAAGGAAGGGCTAGAATGAACGGATTACATAAGTCTATTGAGAACAAAAGAATTTCATTATGTTAAAATAGATTTAAAAAAACACTGAAGCACACCACTCCCTCATTAATCCAGCCCTACCTAACATGCTGAACTGGACAATGTATCAAGCTTCAAAAAGTGATAAAGTGGAGAGAAATAAACAACCAGCCAATCAGCTCCTAACTCCCATGTTACAGGCTGGGTTTGACAAATTACTGTAGCTTAAGGAGCTGATTGGCTGGTTGTTTATCATTCTCCATTTTATCACTTTTTGAAGCTTGATACATTTAGCCCCCTATATTGCAACTAGATGCATTAAAAATATCTTATAACTCTGTATCTACAGTGTAGATTTTTGGACAGTCTTTTCCTGAATAAGACATTAGACTCATTAGACTATATATCTGCATTCATCACAATTAAAATATGATATTTAAATAGGTATTATTAGAAAGTGATGTTATGTGATGAGCAACATGTGGTTAGCAATCAGTATCCGTCAATGAGTGACAAGCATTGAGTGATGAGAAATAAAGTACAAGTCATAAGGGATGAGTGATGAGCAGCTATTGATGATTGCTGGAGAACAAGTAATTAGTAATGAATGACAAGTTATGAGCGATGAGCAATCACTGACAAGTCATTCAAGAAAAGTGAGGACTGACAGCTTATAAAGATTTCCCAAAAAAGTCTAAATATTGTCTTATGGTATGTGTGCTACCAAGTTTTCATATCTTAATTTTAGTTTGAATAATTGCTTACTATTATTAAAGGAAAGTATATGTTCCAGTAGATGCCATTACTATGTGCTGATACTGTATTTCAACCATTGAAAATGCAATTACTTAAATCAGAGGTTCTCAAACTCGGTCCTCAGGACCACGTTTTCCAGGTCACCAGACAGGTGCACTCATTACTGGCTGATACATTTTAAAAGAGCCACAGGTGGAGCTAATTATTTCACGTTAATCTGTAAGGAGACCTGCAAAACATGCACTGTGTGGGGTCCTGAGGACCGGCTTTTAGAACCTGTGACTTAAATATATGTTCCTTAATTTGCCTATCCTGCAAAATGATTTAGTGTGTTTGTGTGTGTGTGTGTGTAAAATAAACCGACGTAGTATAATGTAGTATAATGTGCTAAAGTTCCACAAAACTTGAATCATTAGGAACTCATGAGTTTATCCATCATCTGATTGCATAAGGATAGCAAAGTGTTAGGAAATCACAACTTAACGCAAGATAGCACTTAAGGTGCCAATACACCTGAACGATATCGGGCCCGAACGTACAATTTTGAGCGGTCGTACGATGGATTGTGTGCACATTGTGAGGAATATCGGTATGATACATGGTCAATCCTCAGAACATATGTGCTGCACGTGTGATTCATAAGCTCTGCTTGCGGTCATTAGCAAATCGTATCAGCTTTTAAAGCACATACGATCGCTCATTTGACCGCTCTTACGGGCTGCATATGATCAGGTCATATGCAGGTCGTTCTAGTGTACGGCCAACTTGCCTGTGCCGGGGAAGCTAGACGTCACAGGTGCTAGACCCACCTTGTCCCTGATAAGCTTTACCCTATAAAAATGATGATTATTATTTTAAATATAGATAAATAAATAGATAGCAATGTGTTAGTAACTCAGGATTTTTAAACAGGGAGCAGAGTTTGAGGAACCCAGGATTGCACTAGTGGGGCTGTATGTCAGTCACGCAGGGATTGTAGTGCCAGAAGTCATTATTTCATAGCAGAGTTCCAGGACTTCATAATTGCTCACTTACAGGAAGGTGTCATGAACTCAGCATAACATACTTTGTCAAGGTTATCACTGATAGCAGGATGCCAGGAACTCAGATGGAACTTGTAGAATAGTTTCAGACACTCAGGACAGCAATATCAGGGGGAAATAATACAAACATTTGTGACACCATGAGCACACCAGTAACAGTTCATTGACTGTTGGGGAATATAGTGGGAATTATTCATTTCTGCTTTTCCTCATGAAGCCATAATACATCAGCACTTCTGGTCTGAGTATGATGTTACAACCAGTAGTCGAAGTGGGCCGGTATGCGACGGTATGGCATACCGGCACTTCTTTTCCACTGACCCGGAAGTGCTGTTTTTTTAAATGAATGATTGTGGGCAGTGCCTGCACCATCCCACTAATCTCAGCAGCCACTTTACTGTGCCTCAGGTGAAATACCTGCACCCCAAGAGCCTTTCCCATTTATCCCCTGAGATCAGCTGCCTGCTGTCAGTGGCTCCCAATGTGGAGCATGAGTTAGAGACTCTGTGCTAGGCTGAGTGAGCTGCTGGGGAACCTGCACTACAGAACGAGAAGACCTGGAGCCAGGGACCGGGAGCTATCAGGGACCCTGCGCTGGAAGAGAAGACCCAGGACAAAGGAGTGGGAGCTGCCAGGGACTCTGTGCTGCAGGAAAAGACCTGGCATCAGGGAGTGGGAACTGCTGGGGCCCTGCTCTGTGGGAAGAGAATATCTGGCACCAGGGAGCGGTAGCTACTAGAGACCCTGCGCTACATAAGAGAAGACCCGAGGAGACAGAGGGCTAGCGCTAAGGGGGTGGGGGAGAGAGTACAGCAGACCTGGGGCAGAAAAACTTGTGCTGCTGTCACTGCTGTCCATGATAGGAGATACAAAGTATCCGCTTCCTTCGCCGCACCTCCTCCTCCACATGTCCACTCCTCCCCCCTCCAACTCTCCCACCTTGCTCCTCCCCATCCTCCTCTCCATCCTCCTCCTCAGCTCTTCCTTTGCTGCCCTCCTCTTCTCCACTCCTACTTATACCCTCTCCCCCTCTACCTTCTCCACTCCTCCTCCTCTTCTCCTTCACTTCCCCTACTCCTCTCCTCCTCCTCCATCCTACTCCTACTCTGATTCCGCTCTTCCTCTACTACACTTCCCCTCTTTCTCACCCCCTTTCCTCCACTACCCTCCCCTGCTATCTATTCTCAGCTTCCCTTTCCCCCCTCTCCTCTCTTCCGCTCCCCCTCCTCCTCTCCTTTGATTCTTCTCCCCCTCTCCTCCGCTCCTGCTCTCCCTTCTCCTCTCCTCCACACTTCCTACTCTCCTCAGCTCCGCCACCTCTTCTTCTACTTCCCATCCTCCTATGCTTCATCTCCTTTGCACCCCCTCCTCTGCTCTCCCTTCTCTGCTCCCCATCCTCTGCCCCATCTCCTACCCCTCCTCCTCTCCTTCACTTCCCCTCCTCCCCACCCCCTCTCCTGCTCTCCCATCGCCACTCCTCCTCTCCCCCTCCTCTGCTCTGCTCCCCATCCACTCTTCCGCTCTCCCTTCTCTCTTCCGCTCACCCTCCTCCTCACCTCAACTCTGTTCCCCTTTCCTCCGCTTACCCTCCTCTATCCCTCTCCACTCCTTCCTAGGAAATATATGTGTGTCTGCTTGCTTCACAGGGGGGGGCACCAGTCCCAAATGATGTGGAAGGAAGAAGAGGAGAAATTGATGGGCTGGTGCGATCACTCCCTCCACACATAGTGCAAAGAGAGAGAGAACTCACGGACTGCTTCTGCCTCTCTGCCCAGCACAGCCCACAGCAGTTTGTGCTGTGGGCTTTGCTGGGGAGAGAGTCTGCTGCAGTATCTGGTTTTCTCTCTCCCAAAGAGGGTGTAATTGGTTCTGGGCCCTTTCCAGGCCCCTCCAACAGGCCCATGCCAGGGTAAATAGTACACACACCCCTCTATGCACCACAGCTCATTGTTTTAAATGAGATGCATCTATTTCCCAAACCCAAAGAAGATTTGGTTTGAACCATGTCCAGGTTCAGATATTTGTGCCGTTTGGATTTCGGATGTTAAATCCGAATTCTGGGATTTGGATTGCAAAAATGACACAATTTTACTAGTTTTGATCAATATTTAGCACTTTGTATCAATTATTATTAATTTTTCTAAACCAAAACATTTGAGGGTGGTTTTGCCAAAACCAAAAACACGATGATGAATTAGAATGAAAACCAAAAACACAGGGGTACACAAACATCTCTAGTATATAGCCATTTTCACTATGCACAAACACATTTTACACCAGCCTGGCAGTAAGAAAGATCACCAGCTCTGCAGTGGGAAACTGTAACAATTAGTTGAAGCCATACATAAAGGTAATAAAAATAATTATTTATCAGAATTATAATAATTCTTTATCAGTATTCTTTTACAGTATTCTTTTTCTTGTAAACTTTTTCATGGTCTGTCCCTTCACAAAACATGCATGTTGAAGTTTGCCTCCCACCCCCACAGTGCACCAACACTAACACCACGGAGCATTCAGGGGTAATTTTGGTGCAGTTGCACCTGCATCCATCATTATTATCAATTACTAATTTTTGTACAGTGTGTAAATGGGCCTTATGGTATTGGACTGTCATTGGACTGTCATTGATTGATATTGTTTCAGGAGCAGTGACAGAGCTACTAATAGTCTCTTTTTAAGAAACAGTGACGTGTCACCGCTGCTTAGGGGGTGGAAAACGTCAGGGATCTCCATCGTAGAAGATTTCCTGGCCTCTGTGAGGGGCGGCTTAAGGCGCAGAATGGGTGCTGCGAGTCACCCAATGGTGGGAGGTTTGATCCAATGCTTTGCCCTATGACGCCGGTCTGATTACTTCTGCAGGAGATGTCTGTTTGTGATAGATGCCTCCTGCTCTGTCTTCATCTGAATGACCCTCTCGTCCCACAATATCTATTTAAGGCTTTTCAATTGCTTACCATTGCCTATTCATTCAACAATGACCATAATTATTTCTAAATTCATATTTGCCTAACACTAAGAAAAGTAACATTGATGAGGTCGATAAGTTCTTCCTTCAACCTGAAATGCTACTAGTAAACAAAATACAATTATCTGAAATTATGAAATGCAATAGAGCAGAGATTATTAGCTTTGTGTACTGTGCAATGTTTATGGGGTCTGTAAAGAAATCTCTATGCAAAAGTATCTGAAAGTCATTACATGGTGCGATAAACACCAGTATAGTGGGAGGGGGCAACTTCTAATTAGATATAAAGTCTATCGAAGCATTCATTTACAATGTTCATTAGAATGAAGGATCGCAGACTCATGGTGATAAAAACAAACTGGATATTAAAGTTATTGTCACTTTTATTTATGTGGACAAACTCTTAAGAAGTTAGTGTTAAATCCGATGACACAATTCACCCTGAGTTTCCTTCTTGTGTTTAATAACTTAATTAAAATCTGTCAAACACATTACTCTGCAAAGGGTTCTACATGGAGACGACAGCAAGGGCCTGGCGAAGAAGAAAGAGATCGTGTTGGGGAAATATTAGACATCGACTGATACTGTACCGCCCATAATTTATAAGCATAATAAAATAAGTACTTCTCACCTCTCTTAAAATTGTACTATTGCCATAACCTCAGTCCCAGCGCTAATGGCGTAGTCATTAAAGAGATATACAGACTGGCAATGTTGGATTTATTATAAGTGATTGTTCTCAGTAATAAAGAGTGTCCTCCATTAATGACAACAGCTGTTGGTTTAATAACCCTAGAAAGGATCATTAAAGCACCGCATATTTCCCAGAACCAGATGGAAAAGATGCAGAAAAACTGTAAAACACATATGGAAGAGCATATTGCATCCTAACAACCTATCTCTGTTTCTCCTAAAACCATTTTACATCGGATTACATTAATATCAGTTTGGGGCTTTGCCTAAAGATCATTTTAGCAAGGGTTAAAATTCTGTTTTCATGCACAGTTCTAAGCTTTAAAGTATGCAACAACCAGCTACATGCTTGGCCTGGTGCTTTGATTCTAATACAGAGAAGTGATATATGCAAATTGTATTCTTAGGATCACCTGATTGGATACTAAATACTGTAATTAAATATGTGATGAGATTGCTACATTAAACGGTGCAGTTTGTATTATTTTGCAATGAAATCAGTCTAAAGCTGGGTACACAATGGATTGATCTCGGCCTGAAATGTTGTTTCCAGCTGCATTAGAATATGAGGTACTTGTGTATTATCATGGCGCCCTTTATGTAGTTTACATAGTGGTGTATTCAGAATACCAATACAGCACTATGCTGGCTACGTAAACTACGTAAGTGGCTCTGAAGCCCTAAAAATACACAATGCTTAATATCCCACTATCCACGTCATACCCCCAGTATCCACTTTGGCATGGAGTTAACTTTCTAAAGTGTGGTGAGCGCAGCTGGCCACCGAGCCCGAAGCGTGGTGAGCGGATGTGGATACGCGTGCGCTCGCTGCGCTGGCCTCGGTGGCTCGATGCGCTCGCCTCACTTTATAAAACAAACTCGACGTGGATACTGGGGGTATGACATGGATAGTGGGGGTAATAAGTGGATAGTGCAGGGCCGGCGCCACCGCTAGGCAGCTTTAGGCATTTGCCTAGAGCACCGGCCACTGGAGGGCTGTAATGAGCTGCAGGATCCAGGAGGAGCAGCAGCAGCAGGAATAGGAAGGGTCCGGCGGCACCGAGGAGAGCAGGAACCAGGAGGAAAGCACCTGGGAGCATGATGAGTGATTCTTCCCCCGCCCCTGGAGCCCGCATCTCCCTCCAACACCACCTGGAGCCTAGCAGGATGTGCTAAAGGGAAAATACATTCCCTTGTGTGAAGGGAAATAGCAACAGAAAAGGCATATGGATCATATAAACGTAATCCCCTTGCGGTTTGACTGACATGAAGTCGGCATTTGGGGTGGAAGCCTGTCAATTTCTGGATGTGTCTAGAAAAACGTAGGTGTGCCCAGGTGTTTCTGAGGAGGGTGGGTGACATCAGCAATGACCACTTCCAGTCTGTCTCAGTCGAAGATTAGTGGAAGTCTCTGACCTACTCACATTTGCACAGATAGCAAAAATTCTTTGATGTTCGGCAATTGCATATGTTTTTGTAAATGGACAGAGCTTAGCGATCTACTCACAATTTTCTCTTTCTGTCTGGGTAATGGCTTTTTCCTTGCACTCCCCTGTGAATTCTCACATTAGCTATCCATGCTGAATTAGCCACATTGGCCACATTTTCTATATACAGTAGGAGCAAGTTTAATCTTTGCTCCTTTGGCCATGGCTAGCCATGGCTATTCTATTGTTCTCAGCTGCAATACGTATTGTATTGCAGCTGAGAACAATAGAATAGCCATGGCTAGCCATGGCTAGCCATGACCAAAGGAGCAAAGATGAAACTTGCTCCTACTGTATACATTGACTAAGCCCTTTTAAATTAGCATTTTTATTTAGTAATCATTTCGCATTTCCGATACTTGCCTGTATGCCTTCTGCCTGAAATAACTAAGATGAAACTGTATAAACATACTGGAGGGACCCTTGTGATAATAATGCTATCTCCAGATGGCATCAATAGGTATTTCCTCCAGTTCCCTGACTACTTTACAGCCTTCACTGCCTGCCAAACTTGGATCCAGCCCCGTGATCTTCCATGTGTGTCTGATAGACACACAGACTTTTCTCTGTGTGAAAAAAGTTAGAAAAAAAAAAAAGTGTAATACATACCTACACCAAGGAAACAGTGATCCAGGGGCGTAACTATAGCACCGCATGTGCATGTGCATGTGGGGGCGCCGGGGGCTGCGGTGCTATAGTTACCCCCCCCCCCAATCCCCCGCAGACTTACGTATCTTGCTGGTCCCGGCGGCTCCGTTCTTCTGATGAGGACCACAACAAAATGGCCGCCCCCATATAGCAAACAGTTCTCTGAAACTGTCTGCTGTACGGGGGCGGCCATTTTGTGGTAAGACTGCAGGGGAGGGGGTTAGCATAGGCGGCGGGGCGACGGGGCGGCCGGGGGGGGGGTGTGCTTGATGGGGCGCCCAAAACGTAGCTACGCCACTGCAGTGATCAGTAATCAAGTTAGAGCAGCCAGTCCAGCCATCACTTTGCTTATTCTGTGACCCTGCTTGTAGTAAAGTGATGCTGTATGTGAAGGCAGCATCTCACTTTACAGCATCAGTGTCAGGAGCACAGGATCAGATGACCGGCTGCCCTACTGGATCACTGATCACTGGTCCTGGCTGTAGGTAAATTTATGGGGTAGCTGATGTAATTATGTCCCTTAGTAAGTATTGTAATATGCACAACAATCTAAACTCATGTTTTATGGGGCACATTTTCGAAATCGGCCCCTGTCCTGATGGGTTTGGGTATGTGTAAACCTCGACTGCCAATGGGCGAGTTACACAGGCGCTGGGACATTCACAGCGGGGAGGGAGGGTCAGGGGCGGTGGCAGAGCTGGACCATGGAAATGACCAGCATTATATGGGCGTCCCCACGAAAACACTGGGCTTTCCCATGGCTACGCAGACAGGCTGATGACCGTCAGAGGGGGGGTGGGGGTGGCGACTGGCGTCACATGAAGTCAACCGCCATCCCCTGTCTTTGTCCCAACAACAGCAAATAAAAGTCAGTTGAGAAGGCATTTGCGAAGGCAGGAGAAATCATTCCATGGGCACTGACCATGGATGATTTCTCCTACACCGGAGACATGCAAGTGGATGTGTCATCGGCACACATCCCCTTGCATGGTAGTTGGGTGAATCGGCAAGAGGGGGGGGTGGATTTTTGATGGGACAGTGGGGAAGGCTCTTTTGCACTCAGTAAGCTGCAATGTTCGCAGCTTACTGAGTCAACCAGATTCAGGCCCTTAGCATTGTTATCAGACTTTGCCCAACCCTACACCACTCCTAGGGCCAAATGCACTAAGCTTCAAAAATTGATAAAATGGAGATTGGTAGATAACCAACTAATCAGCTCCTAACTGACATTTTTCCAACACAGTCTATGACATGCCAGGTAGGAGCTGATTGGCTGGCTGTTTATCACTCTCCATTTTATCACTTTTTGAAGCTTAGTGCATCTGGACCTGAGTGAGACGTTGGTTGTGATAGGTGTCACTAGGGCAGATTTATTAAGCTCAGTGAAATGACAAAGTGTCTGGTTTTTATCACTGGCCAATCAGCTCCTAACTGTGAAGTTACTGGCTTGGTTTGGAAAATGACAGGTAGGAGCTGATTGGCTGGTGATAAAAACCACGTTATCACTTTGCCGAGCTTAGTAAATCTGCCCCATTTAATAGGCTGGAAGAAGTGACCAAATAGAAACAGTTACTAAGATCTCATCAGCACCATCTCTGAAATGCAAAGTGGACAAAGTCCTGCTGAATCAGTAATGCCTCCACATCTATCTCCAACCTTTTCTTCTTGTTAAATGATTTCATCACACAAACTGAACTCAAGGTCTTCATGTGGGTTACGGTCACTAGGTCGGTAAGCATTAGCTCGATACCACTAGGTCAACATGCATGAAGGTTGACATAACTGAAGGTTGACATGGGGTTAAGTTCACAGGGTCATTAGGTCGACACATCATTAGGTCAACACAACCCTTAGGTCGACAGTCAAAAGGTCGACATTGGGTGTTTCACTTTTTTGAGCTGACATGTGCCGATTTAATGCCCTACCATCCACTAGGGTGTGGTGGGAGTATAAAATAATGTGCCCGAAGCATGGCGAGCGAAGCGAGCCATGTGAGGGGACATGGTGAACTTTCTTTAGTGTCCATGTCAACTGTGTCAACATTTGGGCCGAAAAGAGAAAAACCCCATGTCAACCATTTGACTGTCGACCTTCCCCATGTCAACGTAATGCTTGTGTTTGAACAAACAGAAAACCTAAATGCTTGTGTTGTCTATCCAATGATCCATACCCTTCATGTAACACCTTCATACAGTTATATTTGGCAAGTTCAGAATCAACACTTGGCCCAACTAAACCATTTCTAACTGCAAAATCTGGTGGACTGGTCCAAAACTCAATGCTTGAGATTCCAACGTATAGACAAATGGGGCGAGATTTATTGTGTTGACCGTTTTTCAGAAAATGCGATTTTAACTCAAATCGCCCTATATCGCCATTTTTTAAATTCACATTTTTTTCCCAGAAATCGCTTATTGAATGGCTGGCGCAAAGCCGCCTGAAAAGTGTGATAGATGGTGATAGACGGCGATAAGGTGCGAATGTAATACGTCATAAAAGTGCGATTTCCGGGTTAGGTCATGTGCGTATTTGCGGCCAACCGGAATGCGATTTACACCAATACACCTGATCAGCCCATACAACATGCTAACCTATTGGCCCACCTAAGTCCCTTGCAATACGCATCACACCCCCTATATAAAGGGGTGCAGACGCCATTTTACCCTTTGAAAGGGAGTAAGGCATTTGAGATGGAGAGGAGAGGAGGATTGGTTAGGTGCAGAGGAGGCAGAGGGACAGCCAGCTTGGGCCCAAATACCCCAACCACTGGGAGAGGTAGGGGAGTGAGAGGCAGCACTGCCAGAGGCAGGACAGGGAGAGCCAGCATGCTCCCAGCAAGAGCTGCGCCAGGGAGAGGCCACATGGTGGAAGCTGAGCAGGTGGCTATGGAGGATGAGGAGGAAGCAGGCACAAGCCAGGTGTCCTCACAGGAGGAACAGAGTGCCAGGCACACAGAGGAGGAGCTGCAAGAGGGGGATTTCTCTGAGGTGGACTGGCCTGTGCAGGAGGCAGATGAAGCAGACTTGGAGGTGCTGGGGGAAGAAGCAGGACAGGAGGAGGAGGAGGAGGAAGAGGGTGAGGCTGAAAATGTGGAGGAGGATGATGCAGCTCGTACAGCTAGTGGGAGGAAAGTCAGGTTCTCTTATGAGGAGAATATGGCCCTGGTGCGTGCACTCTTGCCCCTGTATGACCACCTACTTGGTCCTCACTATCACCGCACAAGTGTGGCAAGGAAGAAGGGGATGTGGGACAATATCACCTCCGCGGTAAATGCAGTTAGCACACACAAGAGGAGTGTGCGCAACATCAAAAAACGATACAATGACATCAAGCGCCTCCTCAAAGCCAAGCTTGCCCTGGAGAAGAAAGAGGCCTGTCGCACAGGAGGTGGCCCTAGGCAGGAAGTCCGCTTTAAGGCCTATGAGAGGCTGCTACGCCGAATCATCCCACCGGAGGTGCTTCCCGGCATCCACATTGCCGACACAGACAGGCCCCCCACTCCACCGCCAACTGGTAAGTGTCCACACATGTCAACTACACATTTTGCTATGTCATGTGCGCATGCTATTATGGTGGTATGCTTTATGTGTCCAAAAGATTGCTGTGTGTGGAACTACATATCCCAGCAAAATCACATTTTGCTAGCTTGCATTGCTAAATAATGGACTCTGCATTTTGCTGGGTTATGTAGTTCCACAGATCCAATTAATGTGTGCTGTCCTAATCACTGTAGGCCTGCAGTGTATTTGATTGTTAATCCATATCAATCCTCTGGGTAGTTGGAAAAGCACTTTACAGTCACTTTTACATGTGTAATCTGCTGGTCTTTCCTGTTATTTGCAAGTGGATTCAAAATATCGTTCACTGTCATAATACTCAAATAACCACTTCAGTTCAAAGTCTTCACATTCCTTATGTAATCATATCAGAGTAAAAAAGTTTGATTTAGGTAAAGTTTTTATCAGCATATTTGAGAAAGTGACAGTTAGGTGCAAATGATCATAATGGAAAATGTCTTCTTCTTTCAAACAGCTCCATCTCTGGAGTCCCAGCCTGCTGTTGAGCAACATCAGCCACATCCGATTGTTCACACTGTCCAGTCTGCAGGTGAGATATCATAGTGTTACACAAACACATTGCACATTTCACACATGGCTGTCCCCACCACAGTAGCCTGTGCCAATGCATAATGCATGAGCAACACCTAACCATTCCAACTAAGGTAACATGACCCACCATACACCAATCTGCATAGCATACTTACCACTCTTTTCTCATTTGTAGGCCCTTCACAACCGATGCCTGAACCTACGGATCCCATGCAAAATATGGACGACATGAGTGAAATCATCCTTGAGACGGTGCCATCGTTGGAACCTGCACAAAACCAAGCACACCCAGTCAATGAGGCCCCCTATACGCAGTCACATAGGCAGCAGCCCCCAATCATTGCAGCCACCAACACCCGCACTAGTGCGGAGGAGTTGGCGCAATCCATCCATATTTTCAAGGGGAAACAACTAGCTTTTATGGAGGTGCAGACCACCCAACTAGAAACCGTTAAGGGGTATGTGCGGTATCTGCAAATGAGACGAATTTCTCAAAGTGTGCGTGCTAATGTAGGGACACAAATTCGTCTTGTCTCCACATTAGACACACGCTTAGCAGAAATTGGCCAAGCCATTCAGGGCCAAACTACTAATTTTAGAGCACTAAATGCCAATATGGTTGAACAGACCCAAGCTATTAATGGCCAAACAACTGCGTTGATGTCCCTACAAACGCAACTCAGCCTCAGTGCAACTACTTTGTTAGGTCAGCACCAAACCACATCTACCCACAGTAGTAGTGTGTCCTCCACACCCATGAGTGGGTCCCCCACTACTCCCCCACGGCGTAGTGTCCGTACTAGGGGTGGTGGTGCCACTAGTGGTAAGGGTGCTAATACCCGGGCTGTATTCAAAAATGAATAATGTTGTTTGCATTTACATGTGTATCATGTTCTTTCTTTTTTTCCTTCACTCATGCAGTGAATGTTCCTGAAATTTTTTTATATGGTATGGCCTATGGCTAAATTTTTCAGCAAGTAAAAATTATTTGCATCCAGCAAACTTGTTGTCATTCTTTACAAATGATTACCCACACTGTTCTATTATGTATTGTCAACTAGTGACATTTTAGCAGCCACAGGACTTTGGGTTGTGTGTGCTTATTTGTCATGGAATTTTAAGGTAATAGTCACATTTGAAGGGGTTAAGCATTGGGAATTGCATACTGTATGTAGGCGCCACTTGTTTTGCTACATTTCAACCACCTGAGATCAATGATCCATGTCACCTCCATCCATTAAGCCTATGTTAATTTGTATTTGCCAACATTTGTACACACAGAAAACTACAGTACTTACTTGACATTGTTATAGGTGTTATCATGTTGCCAGGCATAAAGTATGCTGTGGTGGGGTAGCTTTCAGGTGTTGGCCATTATTGTTGGTCTGCTTCTGGGCAATTAACATGGACAGGGAAAAATGTAATGTTACCAATGTATGTGTGTTACAGGTTCCCCATTACTATTCATTGTACACACAAAAATTACCTGTGAAATGCTGCAGGATCATCTGTGTACGAACCACATCCCCCCTCCGTGTACTTCGCACTACAACATCAGTAGTTTGAGCTTCCTGCACGACTGCTGCAGGGGCCACATCTACATAATTTGGTTGACCCAAAGCTATGTTATGCAGCATGCAGCAAGCCTGGACAACCAAAACCACTTTGGCAGGGTCGTATAGCAGTGTACCTGCTGACCTGTCCAAACACCGAAATCGGCTTTTCAGCACCCCAAAGGTGCGTTCCACTACATTGCGGGTAGCAATATGTGCAGCATTGTAGCGGTGCTGTGCAGGGCTTTGTGGGTTCCGCAGAGGTGTCATGAGCCATATCCTGACACCCATATCCTGAGTCACCTAACATGTAAAGGGATTTGTGTGGTCACATATCATGTGGGTAATTTGCACATAATAGTAGCAGCCTATATTGTTTGGGCTGGTATAAACAATTACAACAGAAATGACTTTTGAATAGAAGGTTACACACATGGATGTTAAAGGTAAAGACATAGGTAAGCAAACAGCATGTAAACAGTGGTAAGTGACTTACCAAGTAGCCAGCCCTCTGGCATGGTGTGGTTGTGGAAACGGTCCCAGAGAGCTGAGTGCCGCAGGATATAGGCATCATGGCAGTTCCCGGGATAGCCTGCAACCACACTGAGAATTCTGAGGTTGGCATCGCAGACCACCTGCACATTGAGGGAATGTCTGCCCCTGCGATTCACATAGACATGCTCCCTCACATGCGGGGCCCGAATCCCAATGTGGGTGCAGTCTATGGCTCCCAGCACATTTGGAAATGCTGAGAGCCGATAGAATGCCACCTTCAGGTCCTGCCACTCGGACTCACAACGTGGGAATGTGATATACTGTATGTGCGCCACAGCTTCTTTAATGCATTTAACACTTGAGAAAAATGTTTAGAGAAAGTGGCTTGTGACACCCCCAAGGCCCATGAGCTCACAGACTGAGTGGAGCCTGTGGCAAACAAGTGGAGGGCACACATTAATTTCTGCAGCCCAGACACTGCATAGCTGGCCCCCCCACAAGGGTCCAAATCATCTCTCACCTGCTCATATAAGTTCAACAGGTTCTGTCGGTTCAACCTAAACATGTCCACCACCTGTTGATCAGAGCGGGAGTCCAGGTACACCCTAGCACGGTACCGACGAGAAGCACGGAGTGGTCGGGGTACCTGGATCTGGTGGGCAGCATCATCCCTCCTGCGTAGCTCCTCCAAACGCCCCAGCTCACACACTAGCACCTCCAGTCCACTCTGCAAAATGTCCATCTCAAACAGCCTCACAGGTGTCCATAATCATGTGGGGGTATATGTAGGGGAGTTAGTAAGTGCTATGTGGGTCACCTGTGAGAGATTTTAAGCAAATCGCCACCCTGTACTTGGTCTACTTTTTGGGGGGGACAAAATCGCATTTTGCTGCCGATTTCCAAATGCGGCAGACATTAAATTAGCGATTTGTATCTTTTTCAATGGGAAAACATCTGGATGCGATGTTGTAAATCGCCACTTCAGAAAGTGCGAATTAGCCGCAAAAAGTGCGATTTATGCAGCAAATCGCCACCCAGTAAATAGTGGATTTGGGAAAAAAAAAAAAAACGGCCGTTTTTGCGATAAAAATCTCCAAAAACCCAACATCGATCTCTAATAAATGTCACCCATGATCTCTGCTCTCTGCCTACACATTTCTTTATGGTTTACAATGGTCTTCCAGTGTTGTGTATTCCTATCACATGTTACTCATGCATTGCTCATCATAGAGAATATAGTTCCATATTTGCTGCTTTTCAAAGGCTACACTTGCAAATTTCCTATCTAGATGTTAAATGCAAAAATGTATCAGGTAGGTCTCATGACATGTAAATAATTGTCATCTGTGGTCTGTCTGTTTAATGTCACTTGAAAAACTGGCAGCAAGCTGGGTTTTTGTAGAGATACACATCACACGCAGCAGAAATGTCACTGAAGATAAAAGAAGACAAAGAACGGATCATTTCATATGACAATCCATATAAGGCTTCCTATGTAATGTGACTGTATCTGTTCTAACTTATTCCATCATTTATTCTCTTTTTACAAAAGAAGAGATAAGTATCTGTGCTACCGTTGCTTGAAATGGTGAGAAATATTTAATTTATACATTCAGGAGA
The DNA here is from genome assembly GCF_055691185.1 of Crinia signifera. Lineage (NCBI taxonomy): Eukaryota > Metazoa > Chordata > Amphibia > Anura > Myobatrachidae > Crinia > Crinia signifera. The sequence continues at coordinate 63,686,203 of NC_139218.1, forward strand.
ATGCTTTTCCATGGTCCCCGCAGGTGGCTAAAAACCCAATAGATATAGCTATAGTATGTTCACTGGAGCAGCACAGGGAGACCCAAGATTCAGTATTTAGGATGAACTTCCTGAGTCAGCCAAGCTATTAACGCAGCAGGAATGCCTACTACAAGACTTGTGCTCAGCCCACCCCGGCAGCACATCTTACTGCAGACGGTCTACAGTCTTATCTTTATTGGACAGTTTTGTGAGTAATATGCAGATCTGGGTAAAGCATACACCACAAACACAATCATTAAACTTCCTGGATGTCATCTGCATTTGGCATTTAATGACGTTAGATCCTAATCCTGATTCAGACTTCTCGCTGGTCTGCAAGTCTTCATAGCCCAGCAAGTAGGGAGCCGCCACCCCACTGAATGCAAGCTCCCCTCCCTTCCATGCCCCATGTGCACTGCTGCAAATGCATACGCAGCTGTGGACACGGGGAAAATCATTCCGCGATCAATTATTGGGTTGCAATTTCTTATTGCTGCTATTCGCGGCATTGCGAAATTATGTACTACCTGAAAAATTATGGAAAATCACAACCATGGACAGGGACCTTCCTGCAATGTATTAGAAGTAAACAAATAACATTAGCAGTCACTTTACTTCTATATTTGGACCCCACACCACTTTTTTGCATGAGTACGCATGTGCACCGGCTATTGTGAGGAAGATTTCCAAAGGAATCCTTGTGAACTCCAGAGTGCTTGTTATTCTGGTGCTGGTAATCCTGACAGCTTCCCAGCCTACACAGGAACCTATGAGGGCCACAGCTGCTGTCAGAGATATACGGACTGCAGCAGATATCTTCTATTGTGCCTCAGTATATACTCAGGGCATATTTAAAAGTAGCAGGTATCCCCTAAAATTGGGGGTTTCCAGAGGATAGGCCATAAATATTGAATGAGCCAGAGGAGAAGTGGCCCATGGAAACCAATCAGCTGCTCTGTATAATTTTAGATTATGCAAATTATAGATGTTACTTCAGTGCTGATGGGCCACTTTTCCTCTGGCTCACTTCTCCTCCCTTTTCACTGCTTCATACATCTCTACCCCTCGGCAGATGGGTAGTCAGCACTTCAGGAACTGCCAGTATCTGGCTGCTTCCCTAATGCTGTGTAAGCGGTGCCTCACTCCGCGGGCCGACTCTTTACTCCACCGGCCCAGCAGCTGGCATATGCAGTGTGCTACCTTGAAGACTCTAAAATGTTCATCTCTGGGGCCATTTTCAGTAGGCTCTACAGTTGGCAGCACAACCTGGCAGTTCTACAAGGAAGTCTCTGCACTGCAGTCATCCACTCCATTACCCTGGCCCTTTTGTGCTCCACAGTAGGCAGCTCCTGCCTCTCCTCCTGATGGGCTGCTCTTGCTTCTGGCTACTCCCCAGTCACCCTCAGGCCCAGCCAGGTAAGCAGTTGCCACTCAGCATAGAAGATATATATTAAGCTGCATGTGGCACAGATATGACTTGTGTGGGGTGTGCAGGCAGGACACCGGGTGTATAGGGTTCGCGTCTAGCAGGACAGGACACTGAGTGTAAGGGGTGTGCAGGCAGGGCACTGGGTGTGTGAGGTTTTCTTCTAGCAGGACAGGACACTGGGTGTAACGAGTGTGCAGGCAGGGCACTGGGTGTGTGGGGTTTGCTTCTAGCAGGACAGGACACTGGGTCAAAGGGGTGTGCAGGCAGGGTACCAGATGTGGGGCGGGTATGCAGGCAGTGCACTAGATGTGTGCAGGAAGAACACTGGGTGTGCAACAAGGCAAGGTACTGGATGTGTGGGGTTTTCAAACAGGGCAGGGGTGTGTTGGGTGTGCTGTGCAGGCAGACCACTGAATGCTGATATTGATGATGGGATTAGCTTTGTTGCACTTTGCTGGGGGTAAACAAAGAATTAGAACTACTTTTTTTCTTTAGTGGACAATGTCTGTTTATGCAGGACAAAACTGGGGTGTAAATCAGTCTCTTTCTGCAAGGCCACACCCCTTCAAGGCCACAAGACCACACCTTTCTTTCTGATGCCCACAAATAATAGCGGGTCTCTTTTTAAACTGTTCGCAGTGGGAACCAAATAGTCTAGAAACGGCCCTGGTTACAAGGCTGCACGATATGGGCTAACTAGGTGTGTGTCCAGCCTTTTTAGCCATCCATGATTGAGCCTTTTTGAACAATGAGGGCAGTCAATGTGTATGATGGTCTTTTGCCATCCTGAAAAAACTCATCTATGGAATCTATGTCTGACTTGCTTTTTTCAAATTTATGTTTTAATAAATTTTACAAATATTCTTTCTGTAATTTTATATGAAGCTGTTGGCTATCGTCTACCATGCTCTACATCTCTCTCTCTCTCTCTCTCTCTATATATATATATATATATATATATATATATATATATATATATATATATATATTCTTTCCTTTCTTCCTCCACTAACAGGGAAGAATTATAGAGTGCAACTTCCATTCCTAGCGCAAACAAAGGTCTGTTCTTTTTCATGCATATGATTCATATTTCAGGGTTGCCAATACTCTATCCAGGATGGCCATTACTGAAAGTGGAGTACAAGCTGAACCATGGTAAGCCATTCTGGTCTAACTACAGTGATTAATGTTTGGCAAACCCTCGATTTATCTGCTCAATGAGCTCGTACCTTGCTCTCATCTGACTGTATGTGTATGATTCCCTTTTTTCAATTCTTTTTAAACATAGCTAACTAACCCAGCGGTTCCAAAATGAGGTCCATGTTATAGGTTTATCCATGCTTGCCCACTGTTGACGTAATATGTACCTCAGTGACTTTGCTTTAACAATCTGTGCTGAGCCTTGGATGTTCTTAAAAACTGGACTGTTAAGCTGCCTTGAGCAGTGGCGCAACAATAGCCACGCAGGCCTCGTGGTAGTGGGGAAGCGCTGTGTATGTGCCAGCACCGAGGGTCAGTGGGGATATTGTAGCGCTGCTACCGCATCTGTGCTGCAGCCGGGACCTGCAGATTTACTTGTCTACGATTACTGTCTGCTGTATAGGGGCGGACATTTTATGAAGGTCCATTTTCATATCAGCAAAAGCCAGGAGGGGAGCCGGGACCGCACCGCAGACAAGATCTGCGGGTCCCTGCTACAGAAGCGCTGAGCATATGGAGTAAAGCACAGGGGAGCATGGGCGGCAGGGGGGATTGTTAACTTTACTGGGGGGGTGTGGCTGAAATTTTCGGCAGGTGGGCGCAGAAATGATAGTTACGCCACTATCCCTTTGGACAGCATTTTCAAACCTTTGTGCTAATCTATAGGCAAGATGCAATTTGTTATTAACAAACATGCAAACAAAAACAAACATACCATACATATAAGACTATTTTAGGTTTGCTTTGTAATGAAATTCTGACTTGGACTGGAAATGCATTTATTTAGCCTGGTCTATGCCTTTAAACATCTGTATATAATACATAATGCCATGTGTTTCCTAGTAAGCACTTTGGGTGCTAACTGCCAAGAACTGCATTCAAGAAGTAATTAATTATGCATGGCTAGTAATTATCAGAGACTGCAGCCATTGTGCATTCCGCAATATGTTTTATTGTTGCCGTTATATTTTTCTGGCCTGAACATTTAAGTTGATACACTTATCTTAAACTGCAAAGCGACAATTCTATATAAAGAGGATGTTTTACATTGATGAATACTGATAACATTTTATAATATAGCGCGTCTTGGAATACACCACAAAATCTGTCTATACAGAGTGATTTTGGATCACTTTGAAAAAACTTTTTTTTAGAATACGCACACAAAAAAAAAAAAAAAATAAAGAACAAAGGGGAATATTTATTAAATTTGAATTTAAAGCACCAAACATTAGAATTCCCTTGGAATGCTTTCTCATTGTTGTGCACAGTATCAGTGGGCACATCACAGAACATTCTAATGTTTTCTATAGTAACGATTCTAAAAAGAAATGACATCAGAAGATCACTTTACTTCCAGGTTCCTGGCTTACCAACCATGCATGTATAACATAAAATACTGGAAAGGGATAAAAAAAAAAAAAAAAAAACTGATACTGTACACTGCATTAATCTTCACTATGTGGAGGCACAAGCCTAATATTTAAACACAGATGTTCCTGTCTTGAGATTTAAAAAAATATTTTTTTATCTTATTGATTGTAATGATTAAGTCAACTTAGTGAGAACTATTATCCTTTTGCAGTCCAATTTTTTTTTTTTTTTCAGTTCAGTCTGGTTTAAATGTTTAAATTAATTGTCTTTTTTTTTATTATTCAAAAATGGTCTACATTGACTGTTGAACAATGTTAATGTTCTTATTTTAAAGTGGCTCACCACTGGATCTGTTACTAGCGCTAGGGCTCTTGAACCTGACTAAACGTTAGACTTAAAAGGGTTAAATGTCAAGTCAAGTCACGTTATTTTTAGTCATGACCAGCAACAGAAATATTGGGGCCCGGGACGCTGATATATCTGCTTCCAACTCCTTCTAACACACACACAAAAAAGGACTAGCAGAAACTGAAAGAGGCTAAAAAGTGAACCAATGGAAGGAGAAGATTTGAGAGTGTATGGGACAAAGAAATTGAGCAGTAAAGTAAAGACAGTGGTGTTTAAAGAGGAATGAGTACCACGAATAATGGTTAGCATGGGTCACTGGTAGGGTTGCCACCTCAGGCATCTTCGATTCCTGGAGATCCCCCCCCCCACACACACACACACACCTTCATGTGTGCATACGCTCCTAAAAAAGTGGGCGTGGCTTTGTAAAACGGGCATGACCTCTTCAGAAAAGTGGGCATGGCCACCTAATACAGACATGTATTGAAGTCCCTATTGTTACATTTAATAACACATTTCCCCTGCTGACAACTCCTACACAGAGATACCTCATACATCCTCCCCTCACACTGACACCAGTGAAAACAACTTCACAGCAACCTCCCCCACCCCCTCACTTCTCAAACATGCATATCTGCCCCAAACACTGACCATCAACACGCACACACAAATTGATACACAGTAGCAGCAGGCTTATCTCTCCTCTGAGGCTCAGTTTGGGAGGAAGCACTGCTGCAGCATCCTAAGCTGTTAGCTACACAGTGCTCCTCCGTCCTCTCCTCTCCCGTGGCCCAGTTTAAATATTTCTGGAGTTAGAGGGAGCTGTGGGGTGGGCAGCAACTCGCAAGTGCTGGAGACACACTGTGCATGCCCTGTGGCTTTTCTGTCACCCGGATCTCACGCTCCGCTAGAACCACCCTCCCTATGCCCCTGACAGTGTGCACACTCAGTTGGGAGGTTGTGGAGGCTTTTAAAGTCACCCAGATTCCGGGAGAATCCCTGAATCCAGGAGACTGAAAAAACGTCAAGGAGGGTTGCCACCAATTCAGGGAGAATCCAGGAAATCCTGGAGAGGTGGCAACCCTAGTCACTGGCAGTCATCCAGGAGAGAAGATCCCGTAGTGTTTGTAAACTGGGAGTTCCTCAGCAGCAGGGCTTAAAGTGGTCCTGGAGAGGTGGTGGAACTCTGCTCCCCTAACACCGACCCCCCCCCCCATTAGGCAGAGCTGAGAACAGTGCTAGGTAATTGTGCCCTCCCACCCATAAAGGGATAATGGTCCCACCATACATGGTAGCACAATCGTATACACATTACACTGCATGTAGTGCCCTTGATTCATATTAAGTCACACAGTAATTCCCCTTATACACATAATGTCCACAGTTGTTCATCTTAACTTTACATTATGTACGCCGTGCCAGAAGAAATTATTGTTCAGGGCTGTGGTGGAGGTGGAACTCAGTTCCCCCTACCATTAGAGGTGGTGGAACTCAGTTCCACCCAGTTCCCCCTCACTTTAACCCCTGCTCAGCAGCAGCCAAGCAGCACAGAGGTGTCTCAGCAGTATATTGTTATCTAGCAGTCAAGAGAGCAAATGTGTACAGCAGGAGGGATGCAAACAGAGGCCAAATGTAGTATGATGCAACTATGTGCGGTTTTAAGTAAAGCTAAGAAATATGGTCCGAATTGCATGTTTTTCACTCGCACATGTAATATGGTGCGGTTTGCAGGTCAAAAAATTGCAAAAGACAAATCGCATCCAGGTATTTTCCCATTACAAAGTATACACATTGCAGATGTAATAAAGTACGATGTTCGAAATCGCACACCAAACTTTAGCAAAAACCGCAAAGTAAATAGACCAAGGGAAGGCAGGTGATTTTGACCACACTATGGGCATGGTGAGCGGCTATGCTGAAAACAAAGAAGGATAAAGTTCAAGTAATGCCAACTGCACAACCAAACCCGAGAAATTCAAGAGCCCTCAGCTATTACTTTAATATATATCACTCATGCACATAGGGCCTTATTCTGGTTGGTGCTGTCCGTTCCGAATTCTTTCAGACGTCGATTTGTAGCTACCTGCGCATGCGTAAGCAACGCAATGCGCATATGCAATGCAGTGTCTTCACACTCGTTCTCCCCAATACGTCTACAAATGTGCACCGAACTCCCTCGTGAAATTTGGGCGTAATATGGGTGTCATATGGGCGTACACAAGGGCGCGGTTTCAAAGTGGGCAAAACTGGGCATAAATCTGGGCGTACACGTGGGAGTGCACGAACAGTGGTAGGTGTGCATTCGGACCGGACACCCAGTGCAAGCGAACCAACACGGTAGAAATCTTCGGTGTCCATAAGCAAGTTTCAGTTCTCGGAAGGCAATGGTTCAGGCATTTGGATCGCCCAATTAGTACGGCCGCACCTTAAACACTCACAGCTGACCACAATCCAATCCACTCCTCTAGTCATTAGTGATTAATTAAACTCCTTTCACAGGTTCAATTGGAAGCATTGCTGGCTAAATGGGCCATTACAAAATACTAGAATATATACTGCAAACACAACTGTATTGTTGGTATCTGACCCACATACACCAACTCGGTGCATACGTTCAGATTCCCATCCATTCGGACGCAGTAAGACCGTGCAGATTATTTGAGTTCCCACCGCACACACACGTTTGGATGCAGTCTGAAGACACTCCCTCTTCTTAGCGAGTCCGTCCGAACGGATGCGGACGAGCTGTGGGCGTGTGTTCTTAGAATGTCCGCCGTGCGTGGCGTTTGGTCATTTCCCAAAGAATGCGCATCCCAAAGAACCAACCAGAATAAGGCCCATAGTGTACTATTATTAAATTTCTCCAATACTTGCCATTGTTGGTGTTGTTGTTTAATTTTTTGGACATTATATAGGCAATATTGTAATTTTTTTACTACTTCTTCCAATGCACATAAATACATGCAGCAGTATTTATGTTTGAACAATAAGGTTAATTGGTATTTTTCTATTTTTAGGCTCAACTCACCAGCTGCTTCATCATCCACATGTGGACGTCTGGGGCATGCCTTAGATGGCCTCCTCTTCTATTGTGGAACTACAGAAAGAAAGGTAGATGCTATAAGAATGCCTCCTATTTATGTCTGACCATCATTATGAAGTGTTTGTACCATACTTGCCTACTTTTGAAACCTAGTTTCAGGGAGATTATAGTTGGTAGTAGAATTTTGCACAGCACCCCATTGAGGGTGTGTGTCATGCTCCACCAAGAGGCATGTCTATTCCATATATGGAGAGATTGTGAAAAGAGATTGTGAATGTGGCACCTAGAAGTGTGGATGTGTACTGCTACATCTCAGAGGAATCTGGTAAAATTACTTATGCCCAAATGTAGATGAGCCCCAAAGAGCTACTATACTTGTTAAAGTGCTGGGAAATGGTGCTGATGATTCAATTTAAATGTATCTATCTCTCATTCCTTTTTTCCCAAAAAATATAACAGTATAATGTGGGTTAGGTGAAATGAGGGAGATTGCTAGACTAATGAGGGAGAGAGGGAGATTGCTGCTATTTCAGGGAGTCTCCTGCAGAATGCAGGAGGGTAGGCAGCTATGGATTGTAGAAGTACATTTGAACTAAAAAAGGGCAAATTTGCTATTGCATGCATCTATAAATACTGTGTACTGTTTTTGGATTAAATTTTTTTGTATATTTCATACCGATAAAATGTAAGAAATATCGTAAAATGCTACAGACTCTTTTTTAGTAAATGCTAAGTAGCCAAACATAAGAACAAGCAAGTTTTTTCAACTTTACCAGGAGGCAAATCCCGGGCCATTTTTTCAAGATTCGGGGCTAAAAAACTGTCAATCCCAGGATTCCTGGGATTGGCCTCCTGATGTGCCCAATGTTGAATCCATTACTTCTCTGGCACATAAGAGGTGGGAGAAAAGGTATGGTGGCTGGCGGTGGAGGAGGCGAGGTTACTCTGGGAGACTCGGCGGGCCAGGGAGGAGGTGGGTTACTTGTTGTCCAGGCAGAAGAGGTGGCTTTGGAAACAATGTGTGTCTGTGCAGTGTGACCTCTAACATCACGCTGTGCAGCCACACAGTGTTCCCACGCTGCAACGTCTGCCCAGACTCTGAGTTCCCCGTCTCCTCCATGGTCTGCTCAGCGCTATATTGGAGAAGGAGATCAAATGCACATGCACATTTCGATCCCGTAATACTGGGATTGGAGCCTCCAAAAATGCCCAAAATCCCAGGATCCTGACGATCCCGATCCTGAGATTGGCAACCATAATTGTACAGTAATGTTGTGTTCAAGAAAGGCTTGTGCTGTTGTGGAACCAACGTGGGCTAGGGGTTCCCCCATATTTATGGATACAGAAAAGCATAATGATGTCATTAAGCCATAACTGCCATCTAATGGGGCCTACACATGGGGCGACTGTGCTGAGTGATCTGAGCGATGCTAGATAGCTCAGATTGCTCAGCAAGATGACTCAGCACACAGGGTTGCACAGCTATGTGTCAGTGAGGTGTGTTAAGCGATCTGTCATGGCCAATGTTTTCCATTGAGAACACTGGCCCTGACTGGGCATCTGACTAGATTTATCCTGCATGCAGGATCTTAATCTCCCAGCGATATCGATGTGCAGGGCCGCACATGGAGCAATGTGGGTCATTTTCTAATCAATCTAGTCAGATTATTTATACCCCTTTTACACGTCGTCCGCAGGTTGCACGTCCCCCATTGATGTAAATGGGAGCCGGGTCGGATGACCCGGCATACCCATTTACACCACCCTCTACCCATTTCCTGGCCGTGTTCTACCCAGGTCAGGACCTGGGTAGAAGTCCCGTGTAAAGGGACACGGCATGTCCCATTTACACCGCTGATGATCCGGGTCTGACCCGCCACTGACCCGGATTTTTCGGCGGTGTAAAAGGGGTATTACAAATAGTCTTAAATCCCCCTGTGTGTATGCCAAGTAGACTTATGGATTCATGCATAAGATCTCTTGGGGTGCATGAGCAGTACAGAATTACATATCTTCAGCAAACAATAAATAAATAGTTGTTTATCCAACTGTAAAGGGACTGGTGTATGTAGGGTTCTCCACAATACAACTGCATTAAATAACAGCCAAACAATACTCTCAGACACAACACTCCCTTTTGATTTATTATCGTCTGTGTAATGCAAATAAATAATTACTTTCTATAAATGTTAACAAAAAGACCTATTACCGTAATGCCCTTCTCTTTCCTGTACAAAATTACAGCATCTTGCACATTCTGGGAAATATTTATCTTGCACAAATATAAAATATTAATAAATAAAAAAAAAAGACCAAAAAAAACCCCTAAAGCAACACTTTAACTGCATTTGTTTACCAATAAAGCATGGGATGTTGATAAGAGAAAGGCATATGGCTTTGTGTTTGCAGTATGCAAAGAATGAATAACGTATTAATGATTATTGCCGCATCTCTGAAAAATGAGCGTGTGCATCTTCAGAAGTATTAAAATGTCAAAAAGATTTATTTAGGAGGGCAGCTTTGTAAACGAAGGATTTTGTCAGCGCCAGCAGTTTGTTAAAAGTAATAGTTTGTTAAAGCTTGGTGTACGAATGGCTCTGTTAGATAATAATATGCTTTAACTTTAATTATAGATTTCTGTTACGGGACATCAGTTTGTACCTACAGCATCGCAGTCGTATAGTACATGGTGTGCAGATCTCATTATATGGCCCAATTACCTGCAAAATTGTTCTAAATTTACTGAGAAACCCCCTCATTTTTATTGTGACTCATATAAGCTAAAAGAACAGTTTTGCCAATACATCTAGCTAAAATGTAATAAATGAAAATTGCAAAGTCTTGGCCATTTTCACAAGATTAATTATACAATTATAATCAATTGTAAATAAATAAAAAGATACAAATTGTGATACCTAAAACGTTATGTATTCATTTAATTTATCAAAAGTGTTTGATTATCTATCTGAATACTGAAATCACGGGGGTCCATCCAATTAACTGTGAAAGGATGGGTTGCCATGACAGCAAAGAAGCACTGGCAATAGCATCACAATTCACGCTTCGGAATTGTCGTCTGTCAAGTTGTCATGGTTTAAGTAAGGAGATGTGTGCTTAAGCTGTCAATAGCACTGGGTATGTTGGACTATAAGGTCTACTTATAAAAGCAATACAGACATTTTATTCTAATTTTAGCAGGAGAAAAATGTCCATACTATTATAAAAAAAAAAAAAAAAATCAGAAACAGATAAGAAGTGGTCAGCTCTCTGTTCTTTTTCTTTATGTAGAATGGAAGTGCTGGCCCCATAGCTAACAATGGGGTCTGGGTACTTCTGCAAGTTAAAGCCAAAGCAATATCTTTACATGGCAAGACAAATGTAACAGAACCCCCAAAACAATCTGAAGAGATGCGCATAGGCTGACATTCGTTATTTATTTCTTTATTAACAGTATCTTATATAGCGCAGCATATTCCGTTGCGCTTTACAAAGGAGACAGTCATACAACAAACAGGGTATTTACAGACAGTCAAAATGTAGGAGGGCCCTGCTCGCAGCGTTGACACCATAATATCAACAGAGTCTGTCAACAATCAGAGTTTCAATATGTTCAGAATGTCAACAGATTACGGGCCTGATTCAGATCTATGCGCTGCCTGCCGCCCCACATAAGCGCGCATGCACAAACCCCAAACATCAGAGAAGGGAACAAATTCGGCCCGCTACAAGTGGGTCTGAATCGACCCATAAATCTCAGTATCCATGCTGACACTGTCATAATGTAGGAATCTGTACAGTGTCAATATATACATTTTGGCCTACCACTAACCCTAGTTGCAGCCTAACCCATACTTGCCTACTCTCCTGGATCTGCCTGGAGCCTCACGAAAAAGAGTAGGTTAGTCTTCGGACATACCTTCACCCGGACCTGGCTGCCCACTTTGTGAATAAATTGGGAAGTCCAGGAGATTCTTACTAAATTGCATCATCCTAGCCATTACGCCGGCTGTATAATGAGCTACCAGGATGTCGGCTAGTATGGCCTAACCTTTACCATAAGTGCACCTAACCCTAAATGCATATGCCGACATTGTGACTGTTGACATTCACATTGTTGGTATGTTGAATATATTGATACCGTAGAAAGTCTGAACATGTTTACATCCGTAATGTCAGCATTCAGAACATGTTGACATTATGGTTTTGCATATTGATTGTCAACATTCTGAGTTTAACTTACTGTAAGATAGCATTGTGTGCATTTCCAGCTATGAAGAGTTGAATTAAGGTCACAGAGTGAGAAACGGCTCAACAGAAGGTCTAGAAGTAGTTTCAGATGAACCATGTCCATGTACAGTATATGAGGTTCATTTCATTCATATAGAGAGTCATAAGATCAGATATATTAAGTAAATATAACTTACATGTGCCAAACAAACTATTCTTTTCTGTTCTCTGTAGTATTACATTTTCCACTGTGTGATATGAGTTCTAACAATGGCAAAATACAGAAAAATAATAGAGAAAACAAACAGCTATTAACATTAGTATTTTCCCCATTTATCCTTAAAATCTGAGCCACCAGCTTCCTCTAACACGTTAAGCTGTGTGTGTCCTACTTTGCTTATTTACAAGAAAATCAAAGCAATTCTATTACGTTTGTTTTCTCTAAGCTGAACAGCAGTATAGCTAGGGCATTTATCATTATGGAGAGATCAATACATAATTATCAGCACAGCGTGGCAATATGAATAGAGACTTGAAGGAACGATTTAGTGATAAAATTCAGACAAAAGAATGTATCTCCCTTTGGCTGGTTTGCCTCCGTTGCTTCTTGCTCTCTACAGATGGAAATTGCAATAACTACAAAAAGAATTATCAGGAAAAAGGAAAAGAACTCGTCTATCACTGGGGAACTTATCAATTCTGCTCCTTCCCAGACAACCAACCAACAACAACTTGATTAGATAATTGCAGCAAGTCCCTGCAATATAAATGCTTACACAGTTCTTTAAAGTTTGACAATTATTTATTCAGCAGTGAATTATAAAGGGACATTTTGGGTGGTACCCCACAATGATTAAAGGGCGTATTTATTTTCCATTCAAAGACAGTACAAGTGTGTTTCTTCACCCTAGATGTCATGACCTGACATGGACTGGCAAGCATTCCGTAGGTGTTGGGACAAGAAGACGGGCAAGGGGGCACCTTGGTTGAGAGGCAACGGTGAATGTACTAGGTTACGGTGTGTCATCTAGAGTTACCATAGGCAGTTTGTAGTCTTTGGACAGAGAAAATTCCCCCACATTCCTTCTCCATCTGCCTCCTGTGACCTACATCTCCCTGCACCTAGCTTCGATCCTGGCACCTAGCTTTGACCCCTACTCTGGGCTGGGCCCCCCCATTTTGCGCTTTAGTTCTCCTGTCATTCCCTCTCTCTTCCCTCATTGCAATCAAACAGCTTCTTCATCCCTCAATCCCCTGTGTGGTAACACCTGCACCCCCTTTTTGATGAGAAGCCCATAAGCTTGTACAGAAAGGTCCTTGGTCAGAAAGTTTTAGGAGTTTGGTGCATATGGAAAAAGCAGTCAAACCTCTAAAAAACTTTTTGGACTATTGAACACATTTTTTTTTTAAATTGCTGCATCCTACCCTATGCGAGCTAAGTAAAGATTTGATGACCTCCTGACAAGTACTTTTTATAATGTCATATTTAACCAGAGAATAATAATAATGGAATATGAAAATTACTTCCAATATGCAGAAAAGAATGTCACTTTGCAGATTTCTAATAGTGAAAACCAGTGATATTTCCATGTACAGAAACTGGGTATTGTATAACACTCCGACAGTTGGGATTCTGACTGACGTTTCTCTGACATCGGAAACCCAAGTGTCAGGAGCCCAACAGGGGGGTGAGCAAATCCAAGCCCCTTTTGGGCTCAGTGGCTTGCTGCGTGTGCCACCTATTCTATTCTCTTTCTATGGGGGTCATGGACCCCCAAAAGGGAAAATAGCCCATGTAAGTTGGGATTCCGACTGTCAAGCTCCTGACAGTCAGGATTCTGATATTGGAGAAACAATCATTGGAATCAGTCACAGGTGTAGGATTGAAAGGATTTGCGTGATGCTCAAGAACTACACTCAGACTAGAAATTGTGGGGTTAAAACAAGCAGGTTTAATATGGACTTTTTCATCAATGGAAAACTAACAGACGGATCCCAAATAACATTTTCTAGAAAAGTCAATGGTTTAACTAAATAAGAAAGCAACAAGTTCTTGCCAAGGGTTTTAGGAAGATGATCAAATCTGGATAAAGAATGGAGATGGCGTAAACATAATTGTACCCGGTTAGAAAAATGGTCATGACGTGAAGATAATTGGATCCAGAATTGATGTACCGAGACGACGTGAATAATTTTTTCCGGTCAGAAGAATGGAGAAGAAGTGAAGATAATTTAAAACATGGTTAAAGAATGGAGAAGACATGAAGAGTTTTGAAGGTTAAAAGATTGGAGATAACATGAAGATAATTGAATCCAGTGTTCAAGAATGGAGAAGACATGAAGAATTTCTGGAAACTGGAACGTACCTTGGTGGAGTCTGGCATACCCTGGACAGAATGGAACTGGATAGAATGGACTGGGATAGTCAGAATATGCTACGATGCAGTATGGTGTCCCCGGAACCATGATGATGGACAGGCTGAGCTGAGGGCACGCAGCAGACCACAATGAAGCCGGGACCCTGAATCAGCCTAGGCAGATCCCCTATATAGCTAATCCCAAGTGCAAGTGGAGCCCCAGGCAGTTGGACCCACCCGAGGTTTCCCCTGTATCCCATGTAGACCATTCCATCAGCACCCAGCTGAACAGTGCACAGTAAGAGGCTTGTAGAAGCATTACAGCATATATTCACAGCCTAGTGTACAGGTAAACACCACCTGCCACCTGCTGAACACCCCTCCCCCCACGCACCGCACGAATCCTCACATTAGCATGCAAGTGGAGAAGCCATCCTCGCCATTAAAACCCCCTCACCGCTGGTATTGAATACACCCCTATATAGTTAGCTACTTCATATAAATTGCAGAGGTGGTACATGGGCCTCAATAACAAAAATATGTGTTTCAATACTATATAATTTGAAATGTTAAAAGATTTTCAAAGGTTTACATATATTCTTTTATGTTATGATCTATGCTCACAATTAATGTATATTGTCATTGAAGGTGGTAACTTTTTAAAGTTTTTTACAGCAGAGGAAAACTACATTGAAGTGTTCCAGTTAACCCAACTCTCATAGAGAAATTTAATAAGACCCATTCAATCTCACCCGCATCAGCAAATTTAAGAAAGTTCATATTCAGGCGATTTCACACTTTATGAATGGAAATCATGACCGCAAACACATGTATGAACCGATAGAACAGATAGAACTCGGCAGGACTTTACCATAGGCACAGGACACATCAGCAAATTTACTATCATTCAAATTAGCAAATTTGGCCACGAATTCAGCTCAAAATACGAATGGCAAATAGTCCACAATTTGCCATTTAAGTTTGCATAAGTGTCTATAGAACCATCAGATCCGTGCGTTCTTCTATGTGTGAAACTAAATGAAATAGTTAAAACTTTTTAAAAAAATGGCGTGGGGTCGGCCCCGTTTTGTCAATAACAGCTGTGAATTGTCACGATCACGGCCGGATATCGACAATCCACAGCTGTTTAAGCAGACACGGACCCATTTTGCCCATCGCCAAGCGGGACATTGAATCCTGCATGGAGATATGCCGTCAAACAAAATGTAAATGGGCCAGGGTCACTGCTGTCGGGACGGATCGACAGGCGTGACCTGGGATTGAATACCCCCCTAAGTATTTAACTGAAGAGCTACTCAGAAAAGTTTGCCAGCTAACCTTATAATTTGTTACTTGATTATTATTGCACCAGCTTGTATCTATAGTAGCATGCTATCTGCTCTTATAGTTGTGTTTTTTGGGAGAACTTCTGTGGTTATATACTGTAGTAATACAATTCAGTAGAACAGTGTACAAAGCTCTTCTATCACTTGAAACTTCACCTGATCACAGCCCATTATCTGATGTCCACAATTTAATGCAATAACTATGAGTTACAGCCAGGGAACACAAGTCTATAAATGGTGCTGTAATGAAAACTGACAAATGTGCTCGGTCACTGTTCCTGTGCACAATGTTTCTTCTGTATTCATATCATCTGCTTGCAGATAAAAAAAAAGGAGTAAAAATGTTTGAAAGAAAACATCAATGATATCAACATTGATTTCTTAATAATTTTGACTGTAATATGTGTCTTCAAGATCTAATGACACATTATGGGGGTTATTCTGGTTCACTCGCAAAGGCAAATTCTCTCTCTAATGGACAAAACCATATGCTCTGCAGGTGGGGCTGATGTAACATGTGCGGAGGGAGTTAGATATGGGTGTTATATTGTTTCTGTGCAAGGTAAATACTGGCTGCTTTATTTTTACACTGCAGTATAGTTAGCAGTTTGAAGTACAAACCCCACCCAAATCTAACTCTCTCTGCACGTTACATCTGCCTCACCTGCAGTGCACATGCTTTTGTCCATTAGAGAGTGAATTTGCCTTTGCGAGTGACCAGAATAATCAGTTCTCTTGTCTGTGTGAATTATTTCTCTGCATAGCTAAAAAGAAATTAAATGCAAGTATTTATCCCACATACTTATGCTACTCTCTTCTGTATTGACACCTAAGGATTAGCATTATCATTTGTATCACAATGTACTGTATTTAATTGAGAGACATTTTATTTGAGGGAGTTTTTATTTAAATTTTACAATTAAATTTTTTTTTTAATTAACGATCATTAACTTGAACCAGAATATGTTGCATATTAAAGATGGCCTGTCATTTCTTAGATTAAGTCCTTTTTACATATTTTACATAATGCCGTGTGCACTATGCGTGACCCAAAAATAATTAAGTCTCCCAATGCTCCATCCTTCAGGGATAGAGCATGAAATATGTCCCCATGCTTTATGCAAATATAGGATGTTAGCTGATAGACTAACGCTTGTTCTAAGAATGACATCCTCCTCGGTCGCATCTTGTCATCTCAATGGTTCATTATTGGAACCTTTACATACACGTACAGTAGTCAACCTGCTTCTGTTTGTTTCAGGGCTCCCGATCCAACTTCCAATTCTCTCCAGAAAGCTTGTGTAAATCCAAATGCTGAAATACTATGTGAATTAAAAAGTGAACAGCTTGTTCTGCATAACTAAGTAGTCTGCTTCTAAATTGTCTTGAAAGTGATGAGGAAATTGCTTTTTTAATTAGATTTAGTCTAGGTAATGACCATCTACTAATAGATCCAGTGTCCATGAGGTTTTTAACAGCATATTTTGTATATTATTAAATGTATTATGTACAAGGGTGAATGGATAGCAAAGTACAGGGATGTTTCTGATATAAAGTAACACTGACCTAAGATGTCTTTATTATTCAGCCGGATACAGAAGCTATTAGCTGTACAATGGTCTCATCTTAGTACAAGCAATGGGTGACTATACTGTATGCTGAGTTAACAAAACAACATTTAAGCTTTACAAGTTTCAAAGCGTTAAGGACAATACAAGTTAAGCTCAATACACACTAGACGATAGTATCTGCGGCCGATATAATTAAATATTTGCCGCAGTAGCGGGTCCCGATATCTTGCATACACTGAACGACATAGGCATACGATATTGTTCCGTAAAGTCACCATAAACTCACTATACTGTATAGTCGTGTTTAGCAGACTTCAATCCTCATCAACGACGTGCGGGAGTGCGCATCATAAATGATATTGAGTGTAAAGACTAGATGATATCATGAAAGATATCGCTCAGAAGCCCCTTTCTGAGTGATATCATTCACAATATCCTCTAGTGTGTATGGGGCTTTACAATATGTTGTACAGCACAGTCTGCCACATGTGCAGTCACTGGATCACTCCACTGTTGGGGCTTATCTTAAAAGACAACATGTAAAGGAGGAATATACGGCTTCCGGTTCCGGGTTCCATGGAAGCAGACAGGGCTTAGGAGAGCTCCGTGGCGCGTGACTCGGGCGGCACCCCAGACTCACCGCAGCACGGTCTAACCAGGCAGGAACCCACCACCGGACCCCCAGGCATCGTCCCACGCAGCAGGGAGAAGCATCCCTCCCATATGTCCAAACGCCGGGGTGTAACAGCCAAGACGCCGCTGACACTAAAATCCAAGATGGCGACCGCATCTCACAAGGCAGAAAGCCCGCAGCAGCACACGCAGCCTTCCCTGCGGGGAACAACAGAGGTCAGTCACTGCTCTCCTGCAAGCCCTGCAGACCCCCTGGCACACTCCCAGGCATATGCGCAAGACACAGGCACATATCAAGCAATGGTACAAGCCATCAGGGACACTATAGAACCCATGTTCCAGCAGCAGGCTGATACCTTTAAAAGTTCTATCACAGAACTAAAGGACCATCTATCGCAGCTCACCACAAGGGTCTCACAGAATGAATCTAGGATGGGGGCTGTGTTTCATGATGTTAACGTGCTGCAAGCTGAAAATGCCACGCTGCAAAAAACAGTATATTCTCTGACAAACAAAGTCGACGATCTGGAAAACAGATCTCGACGAAATAACTTAAGACTAGTGGGGCTGCCTGAGACAGTTAAAGGAACAGCTTTAAACCACTTCATAAGAAATACGCTGCCTGGCATACTACAGATAGAGGAAGATTGTGCCGATATGGTGATAGAACGGGCCCACCGCGTGGGTCCTGATCGCAAGGAACAAAATGCCCGCCCCAGAGTCACCATATTCAGGTGCCTAAACTATCTCCATAAGGAGCTTATATGGAATGCTTCCAGGAAGCAGAAAACTATAATGTGGGAATCACACAAACTGCACCTCTTCCAGGACTTTTCCGCCGAGGTGACTAGAGCCCGTAAGGAATTCTCACCCATTTGTGCCAAGTTGATTGCAGACAATCGTAAATTTGCCCTAATGTACCCGGCGCGGCTACGCCTTTTTGAAGGGGACACGACTAAAGAGTTCTCTACAGCAGCAGATGCCCAGGCCTACCTACAACTGACACCGGAGACGCCGCCAAACAAGGCCTGAGCGTTAAAGAAGGGGGCGAGGGGTGGTTAATGACTGTGTTTTTTGGGAGGGGGGATCGTGGGGAGAATGGTTCATAACGATTTACCTATTTGCTAGACCTGAAGGGGGACACTACCAAGTCTTGTGAAAGTAGACTCTCAACTGATGCCATAACGAACTGGCGAGATAAGCAGATCCCTGAAGAGAAAGCATTATAGCAGCGGGAGTCCATCCCGCTGAAAGACCCATGATCCTACCCACGAACCAAAGTTAATAGCACATTTTATAGCCTGGTACCAGATATAATATGATTGTAGGGGTGCCGACCCGGTTGTGAGGTCTATGGAGGACAATCATAGTGGGTGATTAACATCCACTTCATAACGGAAGTTAATAGTTCAAGCAATGCATTGCTTCAGAGAAGCTAGTTCTCTGATTACTTTACTGTTAGATTGGTTTTTATGTTTTTGTGTTTTTCCTGGTCTCCCCGCAGGCTCTACGGGGCTACTTGTTGAGCCGGTCGGGAGGTCGAGGGAGTTGGGAAAGGGGGGGGAAGTTTGGGGGAGGAGGGTGGGTGAACGGCTTAGGGGAATGTTGTATCCTGTCATCATAATGTATGTAACTCATGGCACAGGTTAAAATATGCTCATGGAATGTGGGTGGGATTAACTCCCCCATTAAACGCAAAAAGATCCTTTTGTATCTGAAAAAACAGGAGGCAGACATTGTGCTCCTCCAGGAGACCCACCTAACGCAAACAGAACATCTAAAGCTAGGCCAAATGGGATATATGGTGGCGGCTTCGGCCTCATTTACTTCTAAAGCTAGGGGAGTAGCAGTTCTAGTTAGAAAAAGATTAACACCAACAGTTGATCAGATTTATGCTGACCCAGGAGGGAGATGTGTCATTGTAAAGATATCCATACTAAAAGAGACTTATGTCATTTGCAACATTTATGCCCCTAATAATTACTCTCAAAAATTTATGGGACGCTGGATCTCAAAGCTAATTCCCTACTCTGCCTCCAACTTACTAGTGGGAGGAGACTTTAACATTGTGGCAATGCCGGCAATGGACAGATCCACGACCACTAAACGACCCCCTGTGACACCGACTGTAGGTATCCCCCAGATAACAGCACAACTTGGTTTGATAGACTGCTGGAGGGTGCTACACCCTACTGACAGGGACTATACGTGCCTGTCGGCAGCGCACGGGTCACTATCACGCATAGATTACCTGCTCCCAGCTGAGTCTCTCTTCCCCAAGTTGATAGATGCCCGAATTGAACCCATATGTATCTCTGACCACGCACTAATCTGGTGCACATTGGCCACGACCATAGACATAGGTACACACAGACAGTGGAGATTCCCCGCATATTTGGCTAATTCACAGAAGTTTAGACAGGCACTGGAAGCGAGATGGGTCGAGTTTGCCTATGATAACCGAGAACATGCAGACAACCCCACATTATTATGGCAGACGGCAAAGGCAGTACTAAGGGGAGAAATAATGTCTTTTGTCAGCAAACTCAAGAAGGACAGATCAGCCAATATCTTGTTGGCACAGTCGACATTAACAACAAAATATGCAGCGTTCAAGAACTCGCCATCCCCTACCACCAAATCAGAATATAAACAGGCAAAAACACATTTTGATTCATTATTAGAAAATCAGACAACCCAATACATTAACAATGCAAATTTTCAATTCTATCGCCATGGTAACAAAAATGGCAGACTGTTATCTAATCTAATTAGAGGTAGCCGCCCCTCAGCATTTGTAGCCACCCTGAATGGGCCTAATGGAACTAAACTACATAAAGGCAGTGACATTATACAGTTATTCCAGAACTACTATAAGGCCTTATACACACAAGATAAAATAAACAATAACTACAAAACCCAATTTTGGGCAGATCTAACGCTACCCCAACTGCCATCTAATACTGTAGAGCACCTTATGGCGCCCATAGCTGTCGAGGAGGTTAAGGATGCAATAGCAAAGCTCAAACCCCTAAAAGCCCCAGGACCGGACGGTTACTCAGGGGAATTCTACAAGATTCTAGTTGAGAAAATTAGCGACCCACTGGCAGCTATGTTTAACGAGCTGTTGGCGGGCTCAGATATACTCCCCCACTTTAACTCGGCGGTAGTGAAGGTTCTACCTAAACCAGGCCGTGACCCAGAGGACCCAGGCTCCTATAGACCCATCTCGCTTCTTAATGTCGATTATAAAATTTTAACAAAAATACTGGCAGAGAGAATGAAATTTGCAATGCCCAAAATTATAGACACAGACCAGACAGGCTTCATATATGGTCGTCACTCTGTAATAAATGTTCGTAAAGTCTTGGCGGCGGTGCAGACCTTGGAGAGGGATGGTTGCCCGGGTGGCCAGGGCATCGTCTCCATGGATGCTGAGAAGGCGTTTGACCTGGTCACCTGGGACCACCTATTTGAGACCTTAACGAGGTTTGGCTTTCCAGAACCATTTGTAGCCCTGCTCAAAAACCTATACCATAAACCAATGACCCAGGTGGCGTGTAATGGCCATATATCTTCCCCTTTTGAGATCCAGAAGGGCACACGACAGGGGTGCCCCTTGTCACCTCTGCTGTTCGCCCTGGCCCTGGAGCCCTTGGCTATAGTGTTAAGGAATAGCAGCCTGTTTACAGGCATTAAAGTGGGAAATACCACACTAAAGATTTGTCTCTTTGCCGATGACATGTTGCTTTTTGTGTCAAACATGCAGACATCCCTCCCGGCAATAATGAACATACTAAAGCAATTTGGTGCATTTGCTGGCTACAAAATTAACACACAGAAATCAGAGATTCTCCAGGTCCAGGGGGGACAGTTGTCTCCTACTGACTGCCCACTATTATCACAATTTAAAATACAAACCCAGGCAATTAAATACCTAGGGGTAAATATCACTTCTAGCCTATCAAAACTGTACTCGGCCAATTTTATCCCAGCGATAAACAAAATGTTAACGCAACTGGAGACCTGGAGGACCCTGCCTCTCTCATTATTGGGAAGGGCAGCAGTATTGCAATCTGTGGCATTCCCAAAGGTGTCCTACTGCATTCAAATGCTCCCTATACAGATGACCAAGACGGACATGGCCAGGGTCACCAAGGGGTTCTTTGCATTCCTGTGGCAAGGCAAGAAACCACGCATTGCTAGACATAAGTTGTATGCCAAGAAGGCAGAAGGGGGATTGGGAATCCCCAATGTATATGTATTCACGCAGACTGTATTTATGCGTTATATTCTTGATTGGTTTCAGGGAACTGAGCTCTACACACATAAAGCAATGGAAGAGGATATGTTTGCCCCTTATTCACCCGCAGCCCTGATGCACGTCCCAAAAGCCACACTCCCGAGAGAGATCAAGGGAAATGTGTTGTTCGCAGACACATATCAGGCATGGTTAAAAATAAATAAGAAACTGGGGAGAAACCACCAGAGCACAAGGTTTGCTACCTTTTGGGGAAACCCTAAATTCCAACCAGGGTTGTCTAATTCAGCGTATCTGAGATGGAAAACAAAGGGAATTGTAGCGATCAGAGACATATTCGATCCCGGGGGAACAATACTCACATTCCGAGATATAGCAGAGAAGTTCTCTTTACCAAATAAAGAGTTCTTTATGTACCTTCAGGCCAGGCACTATGCTCAGACCATACCCACACCTATGACCCAAGAAGTGGCCCCAGACCCATTACATTCAATATTTGTCCTCAGTAGAACGGGACCCTATCGCCTCAAATACTTATACCCAGATTTACTGCCAGTGCCAAATGAATCTATTTGGACAACGGCTGCTGCTAAGTGGGCCCAAGACATCCCACAAGTAGACTCCCACAAGGTACTCACGAAACATCTAGAACAGACGCTCAAAACACTGCACTCAGCAATGCTACAGGAGGTTCACATAAAGACGCTCCACAGGGCGTACATATCCCAGTCTCAGAGGAGATACTTTGTCCCTGGAGACTTGGGCTTATGTCTGAAATGCAAGAGTATGTTCTCCTCCTTTTACCATAATATGTGGGACTGTGGGAGACTTCGTAAATTCTGGGACAAAGTAACAATGCTGATTAATGAAATATGTAACTTACAGTTGCAGAAAGACCCGCTAGCAATGTTGTTGGCTAATTTCTCTAACTGGAACCTACAAGGCAGAAAGACGGTACTGATTCCCTTTCTGACCATCATAGTCACAGTCGCGAAGAAAATTATTCTAAGATGCTGGACATCGTCAACACCACCGTTTATATCTGCTCTAAAGGCGACACTGCTACAATTCCTCTACATGGATAGGAAGGCAGCATTGGTTGATATTGAAAAAGGTGTGGGAAAATTCTACAAGAAATGGGGGGTATATATAGATTATTTAGATCCTGATACACGAACTTATATCTATAGGGTGTTCGAAGGTACAACATGGTATTTGAACAGGTCATTGGCAATGTAGGATGCAAGCTGAGCCGTTCAGCATAAGTTGGGGAGGGAAGGAAGGGAGGGGGGAAGGGCGTTGAATGAAGTTTATTAGGATTTTTGTTAAATTAAAGAAAGATAGGAATGTCTGACGGAAATGTAATAATATAACACTTGATCGTTATGGTGTTCCCATGATGACTATCCCCGAACGAGGAAAACTATTACAAAATACGACAGACACAGTTGTTTTAACATAAAAGAGGTTTATTCGTCATTTTACATGCAAACTAATAAGTTGATAGACAATAATGGGGGGGGGGGTTATAGAGATATATACACAGGAATTGTTCTGTATTGTTTATTTTTGCACGATATTTTATTGTACTTGGCCCTGTGTGCTCAAGTCAAAAGTGTATCTATATATATTCTGTAAATGCCGGATATTTTCTATTCACAAAATAAAGAAAAATTGTTTTGAAAAAAAAAAAAAAGGAGGAATATACAGTATAGGCTTCTATAATAGGAATTTTTTTTAAGTTAATTCCAATTTCCTGCTTCAATCAATCATTTAATTACTCCTTCAAGGAATAAGTACAGATGTGGCTCCGACGTGGCACTGGTGCAACTCGTATCCTGCGAAAAACACTTGCACGCCAGCACTGTTCAATTACATTAGCCAGCAGCTCTGCGTAGCCCAGGGTCCTAGTTGCAGTCTTAATTATTTCCGATAAAAAGTATTGACCAAGGTTTTTTAATGACTAAAAACTTAACAGTAACGAAAATAGAAAATACCAGAAAACAAGATGTTGCTCTCGTTATCACAGATGTTGTACTGTAAGTGGTGTGTTGTGTGTGTGTGTGTGTGTTGTGTTATTTGTATCTGTCCAATGTGTAAGTGTATGAGTTGTGCTACTTATATATGTGTGTGTGGTGTACTGTGTGTAGCTCTGCAATGTTTAAGTGTGTGTGTTCTGTGTGTTTCTGTATCTGTGCAATGTTTAAGTGCGTGGTGTACTGTTTTTTTGGGTGTGTATTGTAGTGTATGTGGTTGTGTGTTGTACTGCATGTGGTGTGTAATATATGTGTGTGTGTTGTGTGTATCTGTCCAATGTGTAAGTGATTTTTGGTATATGTATATCCCAAATGATTCCTAATTGTTGAAAGCCTCCACCATAATGTTTGAATGTGTTTGCTTTCATACTCAATGATAGCAACCAATGAATCAGGCGTGGTGTTGTTCATATGTCACCTGTTTCCCAGATCGTCGATCTTGTTCCAGATCACCAATCAAGAAAAATTGAACCTTGGAGGTTTTTTTTTATTTCTTAGTGTATTTCTAAGTGAAATTTCCAAAAAACAGCTTCATGGTGCACAACACCAGGTCCAGAGGTAACTTGTTTCCAAATTTCGCTGCTCTGAGTGCCACGGTGTTTCCGCGATGTGTCAGATTTGCGCACACACTCTTCAACTTATTATATAGATTGTCAACTCAAATAAAAGTACATAAAAAAAAATAATAATGAAATACTTTGTTTCCTTGGTGGTCTTTTCCTCAGGTATTATGGAGCGGACACCCTGTTCTGCTCACGTATTGCAGTTAGTCTTCAACATGGTCCAAAAAGAAATATCTGTTGCCTGTCTCTTGGGAAAAGTGAAAGCAGTTTTCAAACAGTTTTGCAGGTCTTCAGTTGCAATGGAGTAGCTTCACCAGCTCTGTGGACTTACGTATTTTAATTAAAGATTGTGTAACAAGATGGTCCAGCACATTTCTAATTTTTTCCCTCCTTCTTCAGGTGAAGGATTCTGTGGTTCATGTTGCAGATTAGATGGGTTGGATTGTCTCCTGCAAAGTGAGTGGATGAAACTAACTGATAATCGAGATCTCTTGTTGCACTTTGCTGACCACACAAAAACACTTCAAAGTGATACAATGCTTCAGCTACTTCCTATTTCCCAATGAGGCATAGTTCTCTCCACTTGCAATCGCTGCTTGTTTTCTTGACCCAACAGTTGCTGTAGATGCACTCATTGAAAACACAGATGATGGAATCATTGAACTTCTGGAAGAAGCAGAAATGATGTTGAAGATGTGCCTGCAGAAGTAAAGCCACTATGATTTAGATTTTTATCCACCAAGTCAGCATCTTCAGTGTCAAAACCACCCAAGCCCAGTGTTCAACAGAATATAAGGAAATACAAAGATGATCTCTCTGAGATCTGAAGATCTCTCATCTGAGCAGGTGCTCAGGTTCTGCCTGGCATTAGACTGCACATGCACATTAAATCCTGGGTGGCCTCATGAGCGGAGCATGTCATTTGGGGGAGGGGGTGTGGCCATGCAGTGTGCTGGCCTGGGCAGTCCTGGGTCACGGTGTGCACACAGTGAGCGGTGGCTAGTGCTGCACACTGTACACAAGGCACATGGTGGTGTGCTTGCCTCCCACTGTGGGCACACAGGCTGCACTGGGATGGCATGTAAGGAGAGAGCACACATTGGGCAGCATGCATGCTGCCCTCTGCACTGCAGTTGTTACTCGCCGGAGCGGTGGCTTTGTAATGGTCCCAGGCATTGTCTTGTGTGTGCGGGTGCGCATGTGCCAGTCCCCGGTGGCAGGTTTGGCGGTGTAGGTGCAGCGGAAGCGGATTGGCAGGTGGATGTGGCCTGGCAGTGGGACTTGGGAGGTTGCAGGCCAGTGGGTGCTCATAGTTTTTGTAATTGCTCAGCCCCCACACAATTGGGGCCTATGCCTCCATTGTCAGCAGATTAGCACTTTTCTCAGGTTTTTTGTTTTTTGTATTTTGTTTCTGACAAGGTTGTTAAAATACAGTGGATCATGAGCAGAAAGCAGCAATGCCCTTAAGCATCTCAACAGCCTCTAGCAATCAGGATGCTGGTGAACACATACTGTATCAGATTGGTTAGCTGAACACTACAGTGTAGGAATGTTCCCATTAGGTTCTGGATAAAATATGCACCAAACCTTCTTAAAAGGACCGGTGGAGGAATTGAGTACGACAACCATTCAGCTTTTTCTGATCATTTTATAGAGTGTACTTAAAAAATAATAGCTAGAAACTGATTGCAAATAGCAACATCTCCACTTATTGTCTTTTCAAGGATAAATATGTCATCTCTCCCCAGTGGGGTAGAGCCAATTTTTGCTCCCACCCCGACGGAAAATATTGGCGTCCCCCCTAAATTTAACCCTGCCTCCCCCACCCTGTCCTACAGTACCTGTCCTGGCCGTCACTCCGTGGCTGCCGGCTGGGAGCCACAGATCTACTAGCAGACCGGCGCTCCTCCTGGCTCCTTATGACAAAATGTCCATCACAAAATTGCCGCCCCCTTACAGCAGACCGTTTTTAAGGATGCTAGAGGAGGCCGCCACTGCCTCCTCTAGCATCTTAATAAACTGTTTGCTCTAAGGGGGTGGCCATTTTGTGATGGACATTTTGTCATAAGGAGCCAGGAGGAGCGCCGGACTAGTAGATCTACGGTCCCGACTCCCGGCCAGAGTACAGAGCGGTGGCGGGATAGCAATAGCCCCCTGTAGGTAGTGTCAGCATAACAATAGCCCCTGCAGAACCTGGCGCCCACACTTACTTGGCGCCTCCCCGCCACCACGGGGTCTGCGGCGCTATTGTTACACCACTGTCTCTCCCTGGGGTTTTAAAAGGTACTGTAAGTAGGGATTGTAGTGATAGTTTCTGCTACAGTGGCAACTTCCTGGATTCAGCTCCATATTCCTTGTTATGACCTAGGCTTTGCTTTCTGGAGTAGGATATTGTGCTGTCTTTACTAAGATGGGAGTTCTACTGAAGATGGGATGTTGCTATGGGCAACCAATCTTGCATCTTCTAGAAGATGCCAAATAAATAAGACGTAGAATCTGATTGGTTCCTATGGGCAACATCCCATCTTCAATATAACTTCCATCTTAATATTTTTTGCACTCTGGGCGGGATGTACTATTTGTGGGACATCCAAGAACATATCACAATGATATTAATTCCATATGTACTAACATATGTGATTAGTATCACAATGAACAGCTTTCCCAAAAATAGCTGCCCTTTGCGATGCTGCCGCTTCTGGGTTTCAGCCTCGGGAGCCCCTCTTTGTACAGTATGTGCAATATGGACACATTTTCTCTTAAGTACATTCGAAAGAAAGAAAGAAAGAACGAAAGAAAGAAAGAAAGAAAGAAAGAAAGAGAGAAAAAAACTGTGACAAAAGGTATATAAGAAATATCTATATAGAACACATACTTTAAAAGTCTATTCTTGGTTGGCTCCTTAATACCTGTATGACATACAATAAATCAAATAGTAACTCTGTAAAGTGCTACAAAATATGTATGTTTTATATAAGAAACTGTTAATAATAAATCTGAGCTCAGTTATGTATTGTATAATGGCTCAATGCAAAGGAGATGGTGGTGTTCACCATGTGACTGGCGTCAGCAGGGGAGAGAGAGGGGGGCACATGTTGTACAGAGGGATGGAGAACAAAATATCCTGAACATCCACAGCCACAACCAAATGGCTGGCTTCCTGGGTAGTAGTCAGCCATCAAGCAAGCATACTAGCCTGGGTCCATAACCATACTATTTGTGGTCTTCACCGGAAAACAGCATTACTGTATGTAGATATGATAAATTATGGTACATAAAATGAAATGTTCACATTTGCAAAATCAATTAAATTGATGGACGACAGCTACAGAAAATAACTATACTAAAAAAAATATTCAAATTTCAATAATATACTGTAGAAGGGCATAGCATAGGCTTAAAAAATAGCTACTACCCCGTGTACATCATGTAAATATCTAGGTGTTGCAATCAGTGGTGTAACTATAGAGGGTGCAGGGGATGCAATTTGGGGTGCCGATCTACACGGGGGCCCGGGGCCCAAGCAGGCTATCCCCTGCACCCCCTTAATATTTTTTCCCCATTTTTATTTATTAAATATTACAGCGCAGGCATTGGCCGTGCTGCCAAACTTGCACCCAGTTCAGTGGCATCAGGGAGCAGTGGAGCCCGGGCCAGGAAGGGGCACATCCTGGAACCACTCAAGCAGTGGAGCCCATCGCCATCCAGAAAGCAGTGGAGCCCAGCATTGCCCAGGAGTAGTGGAGCCCAGCGCCGCCTGGGGAACAGTGGAGCCTGGCGCTGCCCGGGAAGCAGTTTAGCTCAGCCCTGCTGCATGAGGATCAGTGGAACCCGGCGCTGGCCAAGAGAGGTAAAGGTCATTGATGCCTGGGGAGCAGTGGGGCCGGCGCTCCCCGGGGAGCAGTAAAGGGTGCGCACCCAGGGAGCAATAAAGTCCACTCACCCGGGAAGCAGTAAAGGCTGCGCACCCGGGGAGCAGTAGAGCTACCTAACGGATGAGAGCAGGGGACTACAGCCCGGCACAGAGAGCAGGGGAACAGAACAGCCTGGCGGTCAGAGCTGAGGAGCCCAGCACCAGTGAAAGAAGCTGGTGAGTGCATTTGGGGACCTGCCACTGCCAGGGGGAAGCTAGTCAAACTCTTTCAAATCCTGTATCCTCTTTATCTCAACATTCTTTCACTCCTCCTACCCCTCTGTCTCACATCTCTATCTTTCTCTCTGCCCCTTGTCTATTTCTCCTCTTTCTCTCTTCTACCCACCCCATGCTTCCCCTCTATCTAATTTCTCCCTATCTCTCTCTGACGGTATCATCCTTTCTTTCTCCCCCCATCTCTAAACTTGGTTTTTTTTCTCTCTCTCTTATACCTTCTCCCTCTCTCCATCTCTCCACCTTTCTTATTGTAGTGAAAATGGGGGAGGGGGGCTTTCAGGATTTGACTAGGGGGCCTACAATATTGTAGTTACGCCTCTGGTTGCAATAGAAACGTAAATATGTTAAAAAAAACTTGTATATTGAAACTGATGAATGCCTGCTCAAGGGACTCAGCCCCTACTCATAATCCATCTATATGTTCTCAATGTCCATCCCCATTCTCTCTGTCCTCACAATGCAAGAGCCAATATTGGGGTGGGGGGCACAAAATTCTTGCGCACGACATTGCTTCTGCTTTATACGTCATAGTCAATTACTGTGTATAGAAGGATGATAAAAACACATAGATCATTACAAAAGAAAAGTTGATGTGCTCCAATTGTACCTAAAAGGACCAAATGTCCATAAGGCGTTCAAATTAGAAATGTATTTCCATACTAATACCTAATACTCTACTTATATAATATACTACAATATTATTGAGTAAATGTATTTTGACAATTTGACATAATGTACAGTATTATAATGGATCCATCTGCATAGCAGATGCAATTAATTGATTAATCACACATTTACTTAAACTTACTCCTTTCATATATAGCAGAGACTTTCTGGTTGCGAATTTCAGGCCTGCTATGCTTTTGCAATAGACCTGATCTAACACTACACACAGAAGTGTCCTCCATACACTCCTGCTTTTCTATCAATGTGTCAAATCTCTTCTCTCACCTTCCGTCCACTCAAATTTTGATGACGCCAGGCAGCAGAAAGAATTTGATCTCAACACATTGTACTACACTTCACGATTTCCCTTCCTCCTTGCTTTCCCCGTACCCTGCTACCTGCTCATGTATAGCTCAATATTTCCATTCTGACCATGACTCACAATTATTGATTTATATTTGGTATACTCCAATTTATCCTATCATTACCAGCGGGACTGCAGGTATACGATGCTTTATAATAAGCAAAATATTTTAAATATTCAATGAATTATGATGCTCATTTAAACCATTGATACACTGACCCTGTCGGAATTGGTCCCATTGAGGACTTTTTCTCTTCCTATTTTTGAAGGTTGAGAATAGGCTCTATCTTAGTGCCTCATACTATCTGAAGTATTGTTGATGTATATTTTTTTTTTTAAACTAACACCACTTATTAGCTACTGGTTAATATAAATAATTGAAACTCAGTAGCTATTTCAATTTCTATATTTTAAATTAGTGTGCATGATGCTTTCAGTTATATCTTATCTAAATTGAGAATTAAAAGTTAAGTTTTAAATCATTCATTAAACAATTAATCATATCAAAAGTGTGTCTCCTACAAGAATCTCTTTGCTTAACGGACAGCCTGTGTTTTACAGTCATCCGTTATTCATGTATAAGTAAAATAATACAGACCATTTAGAGCTCAGCATCCATGCTGACTTCTGAGACAGAAGCCTTGTCCAAATAAGAGATTTCCCCTTCTCCATTTGAAAGGTTACTCAATGCAAGAATACTAGGAAGGAAATAAGTAGGTATTACACCATGCTGTATATTTTGTGGACATGGACATCGGTAATATATTGTACATGGGGCTGACAATGGTAAGGAAACTATACTAGCTTGTGTTTGAAATAAAGTGAGAGGACTATTGCCTGTATGAGACCAATGTGATTTTCTGCCAATATTACAATGAAGAGTACTGACAAATAAAAATTATAATCAATAGCTTTGAGTGAATAACACTGGAGAACCCCCCAAAAAATAATAATTTCTTGCCAAGAATTTGAGATCGGTTTGCAAGTACTCACAGGTCCTATTTTCGCATTAGATCTTTGCTATATCTGATTTGGCTCCAGTTTTCAAATTAATGAAATATTATAAATTTCTATTATTTTCTCCATTTGAAGTACCTTTCTAGTCTAGGCCTCGGTTCTATCTCCTCTTCTACATCCCACTGTACATTCCAAACATATCCACTCTTTCTTTTTCACATTTTCCATCCTCCCGACCCCTGACCAAACTGCTGGGAGACTGTATCATACAGGACATCAGGAACCTTTGCATTCTAGTGAATTAATGCAATAAAGAATATCTATCCTTGAGTATTAATTTCTATTTCCCAGGGTCCTCATACCTTTGACAGACTGTAAATACCCAGTTTGTTGTATCACTGACTCCTATTGTAAAGCACAAAGGAATTTGCTGTGCTATATAAGAAACTGTTAATAAATAAAAATAAATTAATACATTTTGACCAATAATCAGGCAGTATGGATAGTGTAATGATTAGCATTACTGCCTCACTACACTAAGGTCATGGGTTAAGGTCAGGAACCAGGGGTCTATATGCATGCCTGGCTGTGTATGTTACAGTACTGTAGTGTACAAGGACCTGACAAAGTGCAGTGCGTCAGGCCCTAGTGTATAACACGCTTCCCTGCGGGATGCCCCGGGCTCCACCTCCAAGTCGGCTTGCTTCTTCAGTAGAGTCGACTAGTTGCTGCGCTATCTCGGCAGTGCGCAGTCTGTACTGACAGTGCATCGCCAAGTTTCTTTGCCTGGTTATAGGCTCCTGTCAAAGTATACCCATCTCTAGTCTAGGGAAAACAATTTGCACAGACTGTCACTAATGTATATCATCTTGAAATACTAACACTAATAGTTGCCTGGATGTCACATTATCAATGGCTATACCACACACACAGCCTGGCAGCCATTGATGATTATGTTTCCCACCATTGCCCTAACTGTGCGGAGTTTCTATATTCTCCCCGTACTTGCGTGGGTTTCCTCCGGGTACTTCAGTTTCCTCCCACAATCCAAAAACATATTGGTAGGTTATTTGGCTCCTAACAAAATGAACCCTAGAATGAATGTGTGCGTGTACATGGGGTAGGGAATATAGATTGTAAGCTCCATTGGGGCAGGGACTGATGTGAATGTTCAAATATTCTCTGTAAAGCGCTGCAGAATATGTGTGCGCTTTATAAGAAACTTAATAAATAAATAAATATGATGATGATTACCATGTATGGCTGTATGTGGTACAATTCATAATTTGCTGCCAGGCTGTGTATCGTACTAGTGGGATATACCATCAATTTCTGAGGGTACACTGTGTATCACAATTATATGATATGTGATTACTATCAAATCAATGGTGTAATGTTGGTGCATCAAAATCATTTTTGGTGTAAAAGGTAAAAAAGTTCCCTGACCCCTGGGTTAGATTCCCACCAAAGACCAAAGACCTAACTGCACGGAATTTGTATATTGTCCCCATGCGTCGGTTTCCTCCTGGTACTCCAGTTTCCTCCCACAATCCATAAATATACCGGTACTGTAGGTTAATTGTTCCTGACAGAAAAATATAAAAATAACTCCAGTGTGTAAGTGTGTGCATGCACAATCATGTTCCTATGGCAGACTGGATGGGCCAAAAGTATAGTATCAAATTCTATGTTAATTTAGATCAAGCAAATGTTAACCTCTGTCAGTATATTTGTTTATTCTTCTAAGTATGTTGGTAATATAATATAATAATTAGTTTGTAATATAACTTATTATGCTACTCATACTTATTGAATATCTTGCCCCTGCCACCACACGGCCACTGTCTAGGTTAAAATGTGGGTCTTCTGTAACCACTTATATAAAAACAGTAAAAAATAAATACTGCATAAGCAGGAAATAATAACCCAAGTTCTTAAAAAAATCAAAGCATAGCAGTCATCAGAATTATAAATACATAGCTTGAAGAGGCAAACAAAATTGTACTAGGAATAATAACACAACCATTTTGTACATTTAATTTCTCCAGAGAGAAAAAACGCACACAAAAAAAAAAAAGTAGAAGAAAAAATTATTGACAATTAACAGAGTGAAAGCACAGGGGCTCGGACATCCCTCTGTCTGCTTCAGATGTTGTTAAGACATTATTCTTCAAATCAATATGACTGGCAAGCACATCCCAGAATTTCCTTGCAGAGAAAAATAACTCATTTGAAATGTCAGTGCGCACCACTTGCAGGTTTTAATTTGTTTAGATTTCAGAGCTCATTTGGAAGTTGTATACAATGCTAATTGCAATCAGCACTTCGTTCCCATAGAGATAGTAACACAATTAAAATGGAAGGCGACACAAGCTGCACAGTGCACAAATGAACCTGTTTGTTGGTGTTTCCAATTACCTGCTGATGCAAGTGATGAGAAGCTTAGGTTTCAATGGAAGTTAAATAGTAAATTAACTTTAAAGAAGGCTTTGGATCCATTCAATCCAGTTTTAGAGATTATGCATGAAATTCTGATTTTCTGAAATAACAGCAATCAACCCAGTGTACCAATTGAGAAGACTCTGTTTGCATGTGTGTGTATATATATATATATATATATATATATATATATATATATATATATATATATATATACATACATACATATACACACATACACACATACACACATAGATACATGTACACACATACATACACACACACATGGTGGTTGAAGTGGAAATTTTAAAGTTGGGGTATGGAAAGGTGAAGGTTGTTGCTATGCACGCGTCTAAGGCGCGCGCGCTCCTGAATAAGGGACGTGGCCACGAAAAAGGGGTGTGTTCACTTAAAAGGGGCATGTCCTTTAGTCTAGTGTACCACACGATATATACCTCTTATACACATTATGTAACACAATAGTAGACCCCCTAATACTTGCCCCTTAAACATTATGCAACACACACACAATGAGACAAAATTCAAATGGACTGAGCCAAAAGTCACGTCATGCCACCCGGACTGAGCCAAAAGTCATGTTACGCCACCCGGACTGATCCAAAAGTCAGGTCATGCCACCCAGACTGAGCCAGAAGTCACGTCATGCCACCCGGACTGAGCCAAAATTCATGTTACGCCACATGTTTTGAGAAAAAAATTCACATTTTGCCACACGGATTAAGCCAAACTTTACATATAATTTTGAGACGCGGGGACAGGGACTGCAGGGAGGCAGGGACAGGGGGGGAACGCAGGGACCGGGGGGTGCAGGGACAGGGACAGGGGGGGGGACACCTGACCAGGGGGGACACGACACAGGGACCTGGGGGGATGCAGGGGCCGGGGGGACGCAGGGTGGATCCATGTTTTAACATTATATATACAAATAACAGATACATAAGTCAAGTATGCTATTTATATACATGTATACGCCTACTGTATAACCCTAATTTGGTATCACAAATACATTAACAAGACACATTGTGCAAATCCTGGGGTTGTAATTAGAGGACACAGTATGGGGGGGAAACAGGGACAGGGACCGGGGTTGACGCAGGGACCGGGGACACAGGGACCAGGGGGATGCAAGGACCAGGGGGATGCAGAGACCAGGGGGATGCAGAGACAATGGGAGAGGTGGACATGCAGGGACCAGGGGGGAATGCAGGGACCAGAGGGGGGAGGCAGGGGCAGGGACCATGGGGGGTGCAGGGACAAGGGGCAGGAAGGGTGCAGGGACAAAGACCTACCAGGGGACCAGCAGTGATGCCCAGCAGGTCTCCAGCTGTGGGGAGGATGAGAGCCGGGTGCAGAGGGGCTCCAGCGGCGACATTAGTAGGAGCTGGGCGCTCTCCATGTGTGCGCCCAGTGCCGGCGGGGGTTCTCCAGCGGCAGCAGTAACCTGAGCCAGGCGCACTGCTGTAGTAAGGTGAGCTGGGAGCTTCCGTGTTTGCGCCCAGCGCTGGCGGGGGTTTATTCTCCAGCGCCAGCAGTTACCTGAGCCGGGCGCTCTCCATGTTTACGCCCAGCAGGGGGGATCTAGTGGCGGCTGTTTACGGTGAGCTGGGCGCTTCCATGTGTGCGCCCAGCGCCGGGGGGGGGAGCTCCATCTTCACAATATAAGGGGGGAAACAGCACTTCTGGGTTGCACCCGGCGGGGGGGCTCCAGTGGCAGCTGTAGTACGGTGAGCCAGGCGCTTCCATGTGTGCGCCCGGCGTCAGTGGGGGAGCTCCATCTGCACAGTATAAGGGGGAAAACAGCACTTCTGGGTTCCTAAAAAAAGTGCCGGTATGCCATACCGCTGCATACCGGCCCACTTCGACCACTGTATGTATGTACATATATATACACAACTAAGAGAATATGGGGGCGCTGACACCTGTAGCCCTTAGTGAGACAATCTGATTGTCAGTGTCCTTAAAAGCACACACTAGTCCTGGTATATTTCTTGGACTGCAGCTCCCCTCCTGTGATCCCGTTTCCCGCGGGGTCTCCTACAACATCTCCATTTACAAAAATAGAGGGGGCGCCTGATAGTGTAATATCGTTTTTAATAATAAGAAAGTAGTGCCTCTGGTGTGGGCTGGCTACCACAAGATTTCACAGTAAACCACTGGCAGGAAAGCTTGCATGGATGGACTCACGGGACCCTCAAGATCTCTACAGGCTCTCCCGGCTGGCTGCGACTTAGTGTTCGGCACAAACAGCTCAGACCACCAGCAGCGTCTCTAGCAGCAGAGTAGCGTCACACAAGCCACTCCCCTACGCGTTTCATCACAGGACTTCGTCATTATAAATAATTTGACTACATATATTACTTATACCCCATTCAGACATACCCCACGGCATTTTAAACCTGGTACAATCCCGGGTTTTTAAAGATTCCAGGTCAATTGCAGGTGCGCAGGACCCGGCAATTTAGTCAACTAAAATCCTGGGAATAGACATTCAGAAATACGCTAGTCCCAGGATTATGCGCATGCATGCATGTGAAAAGTCCTGGGATTTTTGCATATGTCTGAAAGGGGTTAGTAAATTAAATTATTAAAGGTTCCAATGAAATCTGACAGCAATAAACAGTGAGACTAAATCAGGGGGTGATTATGGTTGACTCGCTAAACAGCAATAAATCGCCGCTTAGCGAGCCTTCTAACACCGCCCACCGGACATGCGAAAGCACGCCCCCTGCCCCGTGTGAATATCCCCGCTGCTTTGCGAATGGATGTTTTGCATAAACATCCATTCCATTGATTTCCTGGGTGCATCCAGCACTTGCCAGGGTATGCCCAGGAAACGCAGTGCCATAATACCACTTCAATGCACATCGGAATTGTGGTTGATGTAGTCAACCTACGCATAGTTTGTTACAAAAACTGCACTTTTTGTACTCCAAATGTGCAAATACTGTAACACAGGAATCTGTGAGCAAATGCATACACTTAGACATCTGCAAGTGAAAAACATGCTGCCATTTTATTTATTAACAGTTTCTTATATAGCGCATACATATTCCGCAGCGTTTTAAAGAGTATAGTTGAACACTCACATCAGTCCCTGCCCCAGTGGAGCTTACACGCACACAGACAGTCTAGGGTTAATTTTGTTGGGAGCCAACCAGTATATTTTTGGATTGTGGGAGGAAACCGGAGTACCCAGAGGAAACCCACGCAAGTACGGGGAGAATATACAAACTCTGCACAGTTAGAGCCATGGTGGGAATCGAACCCATGACCTCAGTGCTGTGAGGCAGTAATGCTAACCATTACACAGTCCGTACTGCCATTAGAATTTGTGGGGCCTGGGACGGCCCAGATAGACAGGGCCCCTGCCCCCACCCCCAAAAAAATTAAAGCAAACAAAAAATCTCCTTGCCTGTGCTATAGCTATATATATTTATATTAATAGCACAGCTGGGCATAGCAGCAGGCACCCCCCCCCCCACCTCACCTGCGTGCATTGTCTTTCAAAAGACCATGGTGGGGAGCTGCTGGGGTAGTTGTAGTGCAGCAGCAGGGGCATCTCCCTGAGGCAGCCCTGGGTCCCTTGTGTGGTGCCGCTCTGGGTGTCACAGCTCTTTGATGTGGGGACAGGCGTCCCTCGGCTGGCGCATCCTCTGGCTCCTCGTCCTCTGGCTGGCACATGGCGTGATGTCATCATGTCATGTCACAATTAAGGGGTCTTCCTGTGGGGCTCCTTTCTGTCTTGCTTCCAACCGCACTGCCTGCTGCAATGTCTCAGGCGGGCAGCAGGTGCTGCCGGGATTCGGAGCTTGGGTCTGGCCACTCAGCAAGGGGGCTTCTGTGTGGCGGGCTGCAGACAAACTGTGACTGTGGCCGTCGTCCAAATGGTAGGGCCTGGTGGGCCCTACCCCTCTGTCAGAGTGGCCGAGCCTGGGACAGTTGTCCCCATAGCACCCCTCTGATGGCGGCCCTGCTGGTATAAAGCACTTGCACCAGCATCCTGATCTGTCAGACACAGACTTCCTTTCCCCAAGGGTGGGCAGGTGCTAATTACCCTTCCCCTTTCATTTTAGCAACAGCAGCTTTCTTCTCATGCCAGTGGACACTGCTGTGTGCTGGCTGAGCTGCGGTGGTGTAGGAAGGCTATTGCAACTTAGCAGCAGCATCTTCTGTCTGTGCCTGTTGGGGAAAGGGGATGCTGAAAATACAATATTTAATCTATTTAATATTTCTATTAATATTTCATAGATTTCAAGAAGGAGGCATGGTTATGCCTTCCACAAATAGACCATGCCCCCAAAAATGTTCTGCATCCCCCTGCAAACTATAAATGTGTGCACTACCTCCCATATGTACTTTATAACGATACAGTGGTCTGCCAAGGAAGGGGCATGGTCACACAATTGGACCCCCAATTCAAATGATGCCGCACAGTAGGGAAGTTTTATTTACATTACACCATATGGTCCAAAAACAGGGTGGGCAGCTGACATTGGGTGATGTCAGTTGCCCACACCCAGAAGGCAAGAAGCCCCCCAGCATGCCTCCTGCACGCCCCCCCCCCCCTCCCCCGCTGCGAGTGCCTCGGAGTCTGCAAGGGCGCCCGCAGTGAACATATATGTGCAGATCTACAACATTGGTCCCCTGTTGCAAAGTCAGAATTCTATTTCACATACTCTGAAAACAGAATGGCAACATCATAGCATTCACTATTGCACAATAGTATAGAGCTACATTATATTTTATCTTTGGGATGCCGGTCAGGAAGGGCAAACTCAAGCACAATATTTCTCTGGATCACTTTCGTTTCACATATACCTCTGTCAGCTGAAATTCTAAGTTCTTCTCGGAAGAAAAGAAGTGCCGCTCTCCCTGAATAATTTACTTTATGTCCAAAGAAATTCTAGCAGAGATAGACTATAGAAGATTAGATGATGTACAGTTGACACAGACATTTTATAGGATTTCTATCCCAAGAGGTCAAAATTAATGGTATTATTCTCCAGATACCTCAGCTTCAGTGTTTCAGCGGTCAATCAGTGAGTTTCAGAAGCTCTTGTGAATCATGCTGTGGCTGGTGGTTTAACAATAGGTTGTGCTGAAAAAAATCAGTAACTTTCATTTCCAGCCACATGTTGTAATGAGACTTTCTTCTCATTAGAACATGCACAAACTTAGTGGGCCAATCCGCTGATGCATTTTCAAATGTGTCAGCAAGAGATTCACATCCTAGATGATAAAGTGAAACCTTTTCAAAAGCAAGCATTCCTTATTTAACATAATGGTATAAATGAAATTACTGTATATTTTAGCAAAGATATGTATTTAAGTATGATTGTCGGTCTTGGCTGTTAGTGGTACATTAATTATTGGGTAAAGTATCAATGGTTCAGAACATCTAGTCTTGTCTCTTTCAGGGACAGATGTATCAAGCTTCACAAAGTGATAGTGTGGAGAGTGATAAACAACCAGCCAATCAGCTCCTACCTTTCATTTTTCAAACCCAGCCAGTAACATAGCAGTTAGGAGCTGATTGGCTGGCTGTTTATCACTCTCCATTGTATGAGTTTTTGAAGCTTGAAACATCTGTCCCTTAGCTGTCCTAATCCACTGACAGTACTGTAGGGGAAGTATGAGTACATAACAGTTCAACATTATGGGGGTAATTCTGGTTGGTTATGTTTGCAAAAGCAAACTCCTTCTCTAATGGACAAAGCCATGTGCACTGCATGTGGGGCTGGTGTAACACGTGCAGAGAGAGTTACATTTGGGTGAGTTATTTTGTTTCTGTGCAGAGTAAATACTGGCTGCTTTATTCTTACACTGCAAAGATTTCAGTTTGAACACGCCCCACTCAAATGTAACTCTCTCTGCACAGGTTACATCTGCCCCGCCTGCAGTGCAGCATCGTTTCGTCCATTAGAGAAGGAGTTTGCTTTTGCAAACCAACCAGAATGATCCCCTATAACCATTCAGTCGAGAGGCATCATATTACGATTTTCAGTAGCATAGGGCCTTATTCTAGTTCACTCTTTCTGACAAAATCCTTCTTAGATGGACAAAACCATGTTCACTGCAGGTGGGACAGATGTGCAGAGAAAGTTAGATATGGGTGGGGTTTTTCTTCAAAGTGAGGTATATATTGCAGTGTAAAAATAAAGCAGCTAGTATTTACCCTGCACATAAACTAAATAACTCACCCACATCTAATTCTCTCTGCACATTTTACATCTGCCCGCCTGCAGTGCACATGGTTTTGCCCATCTAAGAAGGATTTTGTCAGAAAGAGTGAACTAGAATAAGGCCCATAGTTACAATCCCAAAAAGTGCTCGTCAGGTGTATTTAACAATGACAATTGGATTTTAGAAATACAGAACAACTTCTAGCATAAAGAACTGAAGAACATGTACGGTTCAATAAAAGCTAAGATAAAAATCATTAAAACCTTGAATGGCCCTAAAAATCATTAGTGAGAGACAACATAACAAAATAATTAGTAGCACTTTTGGAAGACAAAAAGGTAATTCATTTATAATGATTTCTGTTGTTGGAAATGATGTGGGTGCAGATGCTGATATTGCAGAGTTATATAGACACACAGCAGCGGATGACTCAATCTATGATCAGACCAATTATTTAACCAGTAGTGGTAGTTTGTTGAAAGACAGCAGGTTCAGCCGTACTCACTGTTACACACTCTCATACAGCTCATCAACTCATGAGTATGCTCTAAATAGTAGTGCTGGAACACTGGAGAATGATGTGGATTGCAGGTAATTGAAAGTATACCTGGATCTAATTAGGAATCTTCCATCTCCCATTACATAGTATCACATATAGAGGCCAATTCTGACCTGTTCGCAGAGGTGTGAATTCGGCCCCTCTTCCGATGTTTGCCTTTCTGCAAATGGGCATAGTCTATTGTGCACATGAGCAGGCCACAGCTGTGCGCGGCTTAGGCAAATTTTCCTTCGCCAAGGTGCTCACAGCCGGATTGACAGGCGGGAGCGTTCCCGGGTGGACCCCTGGCATTTCATGGGCATGCCCACAAAAACAGCGTTCCCTTGCCTTCTCTTCCAAATAGTGTCCATACAAGTAGCCGCCGTATGACTCCTGGGTCACGCAGCGGCTTCAAGCACCGGGCTGAGGAGGAGAAAACAATCAATGGTAAGTAATCATGGAATGATTTCTCCTGAGTGTGGGAGCTAGCGAATGGATGTGTACCCGTACATATCCGTTCACAGCCCTGCACAGGGATTCGGACGGTGGGGGCGTGCATTCGGTGGGGTGGCGGGGTGGTGTTAACCTATTCGCTGGGAAGACCAAAGTCTGCACAGTACTTGTTAGATGCAGCTCTATTAATGTCCCTGATCATGACCCAACCAGGTCCTTACTGGCTTGTTTTAAACACAAACTGTAAATTGACAGAAGCTGATTGGTTGTAACTTAATATTTTTCCACTTTGTCTCTCTCTAATCTTTGATAAACCTCCACCCAGTGGATAAACAATAAAAAGTCAACACAAGAATCTGTTATGCTGTAAATAGGTTGCCAAGCTAAGGAAGTATAATAGTACAGGCTAAGATA
Source organism: Crinia signifera (assembly GCF_055691185.1). Lineage (NCBI taxonomy): Eukaryota > Metazoa > Chordata > Amphibia > Anura > Myobatrachidae > Crinia > Crinia signifera. The sequence continues at coordinate 63,726,797 of NC_139218.1, forward strand.
CAACTTTACAAATGTCTACGTATCACCAGAAAATGAAAACCCAAAGTTTAACAGTTAGGGGGAAATTTACTAAGAATACGAATGCAAAAAGTTGCATTCGTATTCTTAATATGAATGGCTACGACTGCATACGTCGTATGCCAAGTTGTGTTCCGGAGGGGGATTTACAAAGCAGTCAAATACGACTGCATTGTAACCCTCCGATGGCGTATAAATTTGTATATAGGGCCGTATATAGGGCCGCTAATATGAATTAGTGGAGGCAGTCTGCACGGATCAGTCAGATCCGTGCAGGCTGCAGTGTGTAAAAAAAATAGAAAAATAAATAAATAAAAAAACGGCGTGGGTCCCCCCCCACAGCCACTACCAGCACCAGGCTGAAAGAGCCGAGGCCGGTAATTAAAAATCAGGGAACCCGACAGATAGGGGTTCCCGATTTTTAACAACCAGCCCCAAGCTCCGGGGCTGGTTCCCAAAATACGGGGGGACAAAATGAGTAGGGGTCCCCCGTATTTAATTGGCCGCTAGGCGGCCAATCAGGAGCTGACTTTCTCAGCTCCGGATTGGCCGCCTAGTGCTATAGAATCATTCTATAGACGCAGAAGATGAAGGATCTCTGCACCTCTCTGACAGTCCGATGCGGGAAGCTGATGGTGTCGCCAGCAGCTTGAAGAAGCTGGAAGAACACCGGGACTACGGCAGATCAAGACTTCAGATCTTCCATGGAGGACCTGGGTGAGTAGGATTTCCTTCCACAGGTCCCCCATGGATTTCTTCGGACCCGGATGGACGCCGCCGACGCAGACGCCGCCGACATGGAGCTGACCGGCGACATAGAGCAGGACAAGGCACCGGACCACGACCCAGGGACCTACCTACGGGCTCAATATAGGTAAGTATCAGTATGTATGGGCTTTGAATTATAAAGTTTTATTGTGTGTCAGTGTGTATTTATTTTACTATTTTTTTTACTGTGGAACTACAAGTGCCAGCGGGCCCTTTAATGCCCCGCAGGCTGGGACTTGTGGTTCTCCAAGTCCCAGCTTGTGGGGGAGGCTTGCTGGGACTCATAGTTCCACAGTTTAAAACAATAGTTTTTAAACCTATTTTTTTACACTCAGCCCGGTGGCCACCGCACAGGGCCACCAGGGACAGCACCAGGCTTCAGCCTGGTCAGGTAAGTCCTGGAGGGGGGGACTCCTTTATTGGGGAGGTCCCCACTCCCCCAGGGCCCCTGGCCAGGCTGACCAGTCAGGGGGTTAATGCTTTGGCCGGGGGGACTTTTATAAAAAGTCTCCCCCGGCTGTGGCATTACCCTGCTGGCTGGTTTGGCCTCGGGCTTGTTCTTAAAATACGGGGGACCCCTCCCCTACTCATTTTGTCCCCCGTATTTTGGGAACCAGCCCCGGACCTGATTTTTAATTACCGGCCCCGGCTCTTTCAGCCTGGTACTGGTTACAGCTGTGGGGGGGGGACCCCACACTGTTTTTTTTTTTATTTTACAATTTTTTAATCACTAAAGCCTGCATGGATCTGACTGATCCGTGCAGGCTTCTGCCAAATACGACAGGAAAATAAAATGTATTTTCCTGCTGTATATTCGTGGCAGTTTTACACTAATTAGCAGCTATATTTTCAATATGGCTGCTTAGTAAATCAGAAACCACCATTCTTTTGAATGGTGATTACTGTTGTATTCTATCGATGGTGTATGCATTCGTATTTGTAAATACAAATACGAATGTCCCATCAATATGAATATGAATATTTGTATTTTTGGCATAGTAAAGGCAATAATAAATACAATAAAATGTATATTTAGTCCCTAATATATTTGCCGTTTTAGATCCAGTGGCCTAAATTGATGGAGACATGCTGGTGACAAGAAGCGCTCCACATAGTAAATTTAACATAGAAATAGAAAAAAAAACCTGTAATTTTAAAATGAAAGATTTATATACTAAAGCAGTGGTTCCCAAACTTTTTTGAATCACGGCACCCTAGAGCAGTGGTTCCCAACCTGGGGTACTAGTACCCCTGGGGGTACGCTGCATACCAGTTGGGGGTACTTGGAAATAATATTGGTAATGGCGGAAGATGAAAAAAAGTATTTCGATGGCAGAAGAAGACCCATTGCCATGGAGAAGAACCATGTTTTGTCACTTCCGGTTCTTTCTTCAGCGTCATCAGCATCATCAGTGTCTCCTGGTGCTTTTGCCTGACCAGCAATCCACGGGGAGCTTCCCACGCTGCCGTCAGACATCAGCAATCATCTGCCCTGTGCTGACACAGGTGGAGGAAGCAGCGGCATTAATCCTACAGGTGTTAGTGAGAACCCTGGAGACAATACCTAACCAGCGGCCAGACATGGCTTCCTGTCTGACACGTGCCTGACACGATTCCTGTCTGTTACTCCTTAATATAAGGATATGCATAAGGATAGGCATAGCACTCACTTCCTCTCCACTCGAGTACTGTCTATAATTCAAATTGAGAGGGGGTACTCTTCAATAAAAAGCCTAATCAAGGGGTACGGGAGAGAAAAAAGGTTGGGAACCACTGCCCTAGAGCATCAAAATATTTTCAAGGCACCCCTAGGCCAAATGCTTCTTATTGAGAAATTCAGAAAAAAAATATTAAATTAAGTGCATTGTGTTTATATGTCACAGTTATCTGGTGAGGGACAGGATTTGCTTCTGTTTGTCCACATATATTATGATTGGCAGCCACAAGCATTGGTTTTGCCTGGTACATTGACCATAAATAATATGAATAGATCTTGGTCCACCAACCCAAGGCACCCCTGCAAGTGTCCTGAGGCACCCCAGGGTGCCTAGGCACACAGTTTGGGAACCACTGTACTAAAGTATTATTAAGATGAACTTGAAGTTATACAAAAATAGAAGCGATAAAACCAATAACTGTGCTCCCCCCTCAAGGAATAAGGACAAACCCTGAAATAGATTGTGTATTTTAACTTATAACATATAGAGATGTGCGGGCTCGGATTTCAGAGATCCGAGCCCCCACGGACGTCATCATTCCGAGCCCGATTCCGAGCAGCGCTCGGAGATTCCCGCCTGACTCGGTCCGTCCGCGTGATTAGAACGTCATCTCCCGGCGTCGGATTTCGCGAGGCTTTATAAGCAGCTGCCGCGCCCCGCCATCTTCACTCCAGTCAAGTAGTGGGTTGGGAGAGGGTGTGTTGGTGCTGCTGCTGGGGCTTAAACTTGAGCTTGACCTTGAGCTTTTGCAATCGCTGGTGCTGTCTCTCAGTGCTGCTGTGTAGTAGTCTAACTGTGTACTTGTAGTACTACTGTCTCCTCTGTGCGGTCTACCTCTGGTGTGCTGTGCTGCCTGTAATTGATTATTTTATTTGCTGGGGCTGTCTCCCTCAGTGCTGCTGTGTACTCTGTTCTCAGCTTAGGACAACAGTCTAACTGTGTACTTGTACAGTACTACTGTCTCCTCTGTGCGGTCTACCTCTGGTGACCTGTGCTGTAATTAATTATTTTATTTGTTAGGGCTGTCTCCCTCAGTGCTGCTGTGTACTATGTTCTCCTCTGCTTAGGAGAACAGTCTAACTGTGTACCTGCCTGTAGTACTACTGTCTCCTCTGTGCTGGGGCATACCTCTGGTGCTGTGCTGTGCCATTTATTTTATATATAATTATTAATTATATTAAATATAAATATATATAGTCCACTGGTGCTGCACTGCTGCCTGCACTGAATCTGCCAGTCTGGCGGTCTGTGGTCTGGGGCTCACTGGCTAATAAATAATTAATACTGCCCGCCTAATAAATAATTAAATACTGCCGTATATCTCTACCTTTGTGGTCTGGGGCTCACTGGCTATACTGCCGTATGTACCGTCTGGTCTGGGGCTCACTGGCTAATAAATAATTAAATACTGCCGTATATCTCTACCTTTGTGGTCTGGGGCTCACTGGCTATACTGCCGTATGTACCGTCTGGTCTGGGGCTCACTGGCTAATAAATAATTAAATACTGCCTGCCTAATAAATAATTAAATACTGCCGTATATCTCTACCTTTGTGGTCTGGGGCTCACTGGCTATACTGCCGTATGTACCGTCTGGTCTGGGGCTCACTGGCTAATAAATAATTAAATACTGCCGTATATCTCTACCTTTGTGGTCTGGGGCTCACTGGCTATACTGCCGTATGTACCGTCTGGTCTGGGGCTCACTGGCTAATAAATAATTAAATACTGCCATATATCTCTACCTTTGTGGTCTGGGGCTCACTGGCTATACTGCCGTATGTACCGTCTGGTCTGGGGCTCACTGGCTAATAAATAATTAAATATGCTAAGTAAGGTGTGCTGCTCTTTTTTATAATTAAAAGAGTACGCATTTTTATTTTTACTGCAGGAATTTGTCTGCCGTATAATTCCATGCCTGCCGCCATGTGTGCCGTAACAGTCCAGGGGTGCCGCCATCTGTGCCGTATAATTCCATGTGTGCTGTATCAGGTCAGGGGTGCCACCATCTGTGCCGTATAATTCCTGGGGTAAGCCAAGTCTGCCTTATAATTCATGGGGTGCTGCCAAGTGTGCTGTATTAGTCCAGGGGTGATGCTAAGCATGCCATATCAGTCCAGGGGTGATGCTAGGTGTGCCGTATCAGACTAGGGGGGATGCTAAGTGTGCCATATCAGTCCAGGGGTGATGCTAAATGTGCCGTATCAGTCCAGGGGTGATGCTAAGCGTGCCATATCAGTCCAGGGGTAATTCTAGGTGTGCAGTATCAGCCTAGAGGGTATGCTAAGTGTGCCATATCAGTCTAGTGTTTGTGCCGCACACTTGTGTAGCTTATCATAGTTATCCAGCTACCTCGGTGCAACCTTTTGCCCTAAAAACAATATTGTGAGGTGTGAGGTGTTCAGAATAGACTGGAAATGACTGGAAATGAATGTTATTGAGGTTAATATAGCGTAGGAGCAAAAAAAAAAAATATTCTGCGATTTTAGCAGTTTTTATGCTTTTTTAACAAAAAAATCAGAACCCAAAACCCAAGAAATCCAAACACAAAACACTTAGGAGGTGTTTTGGCAAAACCCATTAGAACCCAAAACCTCAAGGTAATCAGAACCCAAAACCCAAAACCCAAAACCCGAAAAGTGGCCGGTGCACATCTCTAATAACATATACTAAGTTCATCAGTTCTTGGTTGTCTGTTGGGTACTTGTTTCCTAGCACGGCGCCCGTCGAATCATATACCATAACACTAAATAAGGTATACAATGGTATGCGATGCAACGCGATATTGTACAATAAAATATTGCATCGCATCATATGCCATATGCATCCTCCAACCTTTTCATACCCCCACTATCCACGTCGGCGTGGAGTTGATTTTAGATAGTGTGGCGAGCGCAGCGAGCCACCGAGCCCGAAGCGTGGCGAGCACAGCGAGCCCCACAAGGGGATGTGGAATACATGTAAAGTAATACGCGTCCCCTCGCAGGGCTCGCTGCGCTCGCCACACTTAGGGCTCGGTGGCTCGCTGCGCTTGCCACACTATCTACAATAAACTCCACTCCGACGTGGATAGTGGGGGTATGAAAAGGTCGGAGGACGCGTACCTCCACCCCTCGCGGGCTCGCTGTGCTCGCCACGCTTCATGGTTTGTGCTTCAACTTTGCGTTGATAGTGGGGGTGGCATGGGGGTGCATTTAACATTGTAAGCACCCATCAGGGTACTTGTACAATTAAAAAAACGCATTGCATCGCATCGCATTGCATCACATTGCATCGTATGCGGCTATATGGCATGCGAAGCGATGCGATCAGATGCCCTACGATGGACATCGGGGGCGCCATGCAAGGAAACAAGTACCGTCTGTTGTACTGTAGGTCTTAGAAGAAGTTTAGAACTTAATTCATATGTCAGTCCAGAAATATCCCATGTGGTGTGTTTCTGTATCGTGGAATCGTAAAAAAAAGACAAAAAAAAACAAAAAACCAGACACTACAAATAGGCCCTTATTCTGCTTGACTCGCTCGGAAGCGAATTCGCATCCTTGCGAGTCACCCTAACCCCCTTTGCGAATGGTTAGCCAGTGCCACCGATTTGCACACGGGATGCTTTCGCAAGGTTTGCGAATGGATGTTTTATATGAAAATCCATTTGCATGCCAATGGGAACCTCCCCTATCCTTCGATGGTCGCCGACCATCGAATGATGGTGAAGGCGCAAGCATATGTAAGGATGGTCCAGACCACCCTTACATATGAGTGTAGAATTGCAGGGAATTAGGCGGGCAGCTGACATCGTCGAGTTCACACAGCGAAATGCTGCTGCGCATGGGCAAAATATCGGTCCCCATGCAAATTCACGCCCAAGCGAGTCAACCAGAGTAAGGGCCATAGTGTAGTATTTCTTAGATGATGGTATAGTGATTGTATCTGGCTGTATCTTCCCCCTCTATATAGAAAATAGGTTGGTGTATGGTATTCCCACAGACAGTGTCAGCCATCCATAAAGGTTTATTTATCCTAGATCCTTATCTTCTTTAAGTTATGTTTCATACAGTATGCTCTACTTTGCAGTATGCGTATTTTCAGGTCGATCCTCAAAACTGCAGACAAGGACCATAAGGTGGGCAAGTACAGATGGGTCAACATCTTCTTACCCACAAATCACAATTGCGATTATTCACACCAGCCTGCAACCCATTTGCGGGAGCGTACACACAGTGCATTCACTACTGGAATCATTATCATTAGTGCCTGCGCATGGCTAGCCATGCAGGTTGCAGCAAAGGCCCTGCAATTGCGAATAATTACTGGTCAGATGAGTCACAGTCACCTCTGTATTGTGAAATACACTAGGCCAAGTTGTAGGTACCCTTGTGTAAATAAATAGCACAAGTCATCATTTTTGGTAAACAAATGACACTTACTGCCAGGAGGGAGTTTAAATATTAGCAATTTGCTATAGAGTTCCTCCGGAATGGTCCTGGGAAGACATTCCGTAACAAATACTTTGCTAAATTTTCTCATACCCAATAGAGGTGCACAGAAAAATTATCAAAGCTTCCCACGCATATTAAATGTTAATGTGCACACTGAGTCATTGCAGAATTTGGTGGTACCTTTATGATCAATTAAATCCCCCCTCCTCCTTTCACAATAAATATAGCAAGCATTAATATACTTTTATTTTCTGGGGGAGAGCACAGTAGATAAAGGGTGAGACGGTGTGGGAAAGTCTAGCATTTAATAGATGCATGTTTGGCGACTCTCTGACTGCCCTCTCTGGGAATGCAATGCAGGGGGCAGAACCGGGCGTGATGTGATAGGGGCCAATCCTCGCTGAACAAGGTCAATACTACAGGTATTGTACAGCGGGGCCACAATGACGCAAATCAATATAAATCACATCATCTGGTCTCAACGACCTCCCTGCTGAGAAGAGATTGAGGTGATTGCGGGGGATTGGCCTACCTTTCTGGGACGGGGACACATATTTTGTGAGCCTACCGGCCATCGTGGGATGATCGGCAAGTATGATGCATATAAATATCATGTATAAATAACTCAGAATGTGACATTGATAAAGTTATGTACTCAGCACAATTTGTGTAATTTGTGTATTATCCCTGTGTATTGTTGGCAGGATTCGACTGGCTCACATAGAGACCAGCTCCACCCCCCCCCCCCCCCCCCCTCCCGGATGGGCCCCACTGCCTGAGAACCCAACTCTTTTTCTATGGAATCAGGTTGTAGAATGTGCTCATTATACTGCACAAGACTATGGTGTATTTTCTACAGTGCATTGATGTTATTAATCATGCATGCACAAACAGTATTGAATGATTCTATCAATCCGTATATGATATATATATATATATATATAGATATATATATATATATATATATATATATATATATTTATGTATATATATAGATATATAGGTATATATATATATATATATGTATATATATGTATATGTATATGTATATATATATATATATATATATATATATATATATATATATATATATATATATATATATATGAAGGGGCCCAGACCAAGCTCCCCTTAGCACTACCACTGCTTTCCTCTAGGGGGGCCCTACCACTGGTTTCCCTCATGGGTCCATCATACCTTAGTGCAACTGTGATTTCTGGAAGAGTTAAGCACATCTGGTAAAACAACTTATTCATTGATCAGCGTATTCAATCTTTGCAAATTTCCCAGACGCTTTTTAAACTTATGTTGAAAATTACCTTCTTAGCAGGATTTTCCTTCAAAACAGAGAAAGGAAAACTAGCAATGAAACAAAATATATAAAAAAAAAAAACTGTCCAAGAGAATGGGCTAAGCAAGGGAAGCTTAGATGTGGGTTTCTCATTATTTTTAGACCAAAGTCCCAATTTAATAGCCTGTGATCGTCCAGCACCATTGTGATTCTAGCTAGATAGCTGTGAGATTTAAATCGACAATTAGTTGTAAGGCAAAGCCAACCTTAGAACTAAATGCCGTTTTAAATCTATTGGCTATCACACCGGAATATCGATGGTACAAATTGCAGCTATTACATTTAGGCCGTGTCTGTACACTACAATGGTAGTAATGAAACATACTGTATTATGTACAAAAAACTCACAGCCTGATAAGCACCCAAATCTTTCTCAGCTTCAGGAATTGAAGGCAAGGCCAGTTTATACTGTGGGTAGATGTATGAAGCAGTGATAAGGGAGAAGTGATAAAGTGCCTGGTACTTTATCACTGGCTAATCTGCTCCTGACTGTTCCTTTTTAAACCCAGCCTGTAACTGAACAGTCAGGAGCTGATTGGCCAGTGATAAAGTACCAGGCACTTTATCACCTCCTCCCTTAACACTGCTTCATACATCTACCCCGTATGTTATATGGAGGGAGCATGTGAAATGGCACACCGTTGTCCTTAATGTGGACTTTACCTTTAAATGAATGATACAATTCTAATAACAAATTCTGACTACCTCATTAGAACATGACAAAAGTCCTGGATTTACTGAGAACCATATAAAATTCTTTCATCTGCATTATGAAGACATGGATTAAAGGATAAATGTTCACATTACTGAAAATACGTAATTGTCACTGAGAGTTGTGTTTTCCGGTAACAAAAGTAATTGCTTCCAATCATTGTGCACATTTAATTATTCTTGAAATATTTACAGCTTTTTTATTTATCTTTTATTGTGTTACAATTCACTTTAATCCTCATGCAGTCACAGAATTACTGGAAAATACAGTAGAGTTACCATCAGGAAGAGAATTCCTATGACACAGCCAGCGGGGACTATAATATTGTAGTCCCAGGAGGTGATATTCACAGACCAAATGCAGTTACAAAACCTACACTATATTGTAATTAGAGATCAAAGCTAAACATAAAAACAAAGCAAAAAATATATAACGACAGCTCAGCAAAACAAGACTTATTGTTCACGACTAAACAGTTTATTGGATACAACTAGTTTATATTGCTTTTTGTTGGCTCTTTTTGAGTTGGGAGTTAAATTTGTATTCAAAAAAACTAGTGTCTTCCTATGTTTACCTGGAATTAATTTGAATATATTTTACCTGGATCTACAATTAATTAGGGTTGCCGACCCTCCCGGAATTACCGTGAGTCTCCCGAAAATATGGCCCCCCTCCTGGCCAACCGGAAGGGTGGGCAACCCTCCTGGAATCAGGGGGACCTGCCACAGACTGACTACCCCATTGGAAGCACTCCCTGACAATTACAGCTAGGCAGGCAGATTCAAAGGAGGTGTTTTCTCACCCTGGGACTGCCAGACCAGACTGCCACATCAGAGAGAATGCTTCCAAAGTAGCCGATGCAGTCCTTAGAACCCATTCTGTTCTCTTCCAGTGCTGGATTTAAGCTGTGCCTCTGGACTGTGCCTCCGGGGGGTGATTCAACATCACTCGGTCCCCAGCATATTAGCGTCAAGGACCGATGGTGCAGATTTGCGCATGTGTATTGGACAATTATGTGCAGGACCACTGTGCGAATGCCTTCAGCGACTATAAAAGTCGCTGAGGCATTCACAGACATCGGGTGGGCAGGGGTGGACAAGGAGATGGTGCTTGGGGATGCCCAGTATTTCCTGGGCGTGCCCGCAACAATGGTTGGTGAGCCCAGAAAACCTGTGGGTTGTTCCTATGCAAATGCAGGTGTGGCAAAGCCTGCACAAGATGGTTGGCTGATGTCACATGACGTTAGCGCCCACCCTGTTCTCGGACATTTCCACACCAAAATAAAGTCAGATTAGACTGACTTTTATTTGTGAACAGGGAAAATCATTTGATGGTCAGCAACCATCTAATTATTTTCCCCCGTAGGCTCGAATGCGAATGGATGTGTCAGCGTCCATTCACATGCTTCCGAGGGTATTCAAAAGGCCCGGCTTGCTGTCAGCGACGTCAGGCTCTGGTAAAAATGGTGTAGCCAATGGGAGAGGGCATGACCAATAGGAGGGGTGTGTCCATGCCCCGTAAAAGAAAATTAGCAGGGGTGCAGGCTGCTGACTGGTGACAGCGTCCGGCGGGTAAGAGAAGACATGCTGGTGCAGCATCTGCTTCTCTCTCCCTTTCAGCACACGTCACTGAGCAGGGTGTGCTGATCAGGGTAGAGAGGCTGTACAGCAGCCTGTCATCTACTCCCACTGCCCAGCTCCCTGCAGCAGGGAAGGGGGGGTGCGGGTGCAGGCCCTGGACCTGGGTAAAAAGTACCAGCCCCTCCCCCTCTTGACAGACCTGCGTGGGGTGGTGGGGGGGCAGGCATTTCGTTTACAGCTGCTTAGCGAACTAAGCTGAATTAGGCCCTCATTTCCACTTGCTGCTACCATCCTTAATGCCCACCTTCTGGTGACTTCAGTCATTAATCACCGTGACGGCAGGGGGCTGGGCGAAGATCAGCCAGTCCCCCCAGTAAAATAGGTAAGAACCCACCGCTGGTCTATGGATACCACTCCAATAAAGGTCTCTGAATGCAGGTTACAAAGGGGTAACAACCAGGGCTTGGTAAATCTGACAGCCCAGCTGTGCTGATAAAAACCTGCTTCTGCTGCTGTAAATGGAGGGCACAAATCAGTTATCAGAGGTATTGGCTGTGGCTTTTCCATGGTACATCCAGAGTATCCTTAATATTTGAGGGAACCACCAAAATGTGTGTTCTCAGATAAATATTGTGTAAATATTATGGGCAGGATGTATTAATATACATAGCCGCCGCGATGCCAGTGCATATGTACTAACATATGCGGCTGGCATCGCAGTGCGGTGATGGAGGCCCCCCGCAATACCTGTTATATGGTGTGCGGGGGGTCTCCGTCACCTCCTGGGCACCTCCTTCTCCCCTCACGCCAAGTACAGCTAAGCAGGCTGTCCCTGGCACCTCCTCCTCTCCCCTGCAGTCGGGAGGACATCCGGCTGCTTTACTAGGGGAAGGAAGGGCTAACCTTCTGGGTCCAGGTGGACCTGGTCTAAGGTAAGCCAGAGAGAGGGGGAGAGGGGAAGAGGGGGGTCGGCGGAGGCAGTGGGTTGACGTCGGGCTGGTGTCGGGCGGCGGATACCCTGCCCTGTGGTAACGTAGTGGAGGGGTTTTAGTACATATGAAAATGCGGTAAAACAGAGGTTTTACCGCATTTTCAGCTCAATACATCCCACCCAAAGTGATAAATAGGCCCCCAGAATAACTTAATTCTATTAGTTCAAACTGTAACCTATTGTCCTTATGGAGGAGATGCATTATAATCCACAGACACACAATGACACATACAGTACATATATTAATCATACTTTCTATAATATAATATAATGTTCAGAAAAAAATAGCTGCTAACATGTTTTCTCCGTCTGAAGAACACTGGGAACTTGTACATTTAAAATGCAAGAATTGAGTCTCTTACAAAATGTTCAGTAATTTGGTCATGCTGAGCAAGGATAAATGCATCATATCAGTCACGTAAATGAGCTTTTAGAGATAATTTACCAATCGTTCCTTTGTGCTGTTATCTTGTGTGTTTATAGTAAAGGACACAAAAGATAAATGTAGAACATGAGGACACACGGTACATTTCAACTAAAAGCAATACTTACTACCCAATTCAAAACTAATGCATCTTTTTCTGTTTTTAAATGGTACCAGACCCCCTGCCGAACATGGAAATAGCAAAAAAGAATTATAAGGTTTGAAAAACACATATCCAAACTAAAATGATAAATAATTAAACAGAATATGTAGGATGTATGTCAGGACCTGGAGTTTTTAAACTCCCCATCTCCCCCTCCTGCACTCAATATCTTGCACTGCCCCCAGTGGTACAGAGATGAGAGAAAAAGGAGACAAGAGGAGGTGACCGAGATGAGAGTGTGATGGAAGGGTGACAGAATTTCTTATGTTATGCTACAAAATGCTCCATTATACTAATAGATAGATAGATAGATAGATAGATAGAGATAGATAGATAGATAGATAGATAGATAGATAGATGGGAGTTTTATTTCACATGGGATGTTGTTATGGGCAACTAATCAGAATTTACTTCTTATTTATTTAGCATCTTCTAGAAAATTATAATAGATAGTTTCTGATTGGTTGCCTATAGACACATCCCATCTTAAATAGAACTCCCATCTTAGTAAATTTCCCCCATGGACTCCACAAGACCTCTGAAAGGGTTCTGATGTACCTGGCACCAAGACATTAGCCACAGACCCTTTAAGTCCTTAAAGTTGCGAGGTGGTGCTTAGTATTTAGATTTCCAGTGCATTCCACAGATGCTGGATGGAACTGAGATCTGGGAACGAGACCTTGACCTCTTTGTCATGTTCCTCAAACATCCCTAAACATCTTTTGCCATGTGGTATGGTCACATTATTCTGCTGAAAGGGGTCACTTCCTTCATTGTATATCCTTGCCATTAATGGCTGTCCTTGATCTGCAAAATGTTTAGGTACAGTAGGTGGTACTGTACATGCCAAAGTAGCATCTACATGAAGGCCAAGACCACATGTTCCCAGAGCACATTTCACAGAGCATCGCACTGCCTTCACCTTCCCATTGTGCATTCTGCTGTTATCTCCTCCCCAGGTAAATTATGCACATGCACCCAGCCATCCACATGCTTTAAAATAAAACATGATTCATCAGAATGAGCCAACTTCGTCCATTGATCCATGGTCCAGTTCTGCCATTGTAGGCACTTTTGGAAGTGGAAAGGTGCAGAAGACACACTGATATGGAATATGCTGTGATGCAATGTGTGTTCTGACACCTTTCTATCAGTATTAACTTTTGTACTATAGGAGTTCTTCTATGGGACCTACTGGCTAGCCTACATTCCTCATGCGCGTCAATGAGTCTTGGGCATGGTCACTGTTTGCTGCTTCTTGGAACACTTTTGGTATTTACTAACTAATGTATACTGAGAGCTCCCAAAAAGATCTGACATCAAGGATATATTCTGACCCAGCAGTTCAGGTATGTTGGTATCAGTACTGTTTTTCAGGAAAAATAGGTTCAGGAACTGCAGGTCTGGGGGTGGATCAATTAAATAAAAAAAACATATATAATAGAGAGAGGGAGGGAGAGATAGATGTATATATTGTATTTAGAAACAAAGGCACTCACAGGTGACTTTAAAATAAAACTTATCTTATGGAAATTAGATTTTCAGTTCCTGATGATGTCATATTTAATTAGAGGTTCAGGAACTGAGTTCCTGCTGGTTCCTGCTGAAAAATAGCACTGGTTGGTATATCACCTGTGCATTTCAGTTAACACCATTGTTTCCGCTTTGACTATAAGCACACCTGGATTGTGTTATATTTTTCTCTTTGAAAGGTTGCTTTGATCTTTTTTAAAGTATGAATAACTCAGAAAAGCACCATAATTCCATGCTATATTTGTATAGTCCCAGAACACGACTGCATAACAAAATGTGGAATTAAGGAAGAACAATGAGGACCACAGGAACATGAAGGACTGACTAGGTATCACCAGGATGTGGAAGCAAAGTACAAAGCAACTAAGGCATAATCAATATATGCAACAGGACAGTAGGAAAAAAGACAGGTTAAACATGTTTGAGCAGTACCCAAGACAAGTAATATTTTTTCAGACAAGTAATATTGTTCCATCATTATGAATAAGACTAGACTTTTCAGGCCATAAAATACCAGCACAGTCTGTAGATCAATGATCAATATACAGTTGAAGTGCAAAGTAGGGAATATTATGGTGTCTGGAAGGTCTGTCAACTATGGGAACTGCTATTACTTATGATTACTGTAAGTAAACATTAGGGGTGAAATGTAATAGGGTGAGGGAATCAGAAAGTGAGACATTTGGTCAGAAATCTACAGTTTTTTAAAGCGGCAATCAATTACACTTCAAAACCAGTTTTATTTTGCAGTGTAAATGATTGCTGCTTTAAAAAACGGGAGATTTCTGACCAAATCTCTCACTTTCTGATTCTCTTCCTCTATTGCATTTCACCCTAGGTTTGATTTTTGGTTTGGTATTAATGTGTTGCCATTTGTGAATTACTTGAAGATATTGCACTAAGTATGGAAATTTTTATTTAACAAAAACTTTGCACAGTCAATTGATAAAAATGTTCAAATATGTCTGCAAAAGAATAGGAATCTAATAAATGAAATTAATTGTTCCGTGACAACATAGTCTAAATGGAAGAAAAGAACATTGTAATGCATTCCCTTGAATTCTCAAAATAATTTATTCATCTCCTTCTGGCACAATGCTTTTAAATCTAATCCAAAGCAAAAGTTACTAATCACATGTGGTACCCCAGGTCTAGGCACATGAATCTTGGTCCCTTAGGTAGGGGTTCCAGCAAGGGACAGGTTTAAGGAGTGATCAAAGAGTCACAGCAGAGGGCAGGTGGGGTGCCTTCTGAGCCTTCCAGCAATTTAAGGATAGTACAAAAAAAAAAAAAGGAAACGAACCAACCTTGGTAGGGGTTGGAACTGGGGACGCTTGATATGAGTGGTTTCTGAGCAGCTGCTTAGGACAGGTTAGTTAGACCTGTATAGGTATAACAAAGAAAAACAAGGTTGCAGCGCTAATAGAAAAAAAATAATTTGCAATGGGATGATCTTTACATAAATATTTTTAATAACCAAAAAAATAATAATAATACACAATTGGGTATATGGCCATAATTAAGATACAATTAAAAACAGTATAATAACCAGGGCTATTTTTCAGCAGGCTCCAGCAGGAACTGAGGCCCTTATTCTAGTTCACTCTTTCTGACAAAATATTTCTTAGATGGACAAAACCATGTGCACTGCAGGTGAAGCAGGTGTAAAACCCCACCCAAATCTAATTATCTCTGCACAAGTAACACCTGCCTCACCTGCAGTGCACATGGTTTTGTCCATCTAAGGAATATTTTGTCAAAAAGAGTGAACTAGAATAAGGGCCTCAGTTCCTGCTGGAGCCTGCTGAAAAATAGCCCTGATAATAACAGTGCCTACTTCCACAGTTATAGCAGCAATACTGGAGAGTCTGTTCCTATTAGTGCCTTTAGTAATAAAGTTAGATGGTTAATAGAGTGTGGGGTACAAAGTCCAAGTGGTCGGCTCAGATGTTGGCAAAAATTACCGGTCCCACTGGATAGATGTTTGAGGTAGTAGAATGGAATGTCCTTGGTTCCCCAATTGGGAAGTGCCTGGGGGGTGGTAGTCTACAGATTCCAATTGCTGCAGCGGAATAGGTTGAAGATAAAGATGTGAATCCTATAGGGCTGGTCCAGCCCTACAGGATTCACATCTAACAGTATCCAACAGACTAAAAGTAAAACATCACATCTAACATTCACATCTAACAGCATCCAACAGACTATCAGTAAAACATAATTTTTTAAAGAAATTCAGACTCCCCTATTAAAAACTGGGGGCCAAATGTAATAGGGTGAGAGTTTCAGAAAGTGAGAGATTTTGGGAGAGTTTTACAAAATTTTTTAAAGCAGCAATCAATTCCATAGCAGAATCCACCTGGTTTTGCAGTGTAAGTGATTGCCGCTTTAAATAAAAAGGGAAAACTCTCCCAAAATCTCTCACTTTCTGAAACTCTCACCTTATTACATTTAGCCCTGGAAGAACAAAGGAAATCAGGAAGGACAGTCATCTTGGTTAAAACTAAAATCCACCTTTTTTTCCCATTGAGTCCAAAGGACCCTACAGTATGTAGAAATGTTGGTACTTATTTCCTAGCACGGCGCCCGTCTCATTGATTGTATGCCTTAAGTGTAAGGTACTTGAGGCATACAATCAACGCGATGGACCCGATTTTCTGTCAGTCACCTGCTAATTTGCCGGTGAAAGAGAAAATCGCGTTGATCGCATCCATCGCGGCCCATTATAATGGGCCGCGATGCGATCGACACGATCAACGCGATTTTCCCATAGAGAATAATGTTAAATTATTTTTCAAGTCAAAATCGGGTTGATCGCGGCCCATTATAATGGGCCGCGATGTGATCAACGTGATCAACGTGATTTTACATAGGGGACAATGGGAAATGGGCCAATATGCCCAATTTCTCATTGAGTATGGTTATAAAGTATTGTTAATGCCCCCCCATTGTTAACGCCACCCCACTATTGACGTCAACCCGAAGCGTTCATACCCCCACTATCCACGTCGGCGTGGAGTTGACTTTATAAAGTGTGGCGAGCGCAGTGAGCCACCGAGCCCGAAGCGTGGCGAGGGGCCGAGTATACCTGTGAAGTTATGCACGTCCCCTCGCGGGACTCGCTGCGCTCGACACGCTTCGGGCTCGGTGGCTCGCTGCGCTCGCCACACTTTATAATCGACTCCACGCCGACGTGGATAGTTGGGGTATGAAGAGGTCGGAGGACGCGTACCGCCGCCCCTCCCGGGCTCGCTGCGCTCACCATGCTTCGGATTGGTGTCAATAGTGGGGTGGCGTTAACATTGGAGGGGGCATTTAAAACATGAGGGGGGTTTTCTATTAAAATGGGTTTTTTTTTTACATTGAAATCAATGTAAAATCGGGTCTCAGGGACCATTTTACATTGATTCCAATGTAAAAATTGGGTCGATCGCGTCGATCGCATCGCATGCGATTTGGTTGGCATGCGATGTGATCAACGCGATTTTTCCGACCCAATCAATACAACGTGATCAACGTGATTTTACATAGGGGACAATGGGAAATGGGCCAATATGCCCAATTTCTCATTGAGTATGGTTATAAAGTATTGTTAATGCCCCCCCATTGTTAACGCCACCCCACTATTGACGTCAACCCGAAGCGTTCATACCCCCACTATCCACGTCGGCGTGGAGTTGACTTTATAAAGTGTGGCGAGCGCAGTGAGCCACCGAGCCCGAAGCGTGGCGAGGGGCCGAGTATACCTGTGAAGTTATGCACGTCCCCTCGCGGGACTCGCTGCGCTCGACACGCTTCGGGCTCGGTGGCTCAGGGACCATTTTAAAATCGGGTCTCAGGGACCATTTTACATTGATTCCAATGTAAAAATTGGGTCGATCGCGTCGATCGCATCGCATGCGATTTGGTTGGCATGCGATGTGATCAACGCGATTTTTCCGACCCAATCAATACAACGTGATCAACGTGATTTTACATAGGGGACAATGGGAAATGGGCCAATATGCCCAATTTCTCATTGAGTATGGTTATAAAGTATTGTTAATGCCCCCCCATTGTTAACGCCACCCCACTATTGACGTCAACCCGAAGCGTTCATACCCCCACTATCCACGTCGGCGTGGAGTTGACTTTATAAAGTGTGGCGAGCGCAGTGAGCCACCGAGCCCGAAGCGTGGCGAGGGGCCGAGTATACCTGTGAAGTTATGCACGTCCCCTCGCGGGACTCGCTGCGCTCGACACGCTTCGGGCTCGGTGGCTCGCTGCGCTCGCCACACTTTATAATCGACTCCACGCCGACGTGGATAGTTGGGGTATGAAGAGGTCGGAGGACGCGTACCGCCGCCCCTCCCGGGCTCGCTGCGCTCACCATGCTTCGGATTGGTGTCAATAGTGGGGTGGCGTTAACATTGGAGGGGGCATTTAAAACATGAGGGGGGTTTTCTATTAAAATGGGTTTTTTTTTTACATTGAAATCAATGTAAAATCGGGTCTCAGGGACCATTTTACATTGATTCCAATGTAAAAATTGGGTCGATCGCGTCGATCGCATCGCATGCGATTTGGTTGGCATGCGATGTGATCAACGCGATTTTTCCGACCCAATCAATACAATCAAAATCGCGGGCGCCGTGCTAGGAAATAAGTACTGAAATGTTCTCTAAATTGGCAAAAAAGGATATTGATAAAATTAATGTTACTATAGATAATAAATCCCAGCTAGGGAATACAAGGCTCTTAAAGTGTTAGCAGATAATGAGGCGATTGTCATTAAGATTTCTGACACAGAGGGCAGTACTATTACATACAGGAAGTATCCAATTTTTTACAAGATACAAGTTTGTATAAAAAATGACTAACAAGCCCAACAGAGGCCTTCATTTTAGAACTGGAACCCTGCTAAAATGGGGTTTGCAAAACAGAAGTATTGATGCTAATGAAGTTAATTATTTATTTAATAAGGCACCAAGGTTTGCAACCTTTTATTACATCCCTAAGATCCATAAAAACCTATCCTGTCCTCCTGGACAACCTATAATCAGTGGTATAGGCTTATTGACTTCCAAAATTTCTGAATTTGTTGATAGATACATAAAAAATATGTTCCACAAAAGGAAACATTCGTTCAAGATTCCACACACATTTTACAGTTTATTGAAGGTCTACAGTGTTCAGAGAATTACAAATGGTGCACAGTGGACATACAGTCCCTCTACTCCGCAATTCCTCATGGCAAGGGCATCAAAGCCATTAGGGAGGTGTGAAATAATGATCAAGGTATCACGGAAGTAAAAATTGAATTAATCTGCAAATGTTTAGAATTTGTTCTTTCTGGAAGAATGGTACATCCAGACCTGTGGGACAGCAATGGGAAGTATATGTTCCACGATTTTTGCAAACCTATACGTGTCCCACTGGGAGAAGGAACTAAAGAATGGCTCATTTAAAGAAAATCTGATCTTGGTAAAGAGATACTGTATATAGATGATTTTCTGATAATATGAAATGGAAGTACACAGCTGTTTGAATCCTTTATGGAGACCATAAACAGCAATGATTATCACTTAAAGTTCACTCATACCATCAATGGCAAAATAATTGAATATTTAGATCTGGTCACAAGTACAGAAAAGTGGCCAGATTGAGACTTATACCCGTTTTAAGACTGCCGATAGTACCAGTGATATTGAGTTTACTAGCTGTCACCAGTCCAGGTGGAAGGAAAATATCCTGACATCCCAGTTCACAAGGCTGAGAAGAAATTGTACCACACTTAAAAAATTTGATGAACAGGCCAGTGTATATATATATACTGAAAGTTCTGTAAGTGGGGCTATCTCAGGATGTTAGTAGAAAGCTCTAAAAAAAAAGGTGAGCGCAAAAGAGAGAGATCTGCTGGTAGATAAAAAGAAAAATTAAGAGAACGTTGAAAAGGCAGAGAATACGCTGTTCTATCCATTTTTTACCAAATTTAGCTCTGCGGAGAACAGCATGAAAAATATCATTAGGATGCATTGGTCAGGTAAGTCCTGGAGGGGGGGACCCCTTTATTGGGAGGGGGGGTCCCCACTCCCCCAGGGCCCCTGGCCAGGCTCACCGGTCAGTAGGGATAAATGTTTTGGCCGCGGGACCTTATATAATAAGTGTCCCCCGGCTGTGACATTACCCTGCTGGCTAGTTTGGCCTGGGGCTGGTTCTTAAAATATGGGGGACCCCTATGCATTTTGTCCCTCCTATTTTGGGAACCAGCCCCGGACCTGGCGCATGGTGCACCTCCTGTGAAAATTCATTGTTCGTTTGGATCCTGGTAAAACCGTCGCTGCCTATATTGGTGTATTTGTTCTTATATATATATATCTGCTTGCACTTTATTATATATTTCTTTGTGATCTGCAATTGTTATCATGTTTAGAAATAGCGATCTTAACTTAAAAAGATCACAGGAATGTCTGAGGATATTTGACGAACAGGCCACAGCGGCCAGTCATGCGAGCACAGCTGACACTAGTAATGGTGATCTGATAGATCTTGAACGGCTTCTTATAAAAGAGTCAAAAACTTGGTGGGACATTAAAAGTCTCGACAACTATGTCAGCTGTGGTCGCATCCCTAGAGGTTTAAGGTTGGTAAAAAATCCCTCGTTTGGGAAGGATGATGAAAATTTCATCAGAGAATGGAACCGCACTCTGGATGCGTGCTCCATTGAGCTAATGCGGCTTATTATTTCTGAAAAGAAAAAAACATTTAATGAAATAGAGTCTAATTTAGCAAAGTTAATCCCCAACCTTGAAGCCAATTATAGTAAAGAAGCTTTATCATCAGCAAAAGCTGAGATTGATAAAAAAGTGTCGGCTGTTGAGACTAAAATAGTCGACACTAAACAGAAAAAATTTATCAGAGATAAGACTGACTATGAGAATAACCAAGTCAGAACATGGCAAACAGATAAAAAAATCGAGAAAAAAGTATATCCCATTAATAGAAAAAATAGGGATTCTCGACCTGTGGCCAATAGAAGAGTTTCCATCAGTAATGATGCGTACTCAACACCTAAAAGGTATAGGCCTCCACACTTTAGAGAACACACGCCATATAGATGGAAAAAAGTACCTATTAAAAGTAGGGACCCCAAACAACATTGGAACGAGCCAGTTTTTGATAATGGCCAGTCTAGAAACTGGACACATAAAAACAGATTTGAGGTACTTCAATCGACACAGGAAAGTCTGCCTTTTTTAGATCGGGGCCAGGTCGAGCACCCCCCTCTAACAGCTCCAAATCGTACCCCTATAAGAGTAAAAAGACGACTAGGGGATCTAGAGGAAAGGGACTGCATGCGAAGAGAACCAAAACAGCGTCTCATTCAATAGGCTTTGCTAGTATACCTGCTAATGATAACTTAGTTAGTGGTCCTACTCACGGTTTAGATAAACTGTCTCTGGAAAAAATTGGTATTTTTAATCTTTCTAGAAAAAATCTCACTAATATAGAAGTCTCAGTACTACAGAAGGGTTTGTCTTTTGCCCCGGCACATGGACCAGATAAGGCTGATCTACAAATTGATTTAAATTTGTTTACACGTAAATTAACATTAAAAAGAATTTTTTTTAAAAAACCTACCATTGAAAAAATACCAGAGATTGACAATGGATCAGGTTTAAAATTGAAGTCGACGTACTACCCCCTTGAGTCAAGGGGCCCTTACATCGACCTTTTTTCGGAACTGGTTAAAAAAGATCTAGCCAAGATTGATCCCAATATCAGGGGCCGTCATAATTTAAATTTTAAGGAAACATCAGCCTTAAAGGGACTTAAAACAGATAGTTCCATAGTTATAAAGAGCGCGGACAAAGGTGGCGGGGTCGTCATCATGGACCGCAGCCACTATGTTGACGAAGCATATAAGTTGCTACATGATGTTAACTCTTATGTTAAACTACCCTGTGATCCCCCTAAGGAATACCTTGTGGTTCTGGAACAGATTTTAAAAACTGGTTTAAGTGAAAAAGTTATTAACATCGATGAATATCGATATCTGTTTAACACCTGTCCATCATTGGCCACGTTTTACCATCTGCCAAAAGTGCACAAGAGCACTACGGCCCCACCTGGAAGGCCCATTGTGGCCGGGATTGGGTCCTTAACATCGCGTATTTCTGAATACGTTGATTGTTTTATTAAAAAGTATGTGCCCACAATAGAAACTTACATAAAGGATTCTACTCACCTTCTACAGATACTGGACACTATTGTCTGGGAACATGATTATTGTTTTGCTTCCATTGATGTACAAGCATTATACACGTGTATCCCCTCATGATAAGGGTATACGATCTGTACAACAAGCCTTGTCAAGAGACTCCTCTATCTCCCCTGCAAAGAACAATTTTATATGTGAATGCTTAAAATTTATTCTCAAGTATAACTACTTTGAATTTTTGGAACAGTGGTTCCTGCAGATATGCGGGACTGCTATGGGGACGATTTGCGCTCCAAGTCTAGCTAACGTTTACATGGACGAGTGGGAAACCACAATTCTTGATAACGATATGAGACGGAATATCGTCCTGTTCAAACGTTACATAGACGATATAATTATTATATGGAGAGGTGATGCTGATTCATTTAATGAGTTTGTGAGTCTATTGAATGTCAATTCTTTTAATCTGAGATTCACGTCTAATTTTCAAAAATACAAGATTGAATTTTTGGACGTCATGCTCAGTACTGAGAATTTTCCAGATAATCCAAAGATTGAAACATCCACCTTTTTCAAACCGGTGGATGCTAACAGTTATTTGGACTATACTAGCTGCCACCTCAATGCCTGGAAGGATAACATCCCTTTTTCTCAATTCCTCCGCCTGCGGAGGAATTGTTCAGACACCACCAGGTTTGAGGAACAATCAGAAGTTTATGTTAACAGGTTTAAAGACCGAGGTTATCCCACTAGTATCATTCACAATTCCCTCGAGAGGGCTAGAGGACTTGAAAGAAATAATTTACTTCAAACTAAGCCAAAAAACATTTTACCTCTTGCACAAACTGGTAGATCTTCTGATGTATTGTTTGTTACTAAGTACAACACCCATGAAAATGAAATCAAGCATATACTCAGGAAACATTGGAATGTCCTGAAAATGGACCCCATATTAAAAGATGCCATTTCCGAGTATCCCAAAATAGTATATAAGAAGGCAGACACCCTTAAATCTCTTATATCTAAAAGTCAGCTTGAAAACGTTGTGGAGAGACCCATTAGTAACACCTTTCTATCTCTAAAGGGAAGCTTTCCTTGTAATGGATGTAAGGTGTGCGCACACATGAAGAAGGGCCCCGATATCATGGGCACCGACTTGAAAATTCAAAAGTTTATCAACTGCAATTCCATGTATGTAGTTTATTTGTTATCATGTGGATGCGGGCTAAACTACATCGGTAAAACTAAACGCTGCTTAAAAGTGCGAATCCTCGAACATCTGAGGAACATTAAACACGGGGTACTTAATCATAGTGTTCCCCGACACTTTAAAGAGAAACATAATTGCGACCCGAGTAGTTTATCTTTTCAGGGGATTGAACTTGTATCGAAAGGGAAGAGAGGGGGAGACCACGATAGACTCTTAATTAAAAGAGAGACTATGTGGATCATCAAACTTAATACTCTCGCCCCTACAGGTTTAAATGAAGGCTATGAAGTAACACCCTTTATTAATTAATTTTCTCTTTCCAATTTTTACATATTTTTATTAATTGCTGCTCCTTTTTAATGTATAGTCCATGATTTATTGAAAAATCGGGTTATCCATATGAGCCAAATTTATTGGTCGATTTTTATATGATTATATATTATTTGCATATATTATGAATTCTTTGTATATGTATATTTATGTGTTACAGATTTGGTTTAATATTTAATTGATCTGATAAATACGCCATTAGACACTCGATGTTGTGTTACGATGTTTCAACGATATTGTGTTGTTTGAATCACGATGTTCGATTGCTGCTAATTCTTTATACAAAACTGAATGCACTTTATATATGTATACTTGTATTGTATTTATGATTCCAATGTCATGTATGCAGTTTATATATTTTTAATTTGTCTGATTTTTATTGTAAATCCATGGCAAAATAGCTCCGTGCACAGCTTAGTTCTGGTTGAGCTTTCCCATTGGTTGCCCTACGGGCGCGCCTTCCCCATTTAGCCTATTGGGAACCTTATTTCTTGTCACACGTGTGGACCATTCAGACGCGCGTTAACGTGCGCCTGCTTCATATCCCGCTGTCCAATCACGGGCTCCAGGTCTCTGGTGACCACACCATAAAACCTGAACGAGCGGACGTAATAGCCACGCCCTCTGACGAAGTCTTAGTGACGAAACGCGTCAGGGCGTGGCTTACGTCGCTCATCCACCTTACCTCCTGTGACGCTGTACTCTGGTGGCTTCCCCCGTCCTCTGCACGGCAACCCAGCCTGGCGGCGTTCTGAAAGGGAGTTCCAGAGGGGCTGATCGTGTGAGCTGTCTTGCCTTGGATAGTATGTACATGTCATGTGGTAGCCAGTCCACAGAGCTTTAATACTTGGTACGAGGCTTTTATACTGCTGTACCCGGGAATTTTATTTTCCATAATAAATTTGTCTCTTTTAATGCACTATGGAGCGCACCTTTTTCTTATCTTTTGTTGCCTATATATATATATATATATATATATATATATATATATATATATATATAGTCCAGGCATAAGTGGCACAACACATGTATCAGTCCAGTTTTATGCTGGGGTGTCAATCTCAGAAAGATGAGTCCATCAGACCACTTCCAAATATAATTCCATTTTTGTAGAGAGCACTCACCAGGCTGTTGTCATATCCAAAAGAGTTTTAATCACACATAGTGTACGTGTCGACGTTTCGGTCCACGCAGGGACCTTCCTCAAGACCACCAAGTAAATGTGAAGCTTTTCATCAGGGGCCCCTGATGAAGACTGGTAGGACCTAGTTTAAACAGGAATCGAAATGGATACACGCTCTTGATACTGTACAACCACATGGTTTGAACGAATTACTACCCATGTCTTGCTTCTTGTGAACCCTCTTTTCCGATGCCCGGGGACCTACCCATCTATACACATTGTTGATAGACGGTCCCTCCACTTTGTAGAGCCCATCCGGCACCCGGACAAAGTGCACACCCTTGCTGGTAGCCCCCATTGTTTTATCATGTTCCCTTTACATAGTCTGAGATCTGGAAGACCCAGGTTGATCCATGGACTACTTTTTTGACTCACTTGCGGGTTTGGGCTTATTTAAGCCCAGCTTTCTTCAGTCGACCTTATTTGTACAGCATTGATAGCTTTGGACTTTCTCTGATAGCTTTGGACTTTCTCTGTTATTATTTATATGTATTGTTATTGCTGCCTGTCTCCGACACTTACCATGGTCCGCTGTTACGGATCTGCACGGCTTACCCTAGGTGAGATCACCTTATACACGGTGTCTCACCCATTCTACACACCCTACAGCGTCCCCATTCACTCCCTGTTTTTCCCCCCTTCCTTCACACACACACGGCTTCCCCTTTAGTATGGACTGTAGCCATAGGTACAGTTTTCACATATTGGGTCTTTCTCCTGACCCGCTAGTTGTATCTTCCCCCCTTCACTTATTTTCCCCAGCCTTTTACACACAGAAAGACACAGTACATTTCCATTATACAGCGCTCAGCTGTTTGCACATAGTTGCTCACCCAGCCTTGCCATATTACTTGACAAGGTCTGCGCACACTGGACGGATACATTCCGTTCAGCACCTTGGTTACACGCATTGCGTGTTCCCATCCAGATTCTCCCTTCAGCACCATGCACACGCTTTGCGTGTCCCTTTCCAGACACTCTTTTCAGCACCATGTACACACGCATTGCGTGTGTGCATCTAGACACTCTACAGCCTTCCCGTTAACGGCATCTCACAGCCGCGCATACCGCGCAGACAGCCCAGGGACCGGTTATGCTTCCCATATTAGCCAGCAGCACGCAGAGCTCCCCCCGGGAGCTGACTGACAGGTAATTGCACACAGTGATCTGGCGCTTCTTGCCGTTCACTGACCCGACTGACAGCAGCCGCCCGCTGTAGTACTACATGGACACAGTCCACATACGGGAAACGGCCGCAGCACACGCATACTACAGTTCCCCGCTCAGAGCCGGTCTGTGGTCATCCCGCTCCCTCATTCCCCTCACTTAAGGTGTACATGGTGGTAGATTGTTCACATGCCTGTACTTTCATAGACACCAGGGTCACTATGCACTTACCATGGTGGCTGATCTCCTCTATGTTTATTTACTTTGTCACTATGGTTACCAGGTACACGGTGATGGACACACGCACCTGGTGAGTCAGAATCTGTCGGTGCAGCAGCGCCGATGATGTCATCAGTTCCTCGCCGGGTGCCAGCACGGTGGTGGTGTGCACAGAGTGATTTGACAGTTTTTCTACTATAAATGTGAGTAATGTTTGTACACTTATTATGTCTTGATAAAGGGCTACCCGCCCGAAACGTTGGCTTTGCACTATACCAGTGTCTTCACGTTTTTTGCATTGACTGCCGCCGTGCAGTTCTAAAATTATTCTTAGAGTGACTTCTGCTTGTTCGTACTATATATATATATATATATAAGTGTGTGTACAAAACTGCCAGCACTCCAATGAAAAAAGGACCTGGTCCCAGTGCCGAATGTACAAATATACACAAGTCCAAAGCAGAAAAAACGTCATTCAAAAGGCAATAGTGAAAAAATTATATTAAATGCATGGTACAACAGGTGACGTTTCAGGGTATAAGCCCTGTCCTGAGACCAATGCTGTAGGTTTGGTCTCAGGACAGGGCTTATCTATATACAGTATATACATCTGAGAGGCAACATATGACTGACATCCAGTATCGGCTTCAAAGAAGCCCCACCACCTTCAGTGAGTCAGTTTGGGGTGACAGTTGGTAGTATTGGGTGTGGCTTTCCTGTGACCTTTGCACTGTGCTGCAGTGCCATGCTATTGGTTACATCCAAATGTACAATGAGCCCCAAAGCAGTTAATAAAAGCTATGTGTACATGAAAACACGCTAACATGTCAGGGCTTGCTCATGTATTGTGTTTACAAATGGTTCCATGTAAGTGACCACAACAAACCTTATATATTGTAAAGATCATGTAGGCATAGGGATCAATGGGGCAGATGTATTAAGCCTGAATAAGAAATAAACTGGAGATAAAATGAAGATAAAGTGAAAAGAGATAAAGCACCAGCCAATGAACTGTGTTTGAAAATGACAGTTGAGAGTTGATTGGCTGGTGCTTTATCTCCTAAAGAACTATAATATAGTATTGTACAATATTTCACACATATCAGAGCAGTGTAATCTGCCAATAATGTTACTAAATAACTACAATTTAAAAACAGCAAAATAAAGAGATTTTAGGCCTCCATTAAACAGTTTATCAGTATCAGTAAGAATGACCCTAAGGACAGGTCATGCAGAGTTTTATTGGATTAATAAATAATGGATATATTGTATACTGTACTATAGGTATTACATTCTGTGCCTTATGTATGATAGGCCTTATGGTCTATGCATTATAATACTACTTGAGTTCTCAGAAGCTGATTGGTTGCTGAGCTTGGAATTCTATGACATCACAATGTACAGTATGTTGTCACAGTCCCTGAGATTGGGCTGTGTTATCTCATTATAGTAGTGTTTGCCAGTCGAACCACTACAGTGAATTTGCGTTGCTGATTTTTTTAATCACAACTTGCTAATTTTTTGTGAATTTGGAAGAACTCCCGAGCCCCATTTCCCCTGGATGGTGGCCGGACATGGATGTGAGTATAGACATGTATTATTATTTCCTGATTATGAAGATGTATAAATGCAGCAATATCTACCTTTTAGGTTTGCCATTTCTCTCACCAGTGTTAGTGTTAGGTCATATTGCTGTATAAATACCGTACCTATACCTGAAGAATTACACAGATGGTAAGAGGGAAATTAGTTTTTCTAGTAGTTATTTATTTTCTTTGTAATGTTTAGTAAAGGACCCTAGGTCTGATGGTTCATTAGTAGAGATAATTAGGACACATATAAAGGATTTCCCAATCTAGATAAATGGTATATTGTGCCCTGAAACATATCTAATGCCACCCAACTTATCTATCGTTGTCTTCCATAAATAACATTACAATGGGGCAATGTGTAGTTAGGGATACATTTATAGTAGTAAGATTGCCCACCATGGGATACAAACCATGGCTTGTACTTACAGTAGGCGGCTAGTATATCTGATCATGTGTCATTTGTCATTGCTGATCAGTGGTCATTTTGCTTTTGGGATTCAAAGCAGTTAAATTTGTACAGGAAAAGTCACACAGTTTCGAACCAAACTTTATATGGATTTCATGCCATTTGATAAATCCCACAGCATACCTCCCCACATGACAGTGGCGTAAGTTTATAACAGAGGCCCGGAGACGAAAATGTGATGTTGCCCCCCCCCCCTCCCAAACAAAAATATAAAAACCCTGCCTACTTAAGACTATTGGTTAGCCATCCTAATATGCAGACACACCCCCATAGGCATATACACACAGACACACGTATACACACACATATATACACAGCCACATACGCACATGAAGCCACATGTATACACACAGCCACATACATCACATGTACACACACTGCCACATACATCACATGTATACACATACAGTAGCTACAGTAAACATGCACATACACCCACAATTATACGCTGCCACATACACACACAAACACATGTATACACACACAGCTACATATGCACATACATCCACATGTATACACACAGCAACATACACATATGTATACACACAACCACACACACACACACACACACACACACATGTATACACACAGCCACACACACAGCAACATACACACATGTATACACACAGCCACACACACACACATGTATACACACAGCAAAATACACATATGTATACACACAACCACACACACATGTACACACACAGCCACACACACACACACAGCAACATACACACATGTATACACACAACTACATCTGCACATACACCCACACCCACATGAATACACACAGCAACATAAACATATGTATACACAGAACCACACACACACACACACATGTATACATACAACCACACACACATGTACATACACTGCCACACACACATGTATACACACAACTACATATGCATATACACACACCTCTGTAAACACACAGCCACATATGCACAAACATCCCAAATATGCACACAAAGCAACACATGCATACTGTATAAACACATACCTCCCAACTTCTGTGCTGGTGAAATAGGGGCAAAGCCGCGCGAGCGTCTGAAAAGGGGGCGTGGTGTATGCAAATGAGGGCACGGCTTATGCCAATTAGCCGCAACCTTATTTTCATACGAGAATAGACGCTGTGCGCATGCACACAGCGTCTATTCTATTAGATTGGGGGGTCTCCCAACTGCCACCCCCCGCAGCGGGACAATACCTGCCGCGGGTGGGACAGCGGGACAGGACCCGAAAATCAGGACTGTCCCGCTGTAATCGTGACAGTTGGGAGGTATGTAAACATAGACCTATATAGATACACAGACACAGTACACATAAATAGTTTAACAAGCACTACAACTGCCCCCTCTCACCTATAAAAGAAGCATCCGTCCATAGTGTAGCATGAGTTAGAAGATTGTGTGGGATTGAGGTGAAGAGCTGGACGGAGGAGACAGGGACTGTGTGACAGGAAGTCCCGCCTCCTCCTCCTCTCACTGAGATGATGAGATCGTGGAGCAGTGCTGCTCGCCTGATAGAGTATTCTGGCTGGCGTGCAGGGGGTGGTGTTTATCGGAGGCAATGGATGTCAGGCCGCTGAGTATCCCCTTCAAACGTGGCGCCCAGCGGCAAAAGACTCCATTGCCTCCGAGACTTACGCCACTGCGTGGCCCATTCCCGGATGGACAAAATGTTCCATCCCTGGACTTCCCTCTTGATTTATGATTATAGTTTTCTAGGCTGAAACACCTTTCTTATCAATTAGCAATTAGAAATCATGAATTAAGAAGGAAGTCCCGCAACAGATACGTAAGAGAGTAAAATCCTGAAATCATAGTGTGTGTATAGGAAAAGCCAAATATCATAATAAAATTCACACAAGGGCGTCAGGATTTTTTTAATACACTTTATAATGTTTCCATCTTTATCAAGGCATTTTACATAATTTTCAGCTTTTTTAAATGCATTTGCAATGAGTTCTGGCTTTTTCAGTACCCTTTACATGATTTCCGGGCTTATTCAATGCATTTACAATGATTACCGACTTATTTCATTTATTTACAATGGTTTTTGGCTTTCTATGTGCATTTACTATGATTTTCAGGCCTTTTTTTAATACACTTAACATGGCTTTGGCTTATTTAATGCATTTACAAGGTTTGCATTTTTGGTGTCTTTCTTCTCACCTATACAAAGTTATTATACCTGCCCCTTGCACACTGGAAAGTGAATCTTTTTCTTCTGGCTTGCTGCCAATGTCTCAGAAACAACTGGCAATTCAGTCATTACATCATTAGTACTTTAAATCTATTATTGTTCTGTCCTAATGAGTCTAATAAACTGATCTTATATAAATTCCATCTTTTTATTTTAAGGAGAAGAACAACCCTAGCTCGTCCCTCCCTAGTGGTAAGTATGCTGTTTATGTTGTTTCATTATAGTACTATCTAGGTTAGGTCTATGCTAGAGGTTCATGGCTTGTATATTTTGTTACATCAGTGCCTGTGTATGTGAAGGCACCCTGCAAATCCATATGTGATAAGGAGAGAACAGTGTGAAAACATGTGACATAGCACCTCCCCCACACACACTCTCCTTGTCGCATATGCCCCCCCCCCCCCACCACCACCACCACCACCATTCTACCATTATCACCTGTAACCCAAGGCCCTCACCACCACCCATTTACCTTGCAAGCAGTGACAGACTTGGCCGGGATTTGTGCACGCATGCGACGTGATGTTGCATGTGTACACACACCAGGCACATGTGGGAATGTGCATGCCAGACATGCGTGCGCTGCCTATCCTGGCTTGCAGGGGTAGAGGGGAATAGCCGCATGTGATGCCCCTCTCTCCTGGACCCGACTGGCGCACGAACCCGTCGTGAGTCCAGTGACTCTCTCTGTCTGCCATTTGGGAGATGGAGTCTTCACATTGGGGTAACAAATCGGCCCCTCTGGCATTTGCCAAAAGTTCCAGGTGGCCAATTCAGCCCTGCCTGCAAACCAGACACATGGGCATTGGGGCAGGTGACGGTGTGGCCACAGAGCCTCTTGCTTGTTGTGGCACACATTATAGGAATAATATGCTATTATATAGCATCCATGGAAGATTCATCCCTGGTTCATGGCATAGCCTACAACATAGAACCAATATCAGCAACTTATACATCTTTATTTACACGTTCATACAAAAGTTCCTAAATATTTATAATATGATTGCTAGGCTGTTATATAATTCTATAGCTGTACTAAGGATATGATGACATACATCTAATTTCTAATATACAATGTTCATCCTGAAATAACAGGGAATAAAAGAAAGAGGGATGATGAACCCTCCCTGGCCAAGGTTAAAGATCTGCCTTGTAAGTATTATTCTCCTATCAATACAAATGTGTTCTGCCTGACCAACCAGAATTGTTATGGCTATAATACAGAGTCTAAATTCTACAGTATATCTAAGTGATGTAAAAAATGGAGTTAGACCATTCAGGGCCCAGCATGAGCTTTAGAGGGTCCTTATAAAATGCTTGCGTAGCAAATAGTTTCTATACGTCTTTTGTAATGGAACCATTCATTATAATGGGTCAAAGAGGGATGGTGTTGGTCCCTGGAGCTTTAGCTTCTTCCTATGGGAATTAGTGCCATCTTGGGAATACCTGTTCAATCTGATTCCTCTGATTCCTCAGCACTTACTGCCCTGTGTCTGTAGCATGTGTGACCTCAGGACATGCATGCACAACCAGCATCCTAAGGAAAATTGCATGTCAAGAGTGTCCTTTGGCCCATAGTGTCTTACCTACCTGCATCCTATGCAGCGGTGTAGCTAGGTGCCATGGTGCCCGGAGCAAGGGCATATTTCGCGCCCCCCCCCCCCCCGGTAATGAATTGGGGGCGTGGCTAACATGTGTTGGCATGTTATATTTGAAAATTAAAAATTAAAAAAATAAGACACTATATAAGATGCTGTAACGGAATCTGCTGCGCTATATAAGACGCTGTAACGGAATCTTCTGCGCTATATAAGAAACTGTAACGGAATCTGCTGCGCTATATAAGACGCTGTAACGGAATCTGCTGCGCTATATAAGACGCTGTAACGGAATCTGCTGCGCTATATAAGACGCTGTAACGGAATCTGCTGCGCTATATAAGACACTGTAACGGAATCTGCTGCGCTATATAAGACCCTGTAACGGAATCTGCTGCGCTATATAAGGTGCTGTAACGGAATCTGCTGCGC
Organism: Crinia signifera; assembly: GCF_055691185.1. Lineage (NCBI taxonomy): Eukaryota > Metazoa > Chordata > Amphibia > Anura > Myobatrachidae > Crinia > Crinia signifera. The sequence goes on from NC_139218.1 coordinate 63,759,093, forward strand.
TATATAAAAGACACTGTAACGGAATCTGCTGCACTATATAAGGCACTGTAGCGGAATCTGCTGGGCTATATAAAAGACACTGTAACGGAATCTGCTGCACTATATAAGGCACTGTAGCGGAATCTGCTGCGCTATATAAGACGCTGTAACGGAATCTGCTGCGCTATATAAGACCCTGTAACGGAATCTGCTGCGCTATATAAGACGCTGTAACGGAATCTGCTGCGCTATATAAGACACTGTAACGGAATCTGCTGCGCTATATAAGACCCTGTAACGGAATCTGCTGCGCTATATAAGGTGATGTAACGGAATTTTCTGCGCTATATAAGACCCTGTAACGGAATCTGCTCCGCTATATAAGGTGCTGTAACGGAATCTGCTGCGCTATATAAAAGACACTGTAACGGAATCTGCTGCACTATATAAGGCACTGTAGCGGAATCTGCTGCGCTATATAAGACGCTGTAATGGAATCTGCTGCGCTATATAAGACGCTGTAACGGAATCTGCTGCGCTATATAAGACGCTGTAAAGGAATCTGCTGCTCTATATAAGACGCTGTAACGGAATCTGCTGCGCTATATAAGACCCTGTAACGGAATCTGCTGCGCTATATAAGACCCTGTAATGGAATCTGCTGCGCTATATAAGACCCTGTAACGGAATCTGCTGCGCCATATAAGACCCTGTAACGGAATCTGCTGCGCTATATAAGGCACTGTAACGGAATCTGCTGCGCTATATAAAACGCTGTAACGGAATCTGCTGCGCTATATAAGACACTGTAACGAAATCTGCTGCGCTGTATAAGACACTGTAACGGAATCTGCTGCGCTGTATGAGACACTGTAACGGAATCTGCTGCGCTATATAAGACACTGTAACGGAATCTGCTGTGCTATAAGACACTGTAACGGAATCTGCTGCGCTATATAACATGCTGACAGCTGTACATAAAGATAAATAAATAAAGATAGATAGATATATACAGCACAGCAGGCCAGGGCAGCAGCAGAAGCCTGAGATTCACTCTCTCCCCCCCCCCCCCCCCCCCCCCTATTCTTTAGCTGTAACAAAAAAAAAAAATCAATCCACCTTGAATAATGATAAGGCACGGGTGGCAGCCAGCAAGACACCTTCTCCTCCTCCAGGCTACAGCCAGCGCTTGGGAAGGCTGATGACGCTGCTGTAGCCAGGGAGGGGGTCAGAGACAGCAGGTGACTCTGGCTGCCACTGGGAGGAGTCTGTACTGTGTCAGTGGAGTGCTGCCTGCTACGCTGCCTGCGCTGCCCGGAAGCCGGACCGAGCAGCAGCAGCAGCAGCAATTCAGGAGGAGGACTCGGTGTCTGTCAGCCCGCCACCCGGCCTCACCGCCCGTGACGCTTGGCGGCAGGGACCGGGCGAGCAGGGCAGGCGCCGGGCAGGGCAGCCGCCGGCGCTGCGCACGCTGCCTGGCCAATTAGTATGCAGACGTCACACGGTCACCACAGCAGGGATCATTTGCGGAGGGGGGGCGGGCCGGCGGCGCCAGTCAACCAATCGGCGCCCGGAGCAGGAGCTCCGGTGCTCCGCCCTCCCTACGCCTCTGATCCTATGGGGGACTTGTGATTCACAGTGGAGTCTCATGCTGCCCTGGAATGTTCCAGAAATCCCCCAAATTCCCCACTGCTCCTATCCATATGCTTGGTTCCATAACCATGTTAATTTTTAGTCTGCATATGTACGGGATGCAGTTAAAATCCCGGCAGTCGGGATCCCGGCGTTCAGAATCCCGACGCCGGAATCCCGACCGCCGAAATGCCGACACATTCTCCCTCCTGGGGTGTCCACGACACACCTGGAGGGAGAATAAATTAGTGTGCCGAGCGTAGCAAGGCGGCCAATAGCGGCATTCGGGGGCGGAGCCGCACGATGTAAACAAACACCGTGCGGCTCCCTCAGAGTCCGGTCTGGTTTCGGGGTGTCGGTTTGTTTTTTTGCCAAGACACTTACCTGGACTACGTCGCGCTGGGACAGGGGAGTATGGTTTCCTTCCACAGCTCCCACATGGATTTCGTCGGATCCGGACGCCATCGCCGACAGCGACGTCGACATGGAGGCAGAAGACGACACAGGACCAGGACATCAGGGCTACCTACGGAAAGAAGATAGGTAAGTATTAGTATGTGTGGGCTTTGTATGTATTAAAGTTTTATTTTAAATGTGTGTCAGTGTGTTTTGTGTACTATTTTTTTAACTGTGGAACTACAAGTGCCAGTGGGCCCTTTAATGCCCAGCATTCTGGGACTTGTGGTTCTCCAAGTCCCAGCTTGCTGGGGAGGCTTGCTGGCACTTGTAGTGCCACAGTAAAAAACAATAGTTTAATCTATTTTTTTACACCATTTATCAGCTCGATGCCCACCGCCCAGGGGCATCGAGGACAGCACCAGGCTTCAGCCTGGTCAGGTAAGTCCTGGAGGGGGGGACCCCTTCATTGGGGGGGTCCCCACTCCCCCAGGGCCCCTGGCCAGGCTGACTGGTCGGTAGGGTTAATGCTTTGGCCGGGGGGACTTGCATAAAAAGTCTCCCCCCGGCTGTGGCATTACCCTGCTGGCTGGTTTTGCCTGGGGCTGGTTCTTAAAATACGGGGGACCCCTAGTCATTTTGTCCTCCGTATTTTGGGAACCAGCCCCGGACCTGGAGCCTGGGGCTGGTTGTTAAAAATCGGGGAACCCCTATTTGTCGGGTTCCCTGATTTTTAATTACCGGCCCCGGCTCCTTCAGCCTGGTGCTGGTTACAGCTGTGGGGGGGACCCCACGCCGTTTTTTTTTTTTTTTTATTTATTTTTCTATTTTTTTACACTGCAGCCTGCACGGATCTGACTGATCCGTGCAGGCTAAAACGCAAATAGAACAGGAAAATGGTGTTCTATTTTCCTGTCGTATTTGCGTGGGTGTTTCACACCACTTAGCAGCCGTATTATCAGTACGGCTGCTTAGTACATCAGGAACCACCATTCTTTTGAATGGTGATTTCTGTCGTATCCTATCGATGGTGTAGGACATTCGTATTTGTAACTACAAATACGAATGTCCCATCTTTAGGACTACGAATTGTTGTATTTTTGGGATAGTAAATCCCGAAAATACAAATTCGTAAAAAAAAGGTGTATTTCTCCCTACGAATACACCTTTTTTCTACGAATCCATTTTGGTAAATGTCCCCCGATGTGTCTGTGATGGGATAGCTCTGCATTGCCCATAGCTGTGCGCACTTAGTTATGGAACATGTGTAGTAAGATAACACATAACATATGCTCTGCACAAAGACGTCAGCTCTGAATCAGCCCATGTGTGTGTAGGAGCAAATATGGAATAACATTTGCATTGTACCTATCAGGTTATAAGAGAAGAAGGATTGAACTCCCCACAACAAGTGTGGCTACTTCTGGATCAGGTAATTATACTGTTTCTTACTTGTTATTAGCTCAGTAATAAAGGGACTTATTCTAGTTCACTCTTTCTGACAAAATCCTTCTTAGATTGACAAAACCATGTGCACTGCAGGTGGGGCAGATGTTACTTGTGCAGAGAGAATTAGATTTCGGTGGGGATTTACTTAAAAGTGAGATCTATATTGCAGTGTAAAAATAAAGCAGTCAGTATTTACCCTGCACAGAAACAAAATACCTCACCCAAATCTAACTCTCTCTGCACATTTTACATCTGCCCCCCCTGCAGTGCACATGGTTTTGTCCAGCTAAGAAGGATTTTGTCAGAAAGAGTGAATTAGAATAAGGCCCAAAGAGACTGACATCTTTCAGAGATGCATTATAACAATTATGGTGTTTTACACCAGATGTATCAAAATTCAAAGTGATAAAATGGAGAGTGATAAGCAGCCAGCCAATCAGCTCTTACCTGTCATGTCAAAGGATAGGTTTGAAAAATAACAAATGGAAGCTGATTGGCTGGCTGTTTATCACTCTCCAGTTTATCACTTTTTAAAGTTTGATACACCTTGCCGTTACACCCAACAGGTATCCGTATACTATAGGGAACTTCTATAACATGAAAATTGCCATGGACAGAATGTCAGCAGGTTAGGTACTTGTTTCCTAGCACGGCCACAATCGCGGGCATCGTGTACCTTAAAGTTAAGGTACACGATGCCCGCGATGGACCCGATTTCCTTTGAAATCAGGTCCATTTTGCCGGCAAAGGAAAAATCGCGGGCATCGCGTCGGTCGCGGCCATTAACATTGCCCCCGACGCGATGCCCGTGATTTTGCCATAGGCTTCAATGTTAAAATTATCATAAAATAATTTTTAACATTGAAATCGGGAGCATCGCGTCGGTCTTGTGCCATTATAATGGCACAAGATGAGATGGACTTGATTAAGTCCATCTCACATAGGAAACAATGTGAAATGGGCCAATATGACCCATTTCACATTGTATATGGCCCCGTTGTTACCCCACGATTGACGTGAACCCGAAGCGTGGCGAGTGCAGCGAGCCCGCGAGGGGCGGCGGTGCGCGTCCTCTGACCTTTTCATTCCCCTACTATCCACGTCGGCGTGGAGTTGAGAATATAAAGTGTGGCGAGCGCAGCGAGCCACCGTGCCCGAAGCGTGGCAAGCGCAGTGAGCCTCGCGAGGGGACGCGTATACCTGTTAAGCTCGCCACGCTTCGGGCTCGGTGGCTCGCTGCACTCGCCACACTTTATATTCTCAACTCCACGCCGACGTGGATAGTAGGGGAATGAAAAGGTCGGAGGATGCGCACCGCCGCCCCTCGCGGCCTCGCTGCGCTCACCACACTTCGGGTTCGCGTCAATCGTGGGGTGGCGTTCAGGGTGTCAAATTGGGGGTGTAGGGAATATTTTACATTGAATCAAATGTAAAATCGGGTCCCAGGGACCCTATTCACATTTGATTCAATTAAAAAATCGGGTCGGTCGCATCGGTCGCATCGCATGGAAATCGGTGTGGCCGTGCTAGGAAACAAGTTCCGCAGGTCAAATGTTGACACTAACATAATGTTAACATTGTCAGCCCTTTGTTAACCCTTACTGCAGCCTAAACATAACCCTGAAATCAGTTATTGACACTTGTGTTTACATTCACAGTGTTGACAATATGACAATGTTGGCATTCTGTCAGTGTCAACATGTCAAACAGACACCCCACCCCCTGTGTCCCATCTCCTTCCCACTGCCTTGGATACCTCACTCACCTCTGGGGTCTCATTACCAAGGTCAGCACTGAGTAGGAAGATGAAGCTGGAGGTTATATAGCGCTCAGGCTGGCAGGAGATGGACCATCTGCCCTCATCCATGGGAGATCCATCCCTGGTTCATGGCTTAGCCTACAACATGGAACCTATAGCAGCAGCTTATACATCTGTATTTACACGTTCATACAAATATTCCTACATGTTCCTAATAGGATTGCTATGCTGTTATATAATTCTATAGCTGTACTAAGGATACAATATATAATATACAATGTCCATTCTGCAATAACAGGGAACAAGAGAAAGAGGGATGATGAACCCTCCCTGGCCAAGAATAAGGATCTGCCCTGTAAGTATTATTCTCCTATTAATACAAATGTGTATTTGCCTGACAGACTAGAATGGTTATGGGTCAGGTAATGGGTGGAAATGAGTTTCTGTCTTTTGTAATGGACCCACTATTTTATAATGGGCCTAATGGGGACAGTGTTGGTCCCCGGGGGCCCTAGTATCTTCCTATGGGAAGGCGTACTAGCTTGGGAATAGGTATTCATCTGATTCCTCTGATGCCTCAGCACTAAGACCCTAATTCAGGATGGTTAGTAAGCAGCAAATATTGCTAATTACCAAACACCTGAGACGCTGCCCACCGCCTGCTGATTCCCCTGCCACCAAATCCCCCTGGTAACATGTGAGGGAACGGGAACACATCCCCTCGCATGCAGCAGCTAGCAGGAGAAATCATTTGATGGCTGCCAACCAGGGCCGCCGAGAGAGGGGGGAGTGGGTACTAATTACCCGGGCTCAGGCTTGCTGGAGGGGCCCTGGTCCGATCTGTGCTGACAGCAGGCTCAGCATTAGCGTCTCACTGACGGTGTGAGAGGTCATGCTGAGCCTGCTGTCAGCACAGCACATGCTGTAGGTGTGTGCTGCTGCTGCTGAGGTGGGGGGTTGAGGGATGACTTTAGAGTGTTTTTTTTATCACCCACCTTAAACATTTTGGGGGTGTGACCTTATCACAGGAGGGCCACGCCTCCAACAATTAGGCCATGCCACCCAATTTGACCGTTCCCGGCATACTTCTCAGCTGCCCTGCTGCCAACCATCGAATGATTTCTAATTCCTTCGCAAGTAAAAGTCAGTCTCAACTGACATTTTTATTTCTGAGTACTAGGATGAAGACGGGGTGAGTGGCTGATGTCCTGTGACCTAACCCTAACCCCCCCCCCCCCACCCAACAGGCATCGGCCCACCCGTGTCCACAGGAGAACGCCCAGCATTATTTCCATGCGGAACGCCTATAAAACGCTGGGCGTTCCCCTGGTCCGGCCCTGTGTCTGCCCCATCTCTCCCTCCCTGCTGCGAATGGCCCGGTGAGCGTGTAACTCGCTGACACTGATTGCTGCGCAGAGACTTCAGCTCTGCATCAGCCCCTGTGTGTGTGTAGAAGCAAATACGGACTAACATTTCCATTGTACTTATCAGGCACTAAGAGAATGAGGAGTGAAGCCCCAACAACCAGCGCGGCCGCTTCTGGATCTGGTAATTATACTGTTCCCTACTTATTATTAGCCCAGTACTAAGAGTCAGGCATCTTCCAGAGACACATTATGGCAATGGTGGTGTCTTACCCTTACACACAATAGCTATACTTTATACTATTGGGAACCTCTAGAACATGAAAATTGCCATGGTCAGAATATCGACATGTCAAACATACACCCTCCCCTGGGTTCCATCTCCATCCCGCTGTCCTGGATACCCCACTCACCTCTGGGGTCTCACTACCAAGGTCAGCACTGAGTAGGAAGATGAAGCTGGAGGTTATATAGTGCTCAGGCTGGCAGGAGATGGACCATCTGCCCTCATCCATGGGAGATCCATCCCTGGTTCATGGCTTAGCCTACAACATGGAACCAATGGCAGCAGCTTATACATCTGTATTTACACGTTCATACAAATATTCCTACATATTTATGCTGTTATATAATTATATAGCTGTACTAAGGATACAATATATAATATACAATGTCCATTCTGCAATAATAGGGAACAAGAGAAAGAGGGATGATGAACCCTCCCTGGCCAAGGATAAAGATCTGCCCTGTAAGTATTATTCTCCTATCAATACATCAATACAAATGTATTTTTGGCCTGACAGATAAGACTTGTTATGAGTCAGGTAATTGGATTTGGCATATGACTTAATACATAGACCAGCGGTTCTCAAACTGTGGGTCCTGACCCCAAAGTGGGTCCCTACCTTCTCAGCATGCTGTCGCGACTCCATGTTGCTGACCATCAGGCTGATGACTTTTCTAATCTCAGTCAGTGATTCAAGGAGTCTGAAAAATCTGTTGAATTGTCTGTTATTTTAGACTCCTCCCATCATTTTGTGCCTCCACAATTAGTGTTCATTCTAGCACCCGCTATCTTTGAAAACCCATGCAGTTCCTGTTCCCTGCCTGGGGTGTCGCTGTCTGCTGTGATGTTTCTAGCACATGTCTGGTTTACAAGTGCTGATATACAGACCACAATGTGCTAGAAGCACTACAGCAGACGGTGACACCCCAGGCAGGGAAGAGGAACTGCATTGGTTTTCAAAGATAGCGGGTGCTAGAATGAACACTACACAATGATGCCATGTATGTGCTGTCTGCTGACTGCACATGTGACGCGATGACCATCTGTGGTAACTTGCTGGGGTCCTGTACTTGGTTTTATCATTTGTTGGGGTCCCAGAGCAAAATAGTTTGAGGACCCCTGACATAAACTAACAAGTGAGATAAAGCTACTTTCAGCTCAAAAGTCACCCAGTGTGTACGGGGCAGCGATGAGCGCTGATGTGTAGGAGAACATATGTAATAACATTTAAATTGTACTTATCAGGCAGTAAGAGAAGGAAGAGAAGGCACAGGAGGAACCGGAGGAGGAGAAGGAATAGAAGGAAGCAGTAGAGAGCAGAGCGTTTAGTGTGAGGCAGTCTCAGGTATGCAGTATAAGAATTAGGTGTGGAATGATACCATTTGCACTCCTTTTGCCTATGATGTATTGTATGTGATGCCATTGACTGCTACAGGATCCAACAAATCCGCGATGGCGATCTCCAGGTCCGATCCAATGCACACGGGCTGCACATCAGATCTGATACAGATGTAAAACATATACAATATTCTACTTTTTACATGATTTATTGGCCTGATAAGTCAAAACAATGTGAAAAAGGACCATGTTGTATAAGTGTATGAGTACCTTTAGTTATTTAAGTGCAATCTTATGATTTTTTATTAATGAATGATATTATGTTATCTGTTGTAGATGAAATCATCTTACTGATCCTCCTTCACCCACGCTGAAGAAATGCTTCCCTCAAGCAATAACCACCATGCTGGATATGATTGCTCTTGCCCTTATATAATCCAGTGAGAAGAAGATTGATGTCACCACTAAGCGCTACACCCTGTATTAAAATTGAATATACAATACGTATCTTATGACCAGGTAGTGATCATGGATGTTTTGAGGTCAGCACCTGAAACAACACAAATGATATAGCCCCTTTCTCCCAATTGAATGGGATATATGAATGTAAGGGGTATATCACAATAGAAAGATCATGGTGCAGTTTCCAAGTAAACAAACAGGTTTAATATGTACAGGAAACTCACAATAAAACGGATGGTAACAAGCGTTTAAAAAGCCAAACGGCAAAGCTGCTGCACAGTCACTATTTCTCCCCTCCAATACTGGATCCTGATGGTAAGGTGGAAACTCCGGGCACCGGTATCCCAAAAAGTTCCTGAGGTCCAGGGAAGGTAGTTGGCAGTCCAGCAAGGTGAATAAGGATTATGCGTCTCACTTAATGCATTTCGGGTCTAATTGACCCTTCATCAGAAGTGTGAGTGAAGGGTCAATTAGACCCGAAATGCATTAAGTGAGACGCATACTCCTTATTCACCTTGCTGGACTGCCAACTACCTTCCCTGGACCTCAGGAACTTTTTGGGATACCGGTGCCCGGAGTTTCCACCTTACCATCAGGATCCAGTATCGGAGGGGAGAAATAGTGACTGTGCAGCAGCTTTGCCGTTTTGGCTTTTTAAACGCTTGTTACCATCCGTTTTATTGTGAATTTCCTGTACATATTAAACCTGTTTGTTTACTTGGAAACTGCACCATGATCTTTCTATTGTGATATACCCCTTACATTCATATATCCCATTCAATTGGGAGAAAGGGGCTGTATCATTTGTGTTGTTTCAGGTGCTGACCTCAAAACATCCATGATCACTACCTGGTCATAAGATACGTACTGTATATTCAATTTTAATACAGGGTGTAGCGCTTAGTGGTGACATCAATCTTCTTCTCACTCGTCTATTACTTTGAGTGTTCATGTTGACAGGGCACTCTGTGTTCACCATTAGCAGCACACTCCCTTCTTTGCGCTATTCTTGGCAACCAATTGTATTTTCCATCCTTATATAATCCAGAAAATAACACCAGGAAGTAACACCATTTCCCCCCAAAGCCTGCTTGGATATGGCTCAATGATACTGCGGCTGAAACCGCGGTTGATAATATTGCCAATATCCAGCAGGTGCGCCACCCAATGGGGAATCCTGTTTCTGGACATCCAAACTGAGATATTTTCTGAGCTTGCTCCCTCAGTAATAAATGTTTTAAACCTTTCATCTACTGAGTACATTCTTGACCTCTCACCGAAAAACTCTTTGTTGTATGGAGCGAAGAACACTGACATGAGTTCATGGCAAACTCCACATTAAACAATGAGGATTCCCATCCTGAACTTTACTTTCCTGTAAATACAATATAACTATTTCTTGTTACAACAAATATTGGCCCTTATTCTGGTTCACTCACAAAGGCAAATTACTTCTCAAATGGACCAAACCATGTGTACAGCAGGGGAGCAGATGTAACATGTGCAGAGAGAATTCGTTTTGGGTGAGTTTTTTTGTTTTTGTGCAGGGAAAATACTGACTGCTTTATTTTTACACTGCAAAATAGATCACACTTTGAAGAAAAACCCCACCCAAATCTAACTTTCTCTGCACAAGTTACATCTGCCCCACCTGCAGTGCACATGGTTTTGTCCATTTGAAAAGGAATTTGCATTTGCGAGTGAACCATAATAATGGGCATTGTCTCATCACTGGAACTTGTCGATAATGCCGAGTACACACAGCCTGACCTGCCGTCCGTCGATACCTATTCATTATCTACTGCCACCAGGTGCCGGCATTGGCCAGGAGGGAGGGAGGGATGGTGGTAGGATGGCACGAGGGGGAGGGAGGGGGGATGCTTGATTGAGCCGCATGGAGCTTGTTTCTATCTGGCAGATTAAAGCAGAAACTTGCCTGACAAATCTGTTTTTGCTTTTGATCCCGATGCATGGGATGAAATCTACATCGAATGCAGCTAACATTGTGTGATTGTGTCATTTTCGATATGATTTGGACTATATAGTCAGTATGGGCTATATATGTTTGTGTTAAGGAGCAAACACTCTGGAGATTATAATCTACGACAGAACATGTGTTTGCACTTGACATGTGCCGGCTGGGGTAGTGTATCCAGTTAAACAGTCGACTGTGTCTAGGTCAACAGTCAAATGGTCGATCATTATTGGCTGAAAATCAGAAGGTCGACACATGAAAAGGTTGACATACATTAGGTTGACAGGGACAAAAGGTCAACGCGATCAAAGGGCCAATACAAGAAAAGGTTGACATACTGTATATAAGTTTTTCATGATTTTTTGTGTGTAACCGACTTCATACATTACCATCCAAGTGGGCAGAGTTAGGTTATAATAGTGTGCTGAGCGCAGTGAGGCACCATGCCTGAAGCGTGGCGAGGGCAGTGATAAAGTGAAGCTTGATACATCTGGCCTATGGTATCCATGTCAACCTATGTCGACATAAACACCAAACACTGAAAAACTCAGGTCAACATTTTTGCATCATCTCTGAATCAGGCCCTATTATTACTTACTAGGTAAATGCCTGTCAAAATGACAGCTTCTGCAATGTACTTTCACTTTGAGCTGTGACAGTTTTTCGCCCACAAACTCTCCACCCACCCCCAGTCCCTATCTGCTCCTACCTCCAATCTCTATCTTCACAGCTCCATATCTCCATATCCAGCAAGTTTGAAATAGATCAGTGTCATTTATTCTGTCGAGTGGTCTCTAGTGGTCACTGGCGGGAGTTCACCTCATAGAGATAAGGAGTAGTTAGCCATAGATAGATAGATAGATAGATAGATAGATAGATAGATAGATAGATAGATAGATAGATAGATAGATAGATAGATAGATAGATAGATGGTGTTATACGGTCACTAGGGCGACAGTCATAAGGTCAATATGCTTTGAGTAGAACATTGAAGGTCACAGGCCTTTGCATGTGTCAACCGTGTCGAAACACATGAAAAAGGTGGACACGGTCAATAGCTCGACACAAACATTAAAACGTGAAAAAACAGTTTCAACCTTTTGACTGTCGGCCTTCCAAATGTCGACTTTTTGGTCATGTTGACCTTTTTCATGTGTCCCCCTAAGGCCCGTCAACATTCATGATCCACACATGGATGGATGGATAGATAGATAGATAGATAGATAGATAGATAGATAGAGGCAAATTGACTAAATAGGTAATGTTGCCCTATCATTAATCTATTGGATCCTAGAACATGATAGACATAAATCTTATTAGTTGCCATGGGCAATATCACCTCTTTTCATTTTTAGAAGCTTAATTATATACCCTTTATAGGGAGAGGGAAAGAGACAGACAGTGTGTGACAGAGAGAACAAGAGAGAGAGAGAGAGAGAGAGAGACACAGTGTCATGTTAGAGAGCCGTGCTGTTCAGGACAGGATCATGTGTAGATATATGTAACTATAAAGGTCACTATCGGTTATCAATTAATTCTCCTACAAGTATTTAACACTTTAACCCCTTACCGCCGCAGCCTGTTTTTGCCTTCCTGACAGAGCCCTTTTTTTCAAATCTGACATGTATCACTTTATGTGGGGATAACTTTTTATTGCTTTTACTTATCCCAGTGATTTTGAGATTGTTTTCTCGTGACACATTGTACTTTAAGTTAGTGGTAAATTTTGGTCGATACAGTCTGGTTTTTTTTTGTGAAAAATACCAAAATGTCGTAAAAAAATTGAACATTTTGCAATTTGCAAAATGTTAAATTTTCTGCTTGTGAGACAAATAATCATACCACTCAAAATAGTTAATAACTAACAAAGACCATATGTGTACTTTATTTTACCATCATTATTTCAACCTCCTTTTAATTTTTTTGGACACTAGGGGGCAGCAGAGACAAAATTATACACAGAACACAGAAAACGCTGCAATTGGCTGTTCACATTTGAACAGCCAATCGCAGCGTTCGCCGATGGGGGGGGCATCGCTGCCCCCCCTGGGCTACGAGGGAAGATGTCTGCTGTCAGGGACAGCAGCCATCGTCCCTCTGTCACCGCGTCTATAGACGCGGTGACAGTTTAAAGTCATGACGTACATTTATGCCATGCGTCGGGAAGTACATCCCGGGAAGGGGTTAAATGCTTCTGTCACACATGTAAAAATATAAACCAATGAACTAATCAATTAATTATACATAAAGCAGTCCATCATATTGAGAGTCTGCAAAACCCTCGATCCCCAATGGTCGTGACAGGCGATTGGGGATAATAAACGTGTAAAAATCCTGATCACCCAATGTTTACATGATTAATATCCCCAATCGCCGACAGAGTGCTATTATTGCTGGCAGCTGATTGGCACATCCAGTAGTGGAGTATTTGGAGATCAAACCTGCAGATGTGTGGGCACCCTCCCCTAAACAGCTTGGGAATGCCTAGTGGGTTTTTTTTGCCTGACACTCCCAGCATTTTTTCCTGTCTGCATTTTCCTTAGCACTCCCACTAAACGTCCAGCTTCCACCCCCAGATGCTACTTCCTGTCAATCACCTTGCAAGCGATGTTCATATAGAAACAGGAGCAGGATTACATTGCAGGATGGCCTCGCGCATGCATACTGCAAACTGTACGCATGCGCAGTGTATCGATAATCGGCCGTCGTGCATATTCACAGCCGTGCAAACTGGTCTGTATTAGGCCTTTAATCCCATGCTGCAGGAATGGATACGTTTATGTGGTTATGAGCACAACCTTCTAAAAGAAATGTAGTGGGCATCCCGAAAGATGCAATACCGGCAGTCAGAAGACCGACACTGGAATCCCGACACCTGTCAGAATCCTGACAGACAACATCCCAAACGTATACATGCCAAGGAGGGTCAGGGTTCAATCCAACCATGTGATTATTCAGTCATCGTAATGCCGCATCAGACCCGGCCATTCAGGTTGAGCACTGTATGTTACTGTCATTCAGAATGGCTCCTGTACTGTATGACCAGATGTGAAAAGCCTCCCAGCTCTGCTCAGGACAGCGATGTAAGAAGTCAGTATACAGAACATATAGAAATGGTAAGTTATATTTTTGGAGTCATAAGCTTTGTTGGAATTAGATATGTACCTGATAGTTGTTGTCCATGGGCTCCACTACTGTCTTGTGCAATAATGAATAGCACAAGCAAATGGTAAGAGCAGGAAGCAGGTAGACCGCCAGAAATGGGTATCAAAATACAGGCTTTCTTTAGGGCATCTGCATCTATGCAGTATGTCCACGGGCCGAACCAGTACCCATTCTGTATCTTCTGATAAGTGTTGATTGGAGTGGACAGCAGGAGAGAGCCTGTTGACAAAAAGAGGACAGTAGAGCCCCTTATACACTTTACTCCATGGAGAACCAATTATACACATTACTCCATGTGTAACTTCTTATACACGGGATGCAGTCAAAATCCTGACGGTCAAAATCCCAACGGTCAAAATACCGACAACCATTGACCGACGGTCAATATCCCGACAAGGTCAAAATCCCAACAAGGTCAAAATATCGACATTTAAAATCCTGACAAGGTCAAAATCCCGACAAGGTCAAAATACCGACACGGTCAAAATACCGACATATAGAATGTAAACAGGTAAAAAAGTCAACATGACTTTCAATCAAGAGGTCGCGAGGTCGACATGGGTTTTTTCACTGTTTTTTGACCCAACATGTACTGACAGGCGGTATTTCATGCCCTAACATCCACTAGGGCATGGTGGGAGAATAAAATAGTGTGCTGAGCACAGCGAGGCACCGTGCCTGAAGCATTGCAAGCCAAGCAATGCGAGGGGCTGCGGTTGACTTCCAACTGTGTCCCTGTCGACTGTCGATTGTCGATTTTGACCTTGTCGGGATTTCGACCATCGGGATTTCATACCGAATCCCTATACATTAATCCAAATTAAGACAGTGAGAAAGGGGTGTGTGTCACCGGTACCCTCTCCCCGTAACACCATTGTTGCTCTTACATGACTTGTCCCTATGACTTGTCCCTATGTCTGAACCACCAGAAGTCTGCAGCTGGAAAAGGTTGCATGTTGCGCAATTATCAGCAGCTGGCACGGGGTAGTTACTCCCTAACAAAATTGTATTCAGAAAAAAGAGGAATGTGCCAGTGCTGGCTTATTGAATCCTTTAGCTGGCTGGCTGCATTCTGTATTTTAATAAGGTTTTCTTAAAAATTAAGTATTTTAATTTCTAACAGAAGAACATTTTTCGGTACTTATGTAGTATCTGGGCTGCCGATTTTGAAATCGGGTCCATCGCATCGCATCGCATCGCATACGACCATATCGCATGCGATGCGATGCGATGGACCCGATTTTTCCATAGGATTCAATGTTAAAATGGACTGAGTCCATTTTAACATGGAATTCAATGGGAAAAGGGGTTCTTTTCATACCCCTACTATCCAAGTGGGCATGGAGTTGGATATAAACCTGTGGCGAGCGTAGCGAGCCACCGAGCCCGAAGCGTGGAGAGCGTAGCGAGCCCCGCGAGGGGACACAGAATACCGTCCCCTCGCGGGGCTCGCTTCGCTCTCCACGCTTCGGGCTCGGTGGCTCGCTACGCTCGCCACAGGTTTATATCCAACTCCATGCCCACTTGTATAGTAGGGGTATGAAAAGGACCCCTTTTTCCCATTGAATTCCATGTTAAAATGGACTCAGTCCATTTTAACATTGAATCCTATGGAAAAATCGGGTCATCGCATCGCATCGCATGCGATATGGTCCCATGCGATGCGATGCGATATCGCATCGCATCGCACTGATTGTATGCCTTAAATTAATCCAGAATATGGGTATATGCTGATGGACTCACTCCATGATGGTAGGTAGGTAGGTAGAAACTGGAGGAGATGGGAATTATATCGTCCCACGTCTGCAAACGTGTCCTTTGTATCCTCTTGTAAAGTGCACTTTAAAAATAACCAGGAATTTCTGGAGTCCTTGACAAACTGCAACTTTGTTTACTGGTTAATTAGGGGCAAAGAAAATGTCCCAGATACAATGTCCAGTTTGATGTAGGAGTTCTCAGAATAGCAGCCAGTAGATGATAAATACCAGTTAGGAGTGATTGGGATTAAGCTCAACGCGTTACCCCAGATGTACTGTAACACTCCGGCTTCCTCAGGAGCAGTCTGCAGCTGCCCCCTATACCTGTAACTCTTGCAGAACAAGTTAGGGGAGGCGGGCCATACAGATGTCAGACTCAAACATGAATGCACTAATGCAGTGGTTCCCAAACATTTTTTAATCACGGCACCCTAGAGCATCAAAATATTTTCAAGGCACCCCTAGGCCAAATGCTTCTTATTGAGAAATTCAGAAAAAAAAATCTTAAATTAAGTGCATTGTGTTTGTATATCACAGTTATCTGGTGAGGGACAGGATTTGCTTCTGTTTGTCCACATATATTATTATTGGCAGCCACAAGCACTGGTTTTGCCTGGTACATTGACCATAAATAATATGAATTGATCTTGGTCCACCAACCCAAGGCACCCCTGCAAGTGTCCTGAGGCACCCTAGGGTGCCTAGGCACACAGTTTGGGAACCACTGCACTAAAGTCTAAAGCGTCCATCGCTGCAGCCAGGGTCAGATTGGCCCACAGGGGTGAAGATGGCACCCCAAGTGGGCCCCACTACCTCCTCAAAGGATCAGGCATGAGCGGTGTATATACAGTATATACTGATAATGCATTCAATTTGGAGTACTCTGGATTATTAGACACCACAGATTTTAGGTTGTCTGCCTTGTAGCATCAGGGAGTTGTGTTGTAGAGATACTGATTTAAGTGTCATTCATCTTATGCTGTGTATAGTTAGATATAACACTCGAATTTGACTATACTGTATAGTGGAAATCAAATCATTCGAGTAGCATTCGATGCAGATTTGACCCCAATGCGAGTCCACATTTAGTGGAAATCAAACAGAAAAATAGTCTTGGAAGGCTAAACTATATTTTAGAACTCTTATCTAATTGAAATGAATGCCAAATCGAATACAACAGCATATCGAATCAAAATCTGCATCTGTGTCTTTTCATCTTATAGTGGCGGATCCAAAATTTTTAATATCGGAGATACACCAACCGCTGACAAACATGGTCAGTCGGGACTCACTGGCAGTTGGTGCAGATCCTTTATTTGAATTCTGGACTGTGCTGCGGCCCCACCCCTAGAGCAACCATTAATTATTTTAATATAGAATAGTGGTCGCTAAAGCCCCATACGCACTTCTAGAAGATATTTTAAAAGATATTGCTCAGAAAGGCTTGTTCCCTCAATATCGTTAATGATGACCCCCAGGGCCGCCGACAGGGGGTTGCCGGGGGTACAGCTGTCCCAGACCCCAGCCTCTGGAGGGGCCTGGGCAGCTGCCCACAGTGGCACGGCACCACCCCCCGCACCCGCACAATGCATCCCATACCCGGCGCAGGCGGCCAGGCACACACAATACACAGTGCAGCCTGCAGAAAGCCAAGCCTAGGATACAGAGGAGCTCAGCGCTCTGCAGGCTGCACTGTGCTGTGAGTTCTCCGAGTCCCGTCTCCCGACATGAAGGAGGGAGAAGATGCTCCGCTGCCACTGCTTGAGCCCCCCCAATAGTATTTGGGGGGGGGGGTAGGGGGAGGCGGGGTGCCAGCGCACGTGAGGGGGGTGGTGCCACTGGCTGAAGGTCTGTCCCGGGCCCCAACATTACTAGTGACCCCTCCCATCTACTGAACTTGGGGGTCAATTTTGGCTATATAGCTAATGACTTGCATGTTTAGCGGGTCCAGGTGATGTCACTGAACGATACATTTTACAGACATCGTTCAGTGTGTACACTCTTCAGTGTGCACTTCCAGTTCTTGCTTCCTTTTTCTTTGCACATTGTCTAACAGACTGTTTTCGCACGTTCTATACGGAAGCAGACTTTCTGCAGCCTCTGCATTCACATCACTTTAGGGAACGTGAGAAACTAAATCAATTTGGCTGTATTACATCATTTATTGTTACAATATCATTGTTTAAAGTGTGCTCCCTGAACCAAAGAAAAACGTGCGATGCGATGCGATGCGATTTCATTACGCAGAATAGCCCACTACGAAAAATGCGTAATGGTCGTCGTGCTAATACAAAAGTACCCAAACAGCATGTACACAGAGAATATACACACACATAGCATACACACATTCCTTTAACATAAAACAAACATCATTACAGTTAGTGGCATAATTACCTTACCCCCGGCATATACAGTACCATACACTGTCTTCTCAGCTGCACACCATGCCTCCCCACCCTGGCCAGCTCTGTCCGACTCCAACAGCCTCAGTAACAAGGAGCACTTCATGCAGTCCAGCCGGCAGCCTGTCTCATTGTTCTATTAGGAAGACCAGCACAGCTGCTGTCAGCTTTGATCCCCTTCGCCGTAAGGACCTAAGGAGGAGAGGGGACAGGGAGAGGAGGAGCAAGGTCAGAACAAGGGACCAAAAAGGACCCTTGTGGCCTTGCTTTGCTCGCCACGCTTTGGGCATGGAGGGCTTATTCCTTCACTATCCACACCACCACTGGTTGCCTTTAGTAACTAGGTGACGATCAGAGCGAGCCACCGTGCCCAAAGTCTGACAAGCAAAGTAAGTCTGCGAGGGACCATTTGGGTTCCTTGTTCCAACCTTGTTCCTCCTCTCCCCGACCCCTTTCCTCCCCCGGTCCTTATGGCGAAGGGGAACTAGTCACAACCAAGCCATCACCCTCATTCTCCTGATATGCTGGCCGCTTATGCGGCTGCAGCTACCAACATGCGTCTCCAGAAAGGTAAGTTAAAAATAATGGGTGCGTTTTGGCCAACCTGCACCACACACGATGCCACCATATTGGAAACGCCTATGCTGAAGATTGTTCTTTTGTAGAAGATAAAATGCATCAATAATTAACATTATTCTCGGCAAGTAAATTATTTATTTCCGAAATGTACCTTACAACAATGAATTTGATTTCTGAGTTAGACTTTGGTAGTAATGTGTTAGCATGACCTGAATAATATGAATTATTAACTCACTAGTACAGTCCAATATTTTACTTAACAGGGAATCTTTAGTTAATGGACTTTCGTTATTATATTTTATTGATGAAGCTTAGGGTTTATTAATTTCTCTTTATTAATTCTTTAATTTTGTTTTGTAATCACACAGGCCTAAGCTGACAGTGATGCAGTATATGCTCCATGCAGGGGCGGATTGGGGACCAAAAGTGGCCCTGGAAAATCTCTGGAAGCGGCCTCATGTGGGCGGCACCAAAACAAAATGGGCGGGGCCATTATAGCAGTGGGCTGGGTTACTACATCAGTATAGCTGCCAAACTTGAAGCTGAAAGATGCATGCTTTTCCACCTAGGCTTCATGGGGAAGGGGCGTGGCAACATAACAGTACCAATAACACCGTAATGCCCATTACACATTATGACACACACGGTAATGCCACAAAGTACTGCCTAATTCACATTATGACACACATTGTGATGCGCTTACACATTCTTGCACACACCGTAATTCCCCTTACACAATATGTTGCACACTTTAATGCCCATATGACATTATGCCACACATTATGCTATGCATAATGCCCCAAGTACTCCTGCTTATACACACAATGCCCAGAAAAGTGCCTTTCAGTATGCCTTCAGTACTGCTCACTCTGTAATCCAGTCCTGTTCAATCCTGAGCCCAGCAGAGCCAGCAGAGGCACTGAATTGATTTTCAAATAGGGCACCAGCTTTTGAGCCAATCAGAGCTCTCGGTCTGACAGTCAATCAATAACTGCAGTTGCTGGAGCACATGATGTACCCACAGTGCAAATAAGCAAGGCACTACTGGCACACACCTAGTTATTGCCCTGCACAGCAACTAGTGCCCCTTATTCACATTACTCTTCACAGTAGTGCCAATTAAACAAAATGTCCACAGTAGTAGTTTTGCTTATATATAGGGGTGTACACCGGCCACTTTTCATGTCTTGGGTTCTGATTCCCTTCAGGTTTTGTTTTTTTCAAAAAAGCATAAAAACTGCTAAAATCGCAGAATTCATTTCCACTCATTTCCAGTCTATTCTGAACACCCCACAATATTGTTTTTAGGCCAAAAGGTTGCACCAAGGTAGCTGGATGACTATGATAAGCGACACAAGTGGGTGGCACAAACACTGGACTGATATGGCACACTTAGCATCACCCCTGGACTGATACGGCACACTTAGCATCACCCCTGGGCTGATACGACACACTTAGCATCACCCCTGGACTGATACGGCACACTTAGCATCACCCCTGGACTGATGTGGCACACTTAGCATCCCCCCTAGTCTGATACGACACACTTAGCATCACCCCTGGACTGATACGGCACACTTAGCATCACCCCTGGACTGATATGGCACACTTAGCATCACCCCTGGACTGATATGGCACACTTAGCATCGCCCCTGGACTGATACGGCACACTTAGCATCGCCCCTGGACTGATACGGCACACTTAGCATCGCCCCTGGACTGATACGGCACACTTAGCATCACCCCTGGACTGATACAGCACACTAAGCATCACCCCTGGACTGATACAGCACACTTAGCATCACCCCTGGACTGATACAGCACACTTAGCATCACCCCTGGACTGATACAGCACACTTGGCAGCAGTAGCACCCCAGGAAGTATTTTCCAGACTTGGCTTACCCCAGGAATTATACGGCACAGATGGTGGCACCCCTGACCTGATACAGCACACATGGAATTATACGGCTGATAGCTGACAGTAGTAGTGCTGCCTATATGTTATACCCACAGCAGTTGCCGACAATAGTAGTGCTGCCTATATGTTATGCCCACAGCAGTTGACGACAGTAGTAGTGCTGCCTATATGTAATTCCAACAGTAGTAGCGCTGCCTATATGTTATGCCCACAGCAGTTGCCGACATTAATAGTGCTGCCTATATGTTATGCCCACAGTAGTTGCCGACAGTAGTAGTGCTGCCTATATGTTATGCCCACAGTAGTTGCTGACAGTAGTATTGCTGCTTTTACCTAATGCCCACACCAGTTGCTGAGTAGCGCTGCCTATATGTCATGCCCACAACTGTTGCAGACAGTAGTAGTGCTGCCTATATGTAGTGCCCACACCAGCCGCCGACAGTAGTAGTGCTGCCTATATGTTATGCCCACAACAGTTGATGACAGTAGTAGCGCTGCCTATATGTTATGCCCACAGCAGTTGCGACAGTAGTAGTGCTGCCTATATGTAATGCCAACAGTAGTAGCGCTGTCTATATGTTATGCCCACAGCAGTTGCCGACAGTAGTAGCGCTGCCTATATGTTATGCCCACAGCAGTTGCCGACAGTAGTAGCGCTCCCTATATGTTATGCCCACAGCAGTTGCCGACAGTAATAGTGCTGCCTATATGTTATGCTCACAGAAGTTGCCGACAGTAGTAGCGCTGCCTATATGTTATGCCCACAGCAGTTGCCGACAGTAGTAGCGCTCCCTATATGTTATGCCCACAGCAGTTGCCGACAGTAGTAGTGCTGCCTATATGTTATGCCCACAGCAGTTGCAGACAGTAGTAGTGCTGCCTATGTTATGCCCACAGCAGTTGCCGACAGTAGTAGTGCTGCCTATATGTTATGCCCACAGCAGTTGCCGACAGTAGTAGCGCTGCCTATATGTTATGCCCACAGCAGTTGCCGACAGTAGTAGCGCTGCCTATATGTTATGCCCACAGCAGTTGCTGACAGTAGTAGTGCTGCCTATATGTTATGCCCACAGCAGTTGCCGACAATAGTAGTGCTGCCTATATGTTATGCCCACAGCAGTTGCCGACAGTAGTAGTGCTGCCTATATGTTATGCCCACAGCAGTTGCTGACAGTAGTAGTGCTGCCTATATATTATGCCCACAGCAGTTGCCGACAGTAGTAGTGCTGCCTATATGTTATGCCCACAACAGTTGATGACAGTAGTAGCGCTGCCTATATGTTATGCCCACACCAGCTGATGACAGTGCTACGCTACTTTTGCAGATGGAGCCAGCCTCATTGTTGCTGCTGGCGTGCCAGATGCTCCAAAAAAACAGGTGGCCCACCAGCATACATGGACACGCCAGCGTCTCGGACACTCGCATATCCATTGCCGGGAATGGGGCGGGCATTGGAGACGCACATATGTCAGAATCCTCAGCGCACCACGGCGATTGGCATGCTGGGGACAGGTACAATGAGAATGACTCCTTCTGCACATAATGCCCACACCACTATGACAGTACACTCTCTCTCACAAACGTTTTTTTTTACCTTGCAATCTGTGTGGCAGCCAGGCAGCTCACCCTCTCCTTTCAGCAGCCCTGCTGGTGTTCTTCCGTGTAGCTCCGCCCCTCGCTTGTGTAGCCCCGCCCACTCGCGGCCCGTGTAGCTCCGCCCCCTGCACAGTCTTTGCTAATGCTGCTGACTGTGACACTGATGTAGGTGAGGGGGGTTGAGACCTGGGAGCTGGGAATTAGCTCAGCCTCTGCTGTCTGCTCTGCTTGATGCTGCTGCTGTACTGTGACAGACAGTAGCAGCAGCAGCAGCAGCAGCAGGGGTCAAGGCAAGGGGTCCTGCTGTGTGTCACAGGGGGAGAGGAGAGGGGGGGTGATACTTTGACTAATCCCCCTGTGGCATCCCTGCTGTCTTCCCAGCAGCAGCTCCACTTACTACCTGATGAGCTGCTGCTGGTGTCCGTTGTAGCTGGCCTCCTCCTGCTCACGCTGTGCATATGCGTGAAGCAGGAAGAGAGGCATGAAGTCACCTGCAGTACAGCTTTCGGCCTCAGGGCGGCCGGCCTCCCGGGAAACCTCCCGGTGACTTCAATGGCCAATCCGCCCCTGGCTCCATGCATTCTATGATGTAACAGTAAGAGTAGCCTTTCCCAACTGTATAATAGATTATAGTGTGTATGCAACAGTTTGATCTAATGAGAAGTCCGGTGCTGCTTAGTGGCATCCGCTGAACAGAATTCTCATATATAGTAAGTTCCGTTTCAGCACCTTCCTTGCAGAAAAGTATATTATAACTTTCTCATTCTCAATTTTAACATGATCTTTGCTAATTTTATTATCTGCCGCATGTAACTAAAGGATACATTTAGTAAGATAGGAGTTACATTGACGATGGGATGTTGCCCGTAGCAACCAATTGAATTCTGATTGTTATCTTCTAGAAGGTGGTAAATCATTAAGAAGTCGAATCTGATTAGTTGCTATGGGCAACATCCCATCTTCAGTAGAACTATTATCTTTGTAAATGTACCCATTACACTCCGGTAGATGGTAGAATTTTAGTTTAAGTTCTATAGCAGTGGTTCCCAATGTTTTTTGAATCACGGCACCCTAGAGTATCAAATTGTTTTTCACGGCACCCCTAGACCCCCAGAAAAGTAATTATATTGGGATTCTATGCGATTCCTAGGGTCAGTTATGTGGTAAAGGGCAGGATTTGCTTCTATTTGTATACATTTTATGATTGGCAGCCACCAGCACTGGTTTTGCCCATAAATAAGTAATCATAAATAATTCGAATTGGTCCTAGATCACCAACCCGGGGCACCCCTACAAGTTTCCCGATGCACTCCAGGGAGCCACGGCACACAGTTTGGGAACCACTGTTCTATAGTAAGAGTATAGCCCCGTACACACTAGACGATCCTGCCTGCCAACAATACAGTTAATGATATTGGCCACAGACACGGGTGGTCAAATTGAGTGTACACACTAAACGATATTGGTAAACTTCATTCTGTGACGTCACCAGGACCCGCTGAACATGCAAGTCATTGGCTTTATAACCAAAATCAACCCACATGTTCAGTAGATTTGATAAATGACTGCAAATTCACTCATCAGCGACCAACTATGAATCAGGCCCAATGTGCGCATCTGTCTATTCACAGCTGCCCTGCTTGAATAACAGGGCCTGCCAGCTTCCCTCCCCCAGCGTGGGACCCGGCGGCCCACGGGTTGGACAGTTCCAAAAACAGTACTGTCCCTTGAAAATTGTTAAAGTTGGGATGTATGGTCTTCAGCATGAGTCCCTACTCATTCCACGGGTGGGCTCTTCATGCCGCAAATCCAACACTGGGTATAATCTTGCATCCAACAGGAGACGGCATTAAAGTGAATTTGAATATTGTCATGGTTAAAGATTCAGACTACTGCAACATGTGTCTCATCAGATGTTCTAACAGTGCTTAGTACTGTGGCTTGTCCACAGTGACTTATTTACGACCTCACTAGCACTAATTGCTTCAGACTTTCCTTTTAAGTTTAGGCGCATCTAATAGCCTGTAATTTCTACAATCATTGTTTCTATAAATTAACACTGATTTTCCATGTTGTTCCTTTTTTGCTTCCTCAGCTTTCCCTTAGAAATGATTGGTCCTATGCAGGGTGCATTGTCTGTAGCGGCTATTTGTAGTCCGCTGATGTATAGATCATGCTTTAGCTTTAATTACTGCATGGAACAGCATTAAAACTGTCGGATTCTACTCAATCACTTTATTGAATTTGGCATAATACTGTACATACTGTGCACTGCCTGGATGTGGGGCTACCTACACACACCTCCAGCATGGTGGAGCCACGTACTCACACTTCTAGCATGTGGTGCTACCTACACACACCTCCAGCATGTGGGGGCCACCTACACACACTACCCTGACATGGGAGGGTCTTATAAAGAGTAAGCTGAAGCCTATAAACAAAGGCCATGTAGACGAACCAGTATAAAGGCCCATATACACTAGACCGACATGTTCTAAGGACAAGTCGCACCCAATTTCCATGGCATGCTGTAGGCAGAGGCGGGAGATGGGCAGGGGAACAGCGAGAGTGGGGCAGAGGGAGCTGCAGGAGAAACACCCCACCCCCCCCCCAAAAAAAAACAACACAAATTAATGGGCAGCCACTGATTGGCAGAGAGCTATCCCAGCCAATCAGTGGCCGCCTATTGGTTTGTACTTTGGGGTTTTTTTTAACCCCCCCCCCCCCTCCTCCCAGTGTCCCCCTTCCTGGCTCCCTCTGCCTGGCTCTCGACATCCCCCGTATCGGATGTGATACATCGTGGGTACGGAAAAGCACCCACGATGTGCCACTGATGGCTGCACATAAGGGGGTTATTCCGATTCACTCAGTATGGCACAATCACTCTCTAATGGACAAATTGGACAAAACCATATGCACTGCGGGTGGGGCTTATATATAAATTATTATAAATACTGGCTGCTTTATTTTTACACTGCAATATAGATATCAGTTTGAAGTACACCCCCCACCCAAATCTAACTCTCTCTGCACATGTTACATCAGCCCCACCTGCAGTGCATATGGTTTTGTCCATTAGAGAGTGATTGTGCCTTTCCAAGTGAATCTGAATAACCCCCAAGATGCACAAATTGCATAGTGTATGGGGGCCATAAGAACTAAGCATTTTTCACAATGCAATAACTACTGCACACTTCCAGCTAATTAGGCCCAATATAGAGAAATATTATTGTCTCTAGCAAAGCTTATTGTTTAGAGTTTAGACAAAATAAAGCACTTTAACCAAGCTTTAAATATTTGTCCCAATTTACAATTGCTGTCTGTTTTATTTTGCATAAATGTTCCTGATGAGTAAGCACTAGGTATAGCATATACATATTTTTTGGGGGGACAATTCAAACAGTCTGGTTTAAATGTTTGAATTAATTTTTTTAATTAAATAACGGTCTACATTGAATGTCGAACGATGTTAATGTTCATATTTTAAAGCGGCTCAACATTGGATCTGCTACTAACGCTAGGGCTGTTGACCCTGACTAGACGTTGGGCTTGAAAGGGTTAATGGGAGTAGATTGGACAATTGGTGCTAAATCTGCTAAATGGAAAGAATGCTCCCCAATTATGGGGTTTGTAATTCTTTTTTATGAAGCAGCTATATATATTTATTAATGCATTGTTCCGATTTATATAGTTACACAGGTAATAATAATATGTAATATATACACAACTGTGAACGAATTTATTTGTAATATTTAAAACAAATTGTATCCATTTTTAAAAATTGCGATTTCTGAGAAGATTGGTGCATAAGTGATAGTTTATCTTGTCAAGTAGCATCTATACTGCAAAGATAATAATTGCTGCCTTCATAAGTGTTCCACTTGCTGTGATCTAGGTATTTAATATAGATATGATGATATATACAGTATGTAACCAAATCATGCAAAGCTGTACAGACATAATGAAGAACTAGATACAGTACATTAGCCCAACTGCAGTTTCATTACATTATCTTAACCTGACATTTCTAACTGTTGATCGTATCAATGAAGCCGAAAAAATCCTTTATACAGATGGCAACAGAACTGCCATCCGCCAACTGCCGTTATCTGCCGTAAGAAGGCGCACGCGCACAAGACACTCGCACGCCCCGTACTGACTGAGCCCTCCGTCGCCCTCTGCACCTCCCCTGCAGCCCCATCCCCCGATCCCTGCCCATCTTTCTGAAGCAGATATGGACAGGGAAAGCACTCCCGACGCCGTGTTGACGGGGATGCGTATCTACGTCAGCCTGCGCCAGGTAAGGGATTCTGGCAATTCCATGAGCTGGCTGAGAGGCGCTCCATCTGTATACTGTTTAGGAGATAATCCTGACTGTATATGTGGCTTAACTCATAAACAATATACTGAGGGAAATGAGAGAAAAAGGTATACAACGCTTGGGTTAGACTGAATGATAACCAACTACAAGTGACAATAGAAATACATTTATTGCATAAAACATCAATTAGAGAATTCTCTATGAATAAAAAAGGGGGAAAGAAAAATTGGAGAAAAACAGTAAAAAACTGTATAGGTAATTTAAAAAACAGTCATTGCATGCATATTTGCTCCAGCGAAAGGAATGGCAGTTCGTGGGTACCAAGGTGTTATGTATAATTACCATGGTGATGGTCAGATGTGAAGACCTCCTATATTGCAGAAGGATAATCATGATGGTTCCGGTGTATTACCCAGCATGTGGATCCAAGTTAACTCAAGGTGTTTGGGTAGGATTGGCAGGTATGATGATTGGAGAAACACTGTCTGGAATCATTGCAGGTGGAAATTGAGATCTGTGGAAGCACAAGTGTGGAGGAAGCTGGTCTGGAATAGGAGTTCACCGAGGTGTTGGCTGGAGCAGGGTAAATGGTGAGGCTCAACGTGTTTCGACGTGGTAACACGTCTTCTTCAGGAGCAGTAGTACTAGGACTAAATAGAGCAGCACAAATCAGTGTGCCTATGGAATTCCTCATTTGACACATTACTTCTCAATAAAAGGACACTCTTTGGATTACATAGCTGCCAAAATCAAGCAGTTCTTATCTGCAAATAAAGCAGCAGAATCCAGCAAGCCCAAAGAATATGAGATATTTACTGCCATCGATACCTTTCTGAGTCACACAGTCTGCCGTAGCAGTTTACCTGCAAATAGAGCAGCATAATATACCTTTGTTCCACTCAAAAGAAATCCTCCATTTATTCAACACGATTGATTGCCACATAAGCTGCATAGTCGCTGTAACTTAACATCTTATAAGACAAGGCAACATTACCAATTGGAGTCTAACAAACTCTCTCCAAAATAACACCAAAATGTAGCACTCCCAAAGGTGATAGATATTCAGAGAGAGCAGAGTCTCACAGTACCAGTGTACCATAACACTAATAGTAAATATACTATTACAAGTGTCCGCAGTACCGACAGTACTGGCACCTTGTTACTAGTACTGGGGCACCACACAGCATTCAGATAAATCCCTAAAAATCGATCATAACTAAGAATTACACACACAACGCGTGCATCTCAATTTTATTGTTCAATGTTTGTTTAATGTGTTTATGTAGTTAACATTTTCACCTAAACGGTTTTAAATGATACAACATTAAAAAGTATATTTTACTCGTTATTTCTTCTTCTTTTTCTAGTGCTCCAACAAAAAAGACAATCCTTTCCCTTTTTTTTGTTTGTACCACCATAAGGGAGAACCTCTATAAGTGAGACAAACACTTGAATCTGTATAGGTGAGAACACGGATAACACTTTTACACTGATTCGCCTGGTCGCACCCTGGATTTTGTACCCAGGGGCGACCTGGCTTGAGATGCATTTATACTGGCATCACTAACCAGCATAATGACAGGTGGGTGACGTTATGGAAGGTGGGTCCTGAGTTTGCAACTTGGAGATGAGATCATCTCCCAGCACTGGCTATTTCATTGCTGTACCGTGAGCAGTGCTGAATCCATGTTCAACCCTGCTCACTACCTAAGTTGAAATGCTCACTCAACTTTTCAAGTGGGTACACTGCACAATATTGTGGGTTGCTGTGTGTTCATGTGCAATAACCTGGGATATCTATGGCAGTGGTATTAGTGAGTCCAAACATGCTGTCCCTTGAGATCCCGCTATTATTATTATTATTATTATTATTATTATAATTATTATTGATGTTGTTGTTGTTATTATTATTATTACAGATTATTTATATGGCATTACAGGAGTTCAGCAGCACCTAACAGAATACATAAACTAAAGAGCAAAAACAAGAAAAACTACTTAAGCTGTGTCCATATGGTGAGAATTTGTGTTCGATTACGGCTATATAGTGAAAATCGAATGGAAACTGAATGGACAGCAAGCGGTTTTCATCATCATTCGATGCCGATTTAAACTGGAATCGAAATGGATACACGCTCTTGATACTGTACAACCACATGGTTTGAACGAATTACTACCCATGTCTTGCTTCTTGTGAACCCTCTTTTCCGATGCCCGGGGCCCTACCCATCTATACACATTGTTGATAGACGGTCCCTCCACTTTGAAGAGCCCATCCGGCACCCGGACAAAGTGCACACCCTTGCTGGTAGCCCCCATTGTTTTATCATGTTCCCTTTACATAGTCTGAGATCTGGAAGACCCAGGTTGATCCATGGACTACTTTTTTGACTCACTTGCGGGTTTGGGCTTATTTAAGCCCAGCTTTCTTCAGTCGACCTTATTTGTACAGCATTGATAGCTTTGGACTTTCTCTGATAGCTTTGGACTTTCTCTGTTATTATTTATATGTATTGTTATTGCTGCCTGTCTCCGACACTTACCATGGTCCGCTGTTACGGATCTGCACGGCTTACCCTAGGTGAGATCACCTTATACACGGTGTCTCACCCATTCTACACACCCTACAGCGTCCCCATTCACTCCCTGTTTTTCCCCCCTTCCTTCACACACACACGGCTTCCCCTTTAGTATGGACTGTAGCCATAGGTACAGTTTTCACATATTGGGTCTTTCTCCTGACCCGCTAGTTGTATCTTCCCCCCTTCACTTATTTTCCCCAGCCTTTTACACACAGAAAGACACAGTACATTTCCATTATACAGCGCTCAGCTGTTTGCACATAGTTGCTCACCCAGCCTTGCCATATTACTTGACAAGGTCTGCGCACACTGGACGGATACATTCCGTTCAGCACCTTGGTTACACGCATTGCGTGTTCCCATCCAGATTCTCCCTTCAGCACCATGCACACGCTTTGCATGTCCCTTTCCAGACACTCTTTTCAGCACCATGTACACACGCATGCATCTAGACACTCTACAGCCTTCCCGTTAACGGCATCTCACAGCCGCGCATACCGCGCAGACAGCCCAGGGACCGTTCATGCTTCCCATATTAGCCAGCAGCACGCAGAGCTCCCCCCGGGAGCTGACTGACAGGTAATTGCACACAGTGATCTGGCGCTTCTTGCCGTTCACTGACCCGACTGACAGCAGCCGCCCGCCGTAGTACTACATGGACACAGTCCACATACGGGAAACGGCCGCAGCACACGCATACTACAGTTCCCCGCTCAGAGCCGGTCTGTGGTCATCCCGCTCCCTCATTCCCCTCACTTAAGGTGTACATGGTGGTAGATTGTTCACATGCCTGTACTTTCATAGACACCAGGGTCACTATGCACTTACCATGGTGGCTGATCTCCTCTATGTTTATTTACTTTGTCACTATGGTTACCAGGTACACGGTGATGGACACACGCCCCCGGTGAGTCAGAATCTGTCGGTGCAGCAGCGCCGATGATGTCATCAGTTCCTCGCCGGGTGCCAGCACAGTGGTGGTGTGCACAGAGTGATTTGACAGTTTTTCTACTATAAATGTGAGTAATGTTTGTACACTTATTATGTCTTGATAAAGGGCTACCCGCCGGAAACGTTGGCTTTGCACTATACCAGTGTCTTCACGTTTTTTGCATTGACTGCCGCCGTGCAGTTCTGAAATAATTCTTAGAGTGACTTCTGCTTGTTCGTACTATATATATATATATATATATATATATATATATATATATATATATATATATATATATATATATATATATATATATATATATATATAAGTGTGTGTACAAAACTGCCAGCACTCCAATGAAAAAAGGACCTGGTCCCAGTGCCGAATGTACAAATATACACAAGTCCAAAGCAGAAAAAACGTCATTCAAAAGGCAATAGTGAAAAAATTATATTAAATGCATGGTACAACAGGTGACGTTTCAGGGTATAAGCCCTGTCCTGAGACCAATGCTGTAGGTTTGGTCTCAGGACAGGGCTTATCTATATACAGTATATACATCTGAGAGGCAACATATGACTGACATCCAGTATCGGCTTCAAAGAAGCCCCACCACCTGCAGTGAGTCAGTTTGGGGTGACAGTTGGTAGTATTGGGTGTGGCTTTCCTGTGACCTTTGCACTGTGCTGCAGTGCCATGCTATTGGTTACATCCAAATGTACAATGAGCCCCAAAGCAGTTAATAAAAGCTATGTGTACATGAAAACACGCTAACATGTCAGGGCTTGCTCATGTATTGTGTTTACAAATGGTTCCATGTAAGTGACCACAACAAACCTTATATATTGTAAAGATCATGTAGGCATAGGGATCAATGGGGCAGATGTATTAAGCCTGAATAAGAAATAAACTGGAGATAAAGTGAAGATAAAGTGAAAAGAGATAAAGCACCAGCCAATGAACTGTGTTTGAAAATGACAGTTGAGAGTTGATTGGCTGGTGCTTTATCTCCTAAAGAACTATAATATAGTATTGTACAATATTTCACACATATCAGAGCAGTGTAATCTGCCAATAATGTTACTAAATAACTACAATTTAAAAACAGCAAAATAAAGAGATTTTAGGCCTCCATTAAACAGTTTATCAGTATCAGTAAGAATGACCCTAAGGACAGGTCATGCAGAGTTTTATTGGATTAATAAATAATGGATATATTGTATACTGTACTATAGGTATTACATTCTGTGCCTTATGTATGATAGGCCTTATGGTCTATGCATTATAATACTACTTGAGTTCTCAGAAGCTGATTGGTTGCTGAGCTTGGAATTCTATGACATCACAATGTACAGTATGTTGTCACAGTCCCTGAGATTGGGCTGTGTTATCTCATTATAGTAGTGTTTGCCAGTCGAACCACTACAGTGAATTTGCGTTGCTGATTTTTTTAATCACAACTTGCTAATTTTTTGTGAATTTGGAAGACCTCCCGAGCCCCATTTCCCCTGGATGGTGGCCGGACATGGATGTGAGTATAGACATGTATTATTATTTCCTGATTATGAAGATGTATAAATGCAGCAATATCTACCTTTTAGGTTTGCCATTTCTCTCACCAGTGTTAGTGTTAGGTCATATTGCTGTATAAATACCGTACCTATACCTGAAGAATTACACAGATGGTAAGAGGGAAATTAGTTTTTCTAGTAGTTATTTATTTTCTTTGTAATGTTTAGTAAAGGACCCTAGGTCTGATGGTTCATTAGTAGAGATAATTAGGACACATATAAAGGATTTCCCAATCTAGATAAATGGTATATTGTGCCCTGAAACATATCTAATGCCACCCAACTTATCTATCGTTGTCTTCCATAAATAACATTACAATGGGGCAATGTGTAGTTAGGGATACATTTATAGTAGTAAGATTGCCCACCATGGGATACAAACCATGGCTTGTACTTACAGTAGGCGGCTAGTATATCTGATCATGTGTCATTTGTCATTGCTGATCAGTGGTCATTTTGCTTTTGGGATTCAAAGCAGTTAAATTTGTACAGGAAAAGTCACACAGTTTCGAACCAAACTTTATATGGATTTCATGCCATTTGATAAATCCCACAGCATACCTCCCCACATGACAGTGGCGTAAGTTTATAACAGAGGCCCGGAGACGAAAATGTGATGTTGCCCCCCCCCCCCCCCCTCCCAAACAAAAATATAAAAACCCTGCCTACTTAAGACTATTGGTTAGCCATCCTAATATGCAGACACACCCCCATAGGCATATACACACAGACACACATATACACACACATATATACACAGCCACATATGCACATGAAGCCACATGTATACACACAGCCACATACATCACATGTACACACACTGCCACATACATCACATGTATACACATACAGTAGCTACAGTAAACATGCACATACACCCACAATTATACGCTGCCACATACACACACAAACACATGTATACACACACAGCTACATATGCACATACATCCACATGTATACACACAGCAACATACACATATGTATACACACAACCACACACACACACACACACACACACACACACACATGTATACACACAGCCACACACACAGCAACATACACACATGTATACACACAGCCACACACACACACATGTATACACACAGTAAAATACACATATGTATACACACAACCACACACACATGTACACACACAGACACACACACACACAGCAACATACACACATGTATACACACAACTACATCTGCACATACACCCACACCCACATGAATACACACAGCAACATAAACATATGTATACACAGAACCACACACACACACACATGTATACATACAACCACACACACATGTACATACACTGCCACACACACATGTATACACACAACTACATATGCATATACACACACCTCTGTAAACACACAGCCACATATGCACAAACATCCCAAATATGCACACAAAGCAACACATGCATACTGTATAAACACATACCTCCCAACTTCTGTGCTGGTGAAATAGGGGCAAAGCCGCGCGAGCGTCTGAAAAGGGGGCGTGGTGTATGCAAATGAGGGCGCGGCTTATGCCAATTAGCCGCAACCTCATTTTCATACGAGAATAGACGCTGTGCGCATGCACACAGCGTCTATTCTATTAGATTGGGGGGTCTCCCAACTGCCACCCCCCGCAGCGGGACAATACCTGCCGCGGGTGGGACAGCGGGACAGGACCCGAAAATCAGGACTGTCCCGCTGTAATCGTGACAGTTGGGAGGTATGTAAACATAGACCTATATAGATACACAGACACAGTACACATAAATAGTTTAACAAGCACTACAACTGCCCCCTCTCACCTATAAAAGAAGCATCCGTCCATAGTGTAGCATGAGTTAGAAGATTGTGTGGGATTGAGGTGAAGAGCTGGACGGAGGAGACAGGGACTGTGTGACAGGAAGTCCCGCCTCCTCCTCCTCTCACTGAGATGATGAGATCGTGGAGCAGTGCTGCTCGCCTGATAGAGTATTCTGGCTGGCGTGCAGGGGGTGGTGTTTATCGGAGGCAATGGATGTCAGGCCGCTGAGTATCCCCTTCAAACGTGGCGCCCGGCGGCAAAAGACTCCATTGCCTCCGAGACTTACGCCACTGCGTGGCCCATTCCCGGATGGACAAAATGTTCCATCCCTGGACTTCCCTCTTGATTTATGATTATAGTTTTCTAGGCTGAAACACCTTTCTTATCAATTAGCAATTAGAAATCATGAATTAAGAAGGAAGTCCCGCAACAGATACGTAAGAGAGTAAAATCCTGAAATCATAGTGTGTGTATAGGAAAAGCCAAATATCATAATAAAATTCACACAAGGGCGTCAGGATTTTTTTAATACACTTTATAATGTTTCCATCTTTATCAAGGCATTTTACATAATTTTCAGCTTTTTTAAATGCATTTGCAATGAGTTCTGGCTTTTTCAGTACCCTTTACATGATTTCCGGGCTTATTCAATGCATTTACAATGATTACCGACTTATTTCATTTATTTACAATGGTTTTTGGCTTTCTATGTGCATTTACTATGATTTTCAGGCCTTTTTTTAATACACTTAACATGGCTTTGGCTTATTTAATGCATTTACAAGGTTTGCATTTTTGGTGTCTTTCTTCTCACCTATACAAAGTTATTATAC
Source organism: Crinia signifera (assembly GCF_055691185.1). Lineage (NCBI taxonomy): Eukaryota > Metazoa > Chordata > Amphibia > Anura > Myobatrachidae > Crinia > Crinia signifera. The sequence continues at coordinate 63,793,198 of NC_139218.1, forward strand.
CTGCCCCTTGCACACTGGAAAGTGAATCTTTTTCTTCTGGCTTGCTGCCAATGTCTCAGAAACAACTGGCAATTCAGTCATTACATCATTAGTACTTTAAATCTATTATTGTTCTGTCCTAATGAGTCTAATAAACTGATCTTATATAAATTCCATCTTTTTATTTTAAGGAGAAGAACAACCCTAGCTCGTCCCTCCCTAGTGGTAAGTATGCTGTTTATGTTGTTTCATTATAGTACTATCTAGGTTAGGTCTATGCTAGAGGTTCATGGCTTGTATATTTTGTTACATCAGTGCCTGTGTATGTGAAGGCACCCTGCAAATCCATATGTGATAAGGAGAGAACAGTGTGAAAACATGTGACATAGCACCTCCCCCACACACACTCTCCTTGTCGCATATGCCCCCCCCCCCCCCCCCCCCACCACCACCATTCTACCATTATCACCTGTAACCCAAGGCCCTCACCACCACCCATTTACCTTGCAAGCAGTGACAGACTTGGCCGGGATTTGTGCACGTATGCGACGTGATGTTGCATGTGTACACACACCAGGCACATGTGGGAATGTGCATGCCAGACATGCGTGCGCTGCCTATCCTGGCTTGCAGGGGTAGAGGGGAATAGCCGCATGTGATGCCCCTCTCTCCTGGACCCGACTGGCGCACGAACCCGTCGTGAGTCCAGTGACTCTCTCTGTCTGCCATTTGGGAGATGGAGCCTTCACATTGGGGTAACAAATCGGCCCCTCTGGCATTTGCCAAAAGTTCCAGGTGGCCAATTCAGCCCTGCCTGCAAACCAGACACATGGGCATTGGGGCAGGTGACGGTGTGGCCACAGAGCCTCTTGCTTGTTGTGGCACACATTATAGGAATAATATGCTATTATATAGCATCCATGGAAGATTCATCCCTGGTTCATGGCATAGCCTACAACATAGAACCAATATCAGCAACTTATACATCTTTATTTACATGTTCATACAAAAGTTCCTAAATATTTATAATATGATTGCTAGGCTGTTATATAATTCTATAGCTGTACTAAGGATATGATGACATACATCTAATTTCTAATATACAATGTTCATCCTGAAATAACAGGGAATAAAAGAAAGAGGGATGATGAACCCTCCCTGGCCAAGGTTAAAGATCTGCCTTGTAAGTATTATTCTCCTATCAATACAAATGTGTTCTGCCTAACCAACCAGAATTGTTATGGCTATAATACAGAGTCTAAATTCTACAGTATATCTAAGTGATGTAAAAAATGGAGTTAGACCATTCAGGGCCCAGCATGAGCTTTAGAGGGTCCTTATAAAATGCTTGCGTAGCAAATAGTTTCTATACGTCTTTTGTAATGGAACCATTCATTATAATGGGTCTAAGAGGGATGGTGTTGGTCCCTGGAGCTTTAGCTTCTTCCTATGGGAATTAGTGCCAGCTTGGGAATACCTGTTCAATCTGATTCCTCTGATTCCTCAGCACTTACTGCCCTGTGTCTGTAGCATGTGTGACCTCAGGACATGCATGCACAACCAGCATCCTAAGGAAAATTGCATGTCAAGAGTGTCCTTTGGCCCATAGTGTCTTACCTACCTGCATCCTATGCAGCGGTGTAGCTAGGTGCCATGGTGCCCGGAGCAAGGGCATATTTCGCGCCCCCCCCCCCCCCCCGGTAATGAATTGGGGGCGTGGCTAACATGTGTTGGCATGTTATATTTGAAAATTAAAAATTAAAAAAATAAGACACTATATAAGATGCTGTAACGGAATCTGCTGCGCTATATAAGACGCTGTAACGGAATCTTCTGCGCTATATAAGAAACTGTAACGGAATCTGCTGCGCTATATAAGACGCTGTAACGGAATCTGCTGCGCTATATAAGACGCTGTAACGGAATCTGCTGCGCTATATAAGACGCTGTAACGGAATCTGCTGCGCTATATAAGACACTGTAACGGAATCTGCTGCGCTATATAAGACCCTGTAACGGAATCTGCTGCGCTATATAAGGTGCTGTAACGGAATCTGCTGCGCTATATAAAAGACACTGTAACGGAATCTGCTGCACTATATAAGGCACTGTAGCGGAATCTGCTGCGCTATATAAAAGACACTGTAACGGAATCTGCTGCACTATATAAGGCACTGTAGCGGAATCTGCTGCGCTATATAAGACGCTGTAACGGAATCTGCTGCGCTATATAAGACCCTGTAACGGAATCTGCTGCGCTATATAAGACGCTGTAACGGAATCTGCTGCGCTATATAAGACACTGTAACGGAATCTGCTGCGCTATATAAGACCCTGTAACGGAATCTGCTGCGCTATATAAGGTGATGTAACGGAATCTGCTGCGCTATATAAGACCCTGTAACGGAATCTGCTCCGCTATATAAGACCCTGTAACGGAATCTGCTGCGCTATATAAAAGACACTGTAACGGAATCTGCTGCACTATATAAGGCACTGTAGCGGAATCTGCTGCGCTATATAAGACGCTGTAATGGAATCTGCTGCGCTATATAAGACGCTGTAACGGAATCTGCTGCGCTATATAAGACGCTGTAAAGGAATCTGCTGCTCTATATAAGACGCTGTAACGGAATCTGCTGCGCTATATAAGACCCTGTAATGGAATCTGCTGCGCTATATAAGACCCTGTAACGGAATCTGCTGCGCTATATAAGACCCTGTAACGGAATCTGCTGCGCTATATAAGGCACTGTAACGGAATCTGCTGCGCTATATAAAACGCTGTAACGGAATCTGCTGCGCTATATAAGACACTGTAACGAAATCTGCTGCGCTGTATAAGACACTGTAACGGAATCTGCTGCGCTGTATGAGACACTGTAACGGAATCTGCTGCGCTATATAAGACACTGTAACGGAATCTGCTGTGCTATAAGACACTGTAACGGAATCTGCTGCGCTATATAACATGCTGACAGCTGTACATAAAGATAAATAAATAAAGATAGATAGATATATACAGCACAGCAGGCCAGGGCAGCAGCAGAAGCCTGAGATTCACTCTCTCTCCCCCCCCCCCCCCCCCCCCTATTCTTTAGCTGTAACAAAAAAAAAAATCAATCCACCTTGAATAATGATAAGGCACGGGTGGCAGCCAGCAAGACACCTTCTCCTCCTCCAGGCTACAGCCAGCGCTTGGGAAGGCTGATGACGCTGCTGTAGCCAGGGAGGGGGTCAGAGACAGCAGGTGACTCTGGCTGCCACTGGGAGGAGTCTGTACTGTGTCAGTGGAGTGCTGCCTGCTACGCTGCCTGCGCTGCCCGGAAGCCGGACCGAGCAGCAGCAGCAGCAGCAATTCAGGAGGAGGACTCGGTGTCTGTCAGCCCGCCACCCGGCCTCACCGCCCGTGACGCTTGGCGGCAGGGACCGGGCGAGCAGGGCAGGCGCCGGGCAGGGCAGCCGCCGGCGCTGCGCACGCTGCCTGGCCAATTAGTATGCAGACGTCACACGGTCACCACAGCAGGGATCATTTGCGGAGGGGGGGCGGGCCGGCGGCGCCAGTCAACCAATCGGCGCCCGGAGCAGGAGCTCCGGTGCTCCGCCCTCCCTACGCCTCTGATCCTATGGGGGACTTGTGATTCACAGTGGAGTCTCATGCTGCTCTGGAATGTTCCAGAAATCCCCCAAATTCCCCACTGCTCCTATCCATATGCTTGGTTCCATAACCATGTTAATTTTTAGTCTGCATATGTACGGGATGCAGTTAAAATCCCGGCAGTCGGGATCCCGGCGTTCAGAATCCCGACGCCGGAATCCCGACCGCCGAAATGCCGACACATTCTCCCTCCTGGGGTGTCCACGACACACCTGGAGGGAGAATAAATTAGTGTGCCGAGCGTAGCAAGGCGGCCAATAGCGGCATTCGGGGGCGGAGCCGCACGATGTAAACAAACACCGTGCGGCTCCCTCAGAGTCCTGTCTGGTTTCGGGGTGTCGGTTTGTTTTTTTGCCAAGACACTTACCTGGACTACGTCGCGCTGGGACAGGTGAGTATGGTTTCCTTCCACAGCTCCCACATGGATTTCGTCGGATCCGGACGCCATCGCCGACAGCGACGTCGACATGGAGGCAGAAGACGACACAGGACCAGGACATCAGGGCTACCTACGGAAAGAAGATAGGTAAGTATTAGTATGTGTGGGCTTTGTATGTATTAAAGTTTTATTTTAAATGTGTGTCAGTGTGTTTTGTGTACTATTTTTTTAACTGTGGAACTACAAGTGCCAGTGGGCCCTTTAATGCCCAGCATTCTGGGACTTGTGGTTCTCCAAGTCCCAGCTTGCTGGGGAGGCTTGCTGGCACTTGTAGTGCCACAGTAAAAAACAATAGTTTAATCTATTTTTTTACACCATTTATCAGCTCGATGCCCACCGCCCAGGGGCATCGAGGACAGCACCAGGCTTCAGCCTGGTCAGGTAAGTCCTGGAGGGGGGGACCCCTTCATTGGGGGGGTCCCCACTCCCCCAGGGCCCCTGGCCAGGCTGACTGGTCGGTAGGGTTAATGCTTTGGCCGGGGGGACTTGCATAAAAAGTCTCCCCCCGGCTGTGGCATTACCCTGCTGGCTGGTTTTGCCTGGGGCTGGTTCTTAAAATACGGGGGACCCCTAGTCATTTTGTCCTCCGTATTTTGGGAACCAGCCCCGGACCTGGAGCCTGGGGCTGGTTGTTAAAAATCGGGGAACCCCTATTTGTCGGGTTCCCTGATTTTTAATTACCGGCCCCGGCTCCTTCAGCCTGGTGCTGGTTACAGCTGTGGGGGGGACCCCACGCCGTTTTTTTTTTTTTTATTTATTTATTTTTCTATTTTTTTACACTGCAGCCTGCACGGATCTGACTGATCCGTGCAGGCTAAAACGCAAATAGAACAGGAAAATGGTGTTCTATTTTCCTGTCGTATTTGCGTGGGTGTTTCACACCACTTAGCAGCCGTATTATCAGTACGGCTGCTTAGTACATCAGGAACCACCATTCTTTTGAATGGTGATTTCTGTCGTATCCTATCGATGGTGTAGGACATTCGTATTTGTAACTACAAATACGAATGTCCCATCTTTAGGACTACGAATTGTTGTATTTTTGGGATAGTAAATCCCGAAAATACAAATTCGTAAAAAAAAGGTGTATTTCTCCCTACGAATACACCTTTTTTCTACGAATCCATTTTGGTAAATGTCCCCCGATGTGTCTGTGATGGGATAGCTCTGCATTGCCCATAGCTGTGCGCACTTAGTTATGGAACATGTGTAGTAAGATAACACATAACATATGCTCTGCACAAAGACGTCAGCTCTGAATCAGCCCATGTGTGTGTAGGAGCAAATATGGAATAACATTTGCATTGTACCTATCAGGTTATAAGAGAAGAAGGATTGAACTCCCCACAACAAGTGTGGCTACTTCTGGATCAGGTAATTATACTGTTTCTTACTTGTTATTAGCTCAGTAATAAAGGGACTTATTCTAGTTCACTCTTTCTGACAAAATCCTTCTTAGATTGACAAAACCATGTGCACTGCAGGTGGGGCAGATGTTACTTGTGCAGAGAGAATTAGATTTCGGTGGGGATTTACTTAAAAGTGAGATCTATATTGCAGTGTAAAAATAAATCAGTCAGTATTTACCCTGCACAGAAACAAAATACCTCACCCAAATCTAACTCTCTCTGCACATTTTACATCTGCCCCCCCTGCAGTGCACATGGTTTTGTCCAGCTAAGAAGGATTTTGTCAGAAAGAGTGAATTAGAATAAGGCCCAAAGAGACTGACATCTTTCAGAGATGCATTATAACAATTATGGTGTTTTACACCAGATGTATCAAAATTCAAAGTGATAAAATGGAGAGTGATAAGCAGCCAGCCAATCAGCTCTTACCTGTCATGTCAAAGGATAGGTTTGAAAAATAACAAATGGAAGCTGATTGGCTGGCTGTTTATCACTCTCCAGTTTATCACTTTTTAAAGTTTGATACACCTTGCCGTTACACCCAACAGGTATCCGTATACTATAGGGAACTTCTATAACATGAAAATTGCCATGGACAGAATGTCAGCAGGTTAGGTACTTGTTTCCTAGCACGGCCACAATCGCGGGCATCGTGTACCTTAAAGTTAAGGTACACGATGCCCGCGATGGACCCGATTTCCTTTGAAATCAGGTCCATTTTGCTGGCAAAGGAAAAATCGCGGGCATCGCGTCGGTCGCGGCCATTAACATTGCCCCCGACGCGATGCCCGTGATTTTGCCATAGGCTTCAATGTTAAAATTATCATAAAATAATTTTTAACATTGAAATCGGGAGCATCGCGTCGGTCTTGTGCCATTATAATGGCACAAGATGAGATGGACTTGATTAAGTCCATCTCACATAGGAAACAATGTGAAATGGGCCAATATGACCCATTTCACATTGTATATGGCCCCGTCGTTACCCCACGATTGACGTGAACCCGAAGCGTGGCGAGTGCAGCGAGCCCGCGAGGGGCGGCGGTGCGCGTCCTCTGACCTTTTCATTCCCCTACTATCCACGTCGGCGTGGAGTTGAGAATATAAAGTGTGGCGAGCGCAGCGAGCCACCGTGCCCGAAGCGTGGCAAGCGCAGTGAGCCTCGCGAGGGGACGCGTATACCTGTTAAGCTCGCCACGCTTCGGGCTCGGTGGCTCGCTGCACTCGCCACACTTTATATTCTCAACTCCACGCCGACGTGGATAGTAGGGGAATGAAAAGGTCGGAGGATACGCACCGCCGCCCCTCGCGGCCTCGCTGCGCTCGCCACACTTCGGGTTCGCGTCAATCGTGGGGTGGCGTTCAGGGTGTCAAATTGGGGGTGTAGGGAATATTTTACATTGAATCAAATGTAAAATCGGGTCCCAGGGACCCTATTCACATTTGATTCAATTAAAAAATCGGGTCGGTCGCATCGGTCGCATCGCATGGAAATCGGTGTGGCCGTGCTAGGAAACAAGTACCGCAGGTCAAATGTTGACACTAACATAATGTTAACATTGTCAGCCCTTTGTTAACCCTTACTGCAGCCTAAACATAACCCTGAAATCAGTTATTGACACTTGTGTTTACATTCACAGTGTTGACATTATGACAATGTTGGCATTCTGTCAGTGTCAACATGTCAAACAGACACCCCACCCCCTGTGTCCCATCTCCTTCCCACTGCCTTGGATACCTCACTCACCTCTGGGGTCTCACTACCAAGGTCAGCACTGAGTAGGAAGATGAAGCTGGAGGTTATATAGTGCTCAGGCTGGCAGGAGATGGACCATCTGCCCTCATCCATGGGAGATCCATCCCTGGTTCATGGCTTAGCCTACAACATGGAACCAATGGCAGCAGCTTATACATCTGTATTTACACGTTCATACAAATATTCCTACATATTTATGCTGTTATATAATTATATAGCTGTACTAAGGATACAATATATAATATACAATGTCCATTCTGCAATAACAGGGAACAAGAGGAAGAGGGATGATGAACCCTCCCTGGCCAAGGATAAAGATCTGCCCTGTAAGTATTATTCTCCTATTAATACAAATGTGTATTTGCCTGACAGACCAGAATGGTTATGGGTCAGGTAATGGGTGGAAATGAGTTTCTGTCTTTTGTAATGGACCCACTATTTTATAATGGGCCTAATGGGGACAGTGTTGGTCCCCGGGGGCCCTAGTATCTTCCTATGGGAAGGAGTACTAGCTTGGGAATAGGTATTCATCTGATTCCTCTGATGCCTCAGCACTAAGACCCTAATTCAGGATGGTTAGTAAGCAGCAAATATTGCTAATTACCAAACACCTGAGACGCTGCCCACCGCCTACTGATTCCCCTGCCACCAAATCCCCCTGGTAACATGTGAGGGAACGGGAACACATCCCCTCGCATGCAGCAGCTAGCAGGAGAAATCATTTGATGGCTGCCAACCAGGGCCGCCGAGAGAGGGGGGAGTGGGTACTAATTACCCGGGCTCAGGCTTGCTGGAGGGGCCCTGGTCCGATCTGTGCTGACAGCAGGCTCAGCATTAGCGTCTCACTGACGGTGTGAGAGGTCATGCTGAGCCTGCTGTCAGCACAGCACATGCTGTAGGTGTGTGCTGCTGCTGCTGAGGTGGGGGGTTGAGGGATGACTTTAGAGTGTTTTTTTTATCACCCACCTTAAACATTTTGGGGGTGTGACCTTATCACAGGAGGGCCACGCCTCCCACAATTAGGCCATGCCACCCAATTTGACCGTTCCCGGCATATTTCTCAGCTGCCCTGCTGCCAACCATCGAATGATTTCTAATTCCTTCGCAAGTAAAAGTCAGTCTCAATTGACATTTTTATTTCTGAGTACTAGGATGAAGACGGGGTGAGTGGCTGATGTCCTGTGACCTAACCCTAACCCCCCCACCCAACAGGCATCGGCCCACCCGTGTCCCCAGGAGAACGCCCAGCATTATTTCCATGCGGAACGCCTATAAAACGCTGGGCGTTCCCCTGGTCCGGCCCTGTGTCTGCCCCATCTCTCCCTCCCTGCTGCGAATGGCCCGGTGAGCGTGTAACTCGCTGACACTGATTGCTGCGCACAGACGTCAGCTCTGCATCAGCCCCTGTGTGTGTGTAGAAGCAAATACGGACTAACATTTCCATTGTACTTATCAGGCACTAAGAGAATGAGGAGTGAGGCCCCAACAACCAGCGCGGCCGCTTCTGGATCTGGTAATTATACTGTTCCCTACTTATTATTAGCCCAGTACTAAGAGTCAGGCATCTTCCAGAGACACATTATGGCAATGGTGGTGTCTTACCCTTACACACAATAGCTATACTTTATACTATTGGGAACCTCTAGAACATGAAAATTGCCATGGTCAGAATATCGACATGTCAAACATACACCCTCCCCTGGGTTCCATCTCCATCCCGCTGTCCTGGAGACCCCACTCACCTCTGGGGTCTCACTACCAAGGTCAGCACTGAGTAGGAAGATGAAGCTGGAGGTTATATAGTGCTCAGGCTGGCAGGAGATGGACCATCTGCCCTCATCCATGGGAGATCCATCCCTGGTTCATGGCTTAGCCTACAACATGGAACCAATGGCAGCAGCGTATACATCTGTATTTACACGTTCATACAAATATTCCTACATATTTATGCTGTTATATAATTCTATAGCTGTACTAAGGATACAATATATAATATACAATGTCCATTCTGCAATAATAGGGAACAAGAGAAAGAGGGATGATGAACCCTCCCTGGCCAAGGATAAAGATCTGCCCTGTAAGTATTATTCTCCTATCAATACATCAATACAAATGTATTTTTGGCCTGACAGATAAGACTTGTTATGAGTCAGGTAATGGGATTTGGCATATGACTTAATACATAGACCAGCGGTTCTCAAACTGTGGGTCCTGACCCCAAAGTGGGTCCCTACCTTCTCAGCATGCTGTCGCGACTCCATGTTGCTGACCATCAGGCTGATGACTTTTCTAATCTCAGTCAGTGATTCAAGGAGTCTGAAAAATCTGTTGAATTGTCTGTTATTTTAGACTCCTCCCATCATTTTGTGCCTCCACAATTAGTGTTCATTCTAGCACCCGCTATCTTTGAAAACCCATGCAGTTCCTGTTCCCTGCCTGGGGTGTCGCTGTCTGCTGTGATGTTTCTAGCACATGTCTGGTTTACAAGTGCTGATATACAGACCACAATGTGCTAGAAGCACTACAGCAGACGGTGACACCCCAGGCAGGGAAGAGGAACTGCATTGGTTTTCAAAGATAGCGGGTGCTAGAATGAACACTACACAATGATGCCATGTATGTGCTGTCTGCTGACTGCACATGTGACGCGATGACCATCTGTGGTAACTTGCTGGGGTCCTGTACTTGGTTTTATCATTTGTTGGGGTCCCAGAGCAAAATAGTTTGAGGACCCCTGACATAAACTAACAAGTGAGATAAAGCTACTTTCAGCTCAAAAGTCACCCAGTGTGTACGGGGCAGCGATTAGCACTGATGTGTAGGAGAAAATATGTAATAACATTTAAATTGTACTTATCAGGCAGTAAGAGAAGGAAGAGAAGGCACAGGAGGAACCGGAGGAGGAGAAGGAATAGAAGGAAGCAGTAGAGAGCAGAGCGTTTAGTGTGAGGCAGTCTCAGGTATGCAGTATAAGAATTAGGTGTGGAATGATACCATTTGCACTCCTTTTGCCTATGATGTATTGTATGTGATGCCATTGACTGCTACAGGATCCAACAAATCCGCGATGGCGATCTCCAGGTCCGATCCAATGCACACGGGCTGCACATCAGATCTGATACAGATGTAAAACATATACAATATTCTACTTTTTACATGATTTATTGGCCTGATAAGTCAAAACAATGTGAAAAAGGACCATGTTGTATAAGTGTATGAGTACCTTTAGTTATTTAAGTGCAATCTTATGATTTTTTATTAATGAATGATATTATGTTATCTGTTGTAGATGAAATCATCTTACTGATCCTCCTTCACCCACGCTGAAGAAATGCTTCCCTCCAGCAATAACCACCATGCTGGATATGATTGCTCTTGCCCTTATATAATCCAGTGAGAAGAAGATTGATGTCACCACTAAGCGCTACACCCTATATTAAAATTGAATATACAGTACGTATCTTATGACCAGGTAGTGATCATGGATGTTTTGAGGTCAGCACCTGAAACAACACAAATGATATAGCCCCTTTCTCCCAATTGAATGGGATATATGAATGTAAGGGGTATATCACAATAGAAAGATCATGGTGCAGTTTCCAAGTAAACAAACAGGTTTAATATGTACAGGAAACTCACAATAAAACGGATGGTAACAAGCGTTTAAAAAGCCAAACGGCAAAGCTGCTGCACAGTCACTATTTCTCCCCTCCGATACTGTATCCTGATGGTAAGGTGGAAACTCCGGGCACCGGTATCCCAAAAAGTTCCTGAGGTCCAGGGAAGGTAGTTGGCAGTCCAGCAAGGTGAATAAGGAGTATGCGTCTCACTTAATGCATTTCGGGTCTAATTGACCCTTCATCAGAAGTGTGAGTGAAGGGTCAATTAGACCCGAAATGCATTAAGTGAGACGCATACTCCTTATTCACCTTGCTGGACTGCCAACTACCTTCCCTGGACCTCAGGAACTTTTTGGGATACCGGTGCCCGGAGTTTCCACCTTACCATCAGGATCCAGTATCGGAGGGGAGAAATAGTGACTGTGCAGCAGCTTTGCCGTTTTGGCTTTTTAAACGCTTGTTACCATCCGTTTTATTGTGAGTTTCCTGTACATATTAAACCTGTTTGTTTACTTGGAAACTGCACCATGATCTTTCTATTGTGATATACCCCTTACATTCATATATCCCATTCAATTGGGAGAAAGGGGCTATATCATTTGTGTTGTTTCAGGTGCTGACCTCAAAACATCCATGATCACTACCTGGTCATAAGATACGTATTGTATATTCAATTTTAATACAGGGTGTAGCGCTTAGTGGTGACATCAATCTTCTTCTCACCCGTCTATTACTTTGAGTGTTCATGTTGACAGGGCACTCTGTGTTCACCATTAGCAGCACACTCCCTTCTTTGCGCTATTCTTGGCAACCAATTGTATTTTCCATCCTTATATAATCCAGAAAATAACACCAGGAAGTAACACCATTTCCCCCCAAAGCCTGCTTGGATATGGCTCAATGATACTGCGGCTGAAACCGCGGTTGATAATATTGCCAATATCCAGCAGGTGCGCCACCCAATGGGGAATCCTGTTTCTGGACATCCAAACTGAGATATTTTCTGAGCTCGCTCCCTCAGTAATAAATGTTTTAAACCTTTCATCCACTGAGTACATTCTTGACCTCTCACCGAAAAACTCTTTGTTGTATGGAGCGAAGAACACTGACCGGAGTTCATGGCAAACTCCACATTAAACAATGAGGATTCCCATCCTGAACTTTACTTTCCTGTAAATACAATATAACTATTCTTGTTACAACAAATATTGGCCCTTATTCTGGTTCACTCACAAAGGCAAATTACTTCTCAAATGGACCAAACCATGTGTACAGCAGGGGAGCAGATGTAACATGTGCAGAGAGAATTCGTTTTGGGTGAGTTTTTTTGTTTTTGTGCAGGGAAAATACTGACTGCTTTATTTTTACACTGCAAAATAGATCACACTTTGAAGAAAACCCCACCCAAATCTAACTTTCTCTGCACAAGTTACATCTGCCCCACCTGCAGTGCACACGGTTTTGTCCATTTGAAAAGGAATTTGCATTTGCGAGTGAACCATAATAATGGGCATTGTCTCATCACTGGAACTTGTCGATAATGCCGAGTACACACAGCCTGACCTGCCGTCCGTCGATACCTATTCATTATCTACTGCCACCAGGTGCCGGCATTGGCCAGGAGGGAGGGAGGGATGGTGGTAGGATGGCACGAGGGGGAGGGAGGGGTGATGCTTGATTGAGCCGCATGGAGCTTGTTTCTATCTGGCAGATTAAAGCAGAAACTTGCCTGACAAATCTGTTTTTGCTTTTGATCCCGATGCATGGGATGAAATCTACATCGAATGCAGCTAACATTGTGTGATTGTGTCATTTTCGATATGATTTGGACTATATAGTCAGTATGGGCTATATATGTTTGTGTTAAGGAGCAAACACTCTGGAGATTATAATCTACGACAGAACATGTGTTTGCACTTGACATGTGCCGGCTGGGGTAGTGTATCCAGTTAAACAGTCAACAGCGTCTAGGTCAACAGTCAAATGGTCGATCATTATTGGCTGAAAATCAGAAGGTCGACACATGAAAAGGTTGACATACATTAGGTTGACAGGGACAAAAGGTCAACGCGATCAAAGGGCCAATACAAGAAAAGGTTGACATACTGTATATAAGTTTTTCATGATTTTTTGTTTGAAACCGACTTCATACTTTACCATCCAAGTGGGCAGAGTTAGGTTATAATAGTGTGCTGAGCGCAGTGAGGCACCATGCCTGAAGCATGGCGAGGGCAGTGATAAAGTGAAGCTTGATACATCTGGCCTATGGTATCCATGTCAACCTATGTCGACATAAACACCAAACACTGAAAAACTCAGGTCAACATTTTTGCATCATCTCTGAATCAGGCCCTATTATTACTCACTAGGTAAATGCCTGTCAAAATGACAGCTTCTGCAATGTACTTTCACTTTGAGCTGTGACAGTTTTTCGCCCACAAACTCTCCACCCACCCCCAGTCCCTATCTGCTCCTACCTCCAATCTCTATCTTCACAGCTCCATATCTCCATATCCAGCAAGTTTGAAATAGATTAGTGTCATTTATTCTGTCAAGTGGTCTCTAGTGGTCACTGGCGGGAGTTCACCTCATAGAGATGAGAGTTAGCGATAGATAGATAGATAGATAGATAGATAGATAGATAGATAGATAGATAGATAGATAGATTGATAGAGGCAAATTGACTAAATAGGTGATGTTGCCCTATCATTAATCTATTGGATCCTAGAACATGATAGACATAAATCTTATTAGTTGCCATGGGCAATATCACCTCTTTTAATTTTTAGAAGCTTAATTATATACCCTTTATAGGGAGAGGGAAAGAGACAGACAGTGTGTGACAGAGAGAACAAGAGAGAGAGAGAGAGAGAGAGACACAGGAGGTTATTCTGATCGTAGCGGCCAAACGTGCGTACGTTCGCTATTAACGTACGCGGCTGTTGGGGTTAAGTCCACCCACAAATCAGCCACATACGTACGGCCAGAAACAACGTCGAAGGGGAGTGGCGTACAATTGAGCGTACGCCAACGTACACGGACGGACCAGCCCTTACACTCCGACAACTGGCGTACAATTGAGCGTACGCCACCGTTTACGGACGTCTCTCGTCCGTCTTCCCACCGACTTCTTGCGGCTATCTGAGCGTACGCCAGCTTGCACGGACGGGTCCTTATTGTTTTCAATAGAAAACTCAGCTTATGTCACCGCTCGTGAGAGTGAGCGTACGTCCGTGTACGCTGGCATACCCTTCACATATATGGACCTGCAAATCTTGCCTTTCAACTATAATTATGAAAATTAATTAATTGATTGAATTAATTAATGTGCAGAATAGTGGGCATGGGCTTAAAACATTGCTGAAACATCCTTTGTAGGTGTTAGATGTGGTTTATGTTATTGTATCATAAATACAAAACCTATGTTTGTATAGAGTGAACACGTTGACACATGTCGACTTGTGTAGATTGAGTGTGCTACTGTGTAAAGTCTATGAAAGCACGTAGTGAATGTGTCTAACTGTTTAACAAATACCTACCTTAGCATATATAAGCAGGTCTTAAAAAGATTCTTACCTTAAATTAAACAAACCTTTAAATGTAGAGAAGTATAGAAAGATAATCTTCCAATGTGTTTGAGTGCTGTGTGTGGCTTGCAGGTAGTGAAATCATGGTTTGGACTTAATAGACTGCAGCATTGCTTATTACATTCAGGTGTATGTGTTTGAATAGTAATCAGCGTAAATTAGCAAACCCAGGCGCACGCAGGCATGCGGTATCTGTAGGGGTGGTCTGAGCTGGCGGTTGGCGGCCGCCTGTTTTGTGTCCGAAATGAACGGTGCTTTAGGCGATCGTGCGGTAGTAGCACCGCTCATTTTTGGTGCACACCCCCGTGTACGCCCATATTTACGCCCATTTTCCCTCATTATTTCGGCCGCTCCCCTCAACACGCCCCTATGCCGCCCCCAATGCCCGTACACTCGCGTACAGGTTTTTTCGCACGGAGAGACCCGTCCGTAAGCGTTGTGGAGTGTTCGCGCCTGCGCATTAGCGAATGTACGCATGCGCAGATTATGAAAAACCCCGGAACGTACGCGTACGGCCCGGCCGCACCAACCAGAATAAGGCCCACAGTGTCATGTTAGAGAGCCGTGCTGTTCAGGACAGGATCATGTGTAGATATATGTAACTATAAAGGTCACTATCGGTTATCAATTAATTCTCCTACAAGTATTTAACACTTTAAATGCTTCTGTCACACATGTAAAAATATAAACCAATGAACTAATCAATTAATTATACATAAAGCAGTCCATCATATTGAGAGTCTGCAAAACCCTCGATCCCCAATGGTCGTGTCAGGCGATTGGGGATATTAAACGTGTAAAAATCCTGATCACCCAATGTTAACATGATTAATATCCCCAATCGCCGACAGAGTGCTATTATTGCTGGCAGCTGATTGGCACATCCAGTAGTGGAGTATTTGGAGATCAAACCTACAGATGTGTGGGCACCCTCCCCTAAACAGCTTGGGAATGCCTAGTGGGGTTTTTTGCCTGACACTCCCAGCATTTTTTCCTGTCTGCATTTTCCTTAGCACTCCCACTAAACGTCCAGCTTCCACCCCCAGATGCTACTTCCTGTCAATCACCTTGCAAGAGATGTTCATATAGAAACAGGAGCAGGATTACATTGCAGGATGGCCTCGCGCATGCATACTGCAAACCGTAGTGCGCAGTGTATCGATAATCAGTCACTGTGCATATTCACAGCCGTGCAAACAGGTGTGAATCAGGAATGTAATCCCATGCTGCAGGAATGGATACGTTTATGTGGTTATGAGTAGAACCTTCTAAAATAAATGTTGTGGGCATCCGGAAAGATGGAATACCGGCAGTCAGAAGACCGACACTGGAATCCCGACACCCGTCAGATTCCTGACAGCCGACATCCCAAACGTATACATGCCAAGGAGGGAAAGGGTTCAATCCAACCATGTGATTATCCAGTCATCGTAATGTCGCATCAGACCCGGCCATTCAGGTTGAGCACTGTATGTTACTGTCATTCAGATTGGCTCCTGTACTGTATGACCAGGGGCGAAATGTAATAGGGTGTGATTTTTGGACGAGTTCCAAACTCGCCAGAAATCGCACCTTTAAAAATCACGTTTTTTGCCGCGAATTTGCATATGTAATGAGATGCGAATTAGCGGCAAAAAATGCGATTTGCCGCGATTTCGGGCGATTTTTAGTCATGAAAATGTGCGCATTTTCAGTCATGAAAATGTGCGCATTTTCATAAATGCGATTTTGTGCAAAAACAAAAAAGTTTAAAAAAAACGGCGTGGGGTCCCCCCTCCTAAGCATAACCAGCCCCGGGCTCATTGAGCCGGACCTGGTTCCAAAAATACGGGGGGACAAAAAGCATAGGGGTCCCCCGTATTTCTGAAACCAGCTCCGGACTCTTGGACCGGTCCTGGTTCCAAAAATACGGGGGACAAAATATCTGGGGGTCCCCCGTATTTTGAAACCAGCACCGGGCTCCAACAGCCCGCGGTGTCATGCCACAGCCGGGGGACACTTTTTATACAAGGTCCCCCGGCCAAAACATGAGCACCGTGGCTGGTCAGCCTTGGACGGGGTACCTGGAGGAGTGGGGACCCCCCCAATAAAGCGGTCCCCCCCCCCAGGCTTCACCCGTCCAGGGCTGAAGCCCGGGGCTGTCAACGGCGTCCGTGGCCAGTGGACGCCGGCCTGATTAAATCCATCATACGTTACATTGCTTTATACTGGAGAACTACAAGTGCCAGCAGACCTCCCCCACATGCTGGGACTTGGAGAACCACAAGTAAAAGTAAAAGTTTATTACACACACACACACACACCTCACTTTTACACCAGCGTTACTTACCATCCCTGGATCCAGCGCTGGTCTGGCTGCTTCACAGCCGGCTCCCCCCGCACTGACAGGCAGTGGGGAGAACCGGCTTTCTCCGTTGCCTCTAACAGCTTCTGTAGCGCTGTTCCAGCGCTACAGAGGCTGAGAGCGCGATTGGCCGATACGTCTCCATGGAGACGCATAGCTCAGCCAATCGCGCTCTCAGCCTCTGTAGCACTCGGACAGCGCTACAGAAGCTGTTAGAGGCAACGGAGAAAGCCGGTTCTCCCCGCTGCCTGTCAGTGCGGGGGGAGCCGGCTGTGAAGCAGCCAGACCAGCGCTGGATCCAGGAATGGTAAGTAACGCTGGTGTAAAAGTGCGGTGTGTGTGTGTGTGTATGTAATAAACTTTTACTTCTCTCTGTGTGTTTTTTATAAACATTCTTTTTACAGGTGGACTACAAGTCCCAGCGGGCCCATTAATGCCCCGCATGCTGGGACTTGTGGTTCTCCAAGTCCCAGCATGCGGGGGAGGTCTGCTGGCACTTGTAGTTCTCCGGTATAAAGCAATGTAGCGTATGATGGATTTAACCCTATCAGGCCGGCGTCCACTGGCCACGGACGCCGGTGACAGCCCCGGGCTTCAGCCCTGGACGGGTGAAGCCTGGGGGGGGGACCCCTTTATTGGGGGGGTCCCCACTCCTCCAGGTACCCCGTCCAAGGCTGACCAGCCACGGTGCTCATGTTTTGGCCGGGGGACCTTGTATAAAAAGTGTCCCCCGGCTGTGGCATGACACCGTGGGCTGTTGGAGCCCGGTGCTGGTTTCAAAATACGGGGGACCCCCAGATTTTTTGTCCCCCGTATTTTTGGAACCAGGTCCGGCTCAATGAGCCCGGGGCTGGTTATGCTTAGGAGGGGGGACCCTACGCCGTTTTTTTTTTATAAAAACACTTTTACACATTTTTATTAACAGGACCATGCACAGATCTCAATGATCTGTGCATGGTTCTGTCAAATTCGCCTGTCAGAACCTGGTCTATTTTTTTTGCGATTTTTGGTAACATTTACCAAAAATCACACCCTATTACATTTGCGAGTTGTATACTTTATAATGGGAAAACATCTGGATGCGAATTAATATGTGACTAAAAATCGCACTTCTAAAAGTGCGATTTCGCGGTAAAAAGTGTGATTTTTTACCGCGATTTTCAACCTATTAAATGTGCGATTTTCGGAAAATGTGCGATTTCGGCCGTTTTTGACCCAAAATCGCACATGTCCAAAAATCACACCCTATTACATTTCGCCCCAGATGTGAAAAGCCTCCCAGCTCTGCTCAGGACAGTTATGTAAGAAGTCAGTATACAGAACATATACAAATGGTAAGGTAAATTTCTGGAGTCATAAGCCTTGATGGATTTAAGATATGTACCTGATAGTTGTTGTCCATGGGCTCCACTACTGTCTTGTGCAATAATAAATAGCACAAGCAAATGGTCAGGAGCAGGAAGCAGGTAGACCGCCAGAAATGGGTATCAGAATACAGGCTTTCTTTAGGGCATCTGCATCTATGCAGTATGTCCACGGGCCGAACCAGTACCCAATCTGTATCTTCTGATAAGTGTTGATTGGAGTGGACAGCAGGAGAGAGTCTGTTGACAAAAAGAAGACAGTAGAGCCCCTTATACACTTTACTCCATGGAGAACCAATTATACACATTACTCCATGTGTAACTTCTTATACACGGGATACAGTCAAAATCCTGGCAGTCAAAATCGCAACGGTCAAAATACCGACAACCATTGACCGACGGTCAAAATCCAGACAAGGTCAAAATCCAGACAAGGTCAAAATATCGACATTTAAAATCCCGACAAGGTCAAAATCCCGACAAGGTCAAAATACCGACATATAGAATGTAGACAGGTAAAAAAGTCAACATGACTTTCGGTCAAGAGGTCGCGAGGTCGACAGGGGTTTTTTCACTGTTTTTTGACCCAACATGTACTGACAGGCGGTATTTCATGCCCTAACATCCACTAGGGCATGGTGGGAGAATAAAATAGTGTGCTGAGCACAGCGAGGCACCGTGCCCGAAGCATTGCAAGCCAAGCGATGCGAGGGGCTGTGGTTGACTTCCAACTGTGTCCCTGTCGACTGTCGATTTTGACCTTGTCGGAATTTCGACCATCGGGATTTCATACCGAATCCCTATACATTAATCCAAATTAAGACAGTGAGAAAGGGGTGTGTGTCACCGGTACCCTCTCCCCGGAACACCATTGTTGCTCTTACATGACTTGTCCCTATGACTTGTCCCTATGTCTGAACCACCAGAAGTCTGCAGCTGGAAAAGGTTGCATGTTGCGCAATTATCAGCAGCTGGCACGGGGTAGTTACTCCCTAACAAAATTGTATTCATAAAAAAGAGGAATGTGCCAGTGCTGGCTTATTGAATCCTTTAGCTGGCTGGCTGTATTCTGTATTTTAATAAGGTTTTCTTAAAAATTAAGTATTTTAATTTCTAACAGAAGAACATTTTTCTAGATAAATTGTACCACAATAAACATATCAAAACATAATAAGAAAAATAAAACATATATAAAAAGTACAGTAAGTATTTTTCTCTGGAGCTGAATTTGCTATAGGTGTATAAGAGGTCACACCATTCCAACTGGATAAATTGTAGAATAATAATATTACCAATCCAGAATATGGGTATATGCTGATGGACTCACTCCATGATGGTAGGTAGGTTGGTAGAAACTGGAGGAGATGGGAATTATATCGTCCCACGTCTGCAAACGTGTCCTTTGTATCCTCTTGTAAAGTGCACTTTAAAAATAACCAGGAATTTCTGAAGACCTTGACAAACTGCAACTTTGTTTACTGGTTAAGTAGGGGCAAAGAAAATGTCCCAGATACAATGTCTAGTTTGATGTAGGAGTTCTCAGAATAGCAGCCAGTAGATGATAAATACCAGTTAGGAGTGATTGGGATTAAGCTCAACGCGTTACCCCAGATGTACTGTAACACTCCGGCTTCCTCAGGAGCAGTCTGCAGCTGCCCCCTATACCTGTAACTCTTGCAGAACAAGTTAGGGGAGGCGGGCCATACAGATGTCAGACTCAAACATGAATGCACTAATGCAGTGGTTCCCAAACATTTTTGAATCACGGCACCCTAGAGCATCAAAATATTTTCAAGGCACCCCTAGGCCAAATGTTTCTTATTGAGAAATTCAGAAAAAAAATCTTAAATTAAGTGCATTGTGTTTGTATGTGACAGTTATCTGGTGAGGGACAGGATTTGCTTCTGTTTGTTCACATATATTATTATTGGCAGCCACAAGCACTGGTTTTGCCTGGTACATTGACCATAAATAATATGAATTGATCTTGGTCCACCAACCCAAGGCACCCCTGCAAGTGTCCTGAGGCACCCTAGGGTGCCTAGGCACACAGTTTGGGAACCACTGCACTAATGTCTAAAGCGTCCATCGCTGCAGCCAGGGTCAGATTGTCCCACAGGGGTGAAGGTGGCACCCCAAGTGGGCCCCACTACCTCCTCAAAGGATCAGGCATGAGCGGTGTATATACAGTACTGTAGATACTGATAATGCATTCTATTTGGAGTACTCTGGATTATTAGACACCACAGATTTTAGGTCGTCTGCCTTGTAGCATCAGGGAGTTGTGTTGTAGAGATACTGATTTAAGTGTCATTCATCTTATGCTGTGTATAGTTAGATATAACACTCGAATTTGACTATACTGTACAGTGGAAATCAAATCATTCGAGTAGCATTCGATGCAGATTTGACCCCAATGCGAGTCCACATTTAGTGGAAATCGAACAGGCTAAACTATATTTTAGAACTCTAATCTAATTGAAATGAATGCCAAATCGAATAGAACAGCATATCGAATCGAAATCCGCATCTGTGTCTTTTCATCTTATAGTGGCGGATCCAAAAATTTTAATATCGGAGATACACCAACCGCTGACAAACATGGTCAGTCGGGACTCACTGGCAGTTGGTGCAGATCCTTTATTTGAATTCTGGACTGTGCGCGGCCCCACCCCTAGAGCAACCATTAATTATTTTAATATAGAATAGTGGTCGCTAAAGCCCCATACGCACTTCTAGAAGATATTTTAAAAGATATTGCTCAGAAAGGCTTGTTCCCTCAATATCGTTAATAATGACCCCCAGGGCCGCTGACAGGGGGTTGCCAGGGGTACAGCTGTCCCAGACCCCAGCCTCTGGAGGGGCCCGGGCAGCTGCCCACAGTGGCACGGCACCACCCCCCGCACCCGCACAATGCATCCCATACCCGGCGCAGGCGGCCAGGCACACACAATACACAGTGCAGCCTGCAGAAAGCCAAGCCTAGGATACAGAGGAGCTCGGCGCTCTGCAGGCTGCACTGTGCTGTGAGTGCTCCGAGTCCTGTCTCCCGACATGAAGGAGGGAGAAGATGCTGCGCTGCCACTGCTTGAGCCTGGGAGATGTTGTGCCGCCACCACCGCTGGTAAGTAATAGTATTTGGGGGGGGGTAGGGGGAGGCGGGGTGCCAGCGCACGTGAGGGGGGTGGTGCCACTGGCTGAAGCTCAGTCCCGGGCCCCAACATTACTAGTGACCCCTCCCATCTACTGAACTTGGGGGTCAATTTTGGCTATATAGCTAATGACTTGCATGTTTAGCGGGTCCAGGTGATGTCACTGAACGATACATTTTACAGACATCGTTCAGTGTGTACACTCTTCAGTGTGCACTTCCAGTTCTTGCTTCCTTTTTCTTTGCACATTGTCTAACAGACTGTTTACGCCTGTTCTATATGGAAGCAGATGTTCTGCAGCCTCTGCATTCACATCACTTTAGGGAATGCGAGAAACAAAATCAATTTGGTTGTATTACATCATTTATTGTCACAATATCATTGTTTAAAGTGTGCTCCCTGGACCAAAGAAAAACGTGCCATGCGATGCGATGCGATTTCATTAAGCAGAATAGCCCACTACGAAAAAAGGCGTAGTGGTCACCGTGCTAATACACAAGTACCCAAACAGCATGTACACAGAGAATATACACACACATAGCATACACACATTCCTTTAACCTAAAACAAACATCATTACAGTTAGTGGCATAATTACCTTACCCCGGCATATACAGTACCGCACACTGTCCTCTCAGCTGCACACCATGCCTCCCCACCCTGGCCAGCTCTGTCCGACTCCAACAGCCTCAGTCACAAGGAGCACTTCATGCAGTCCAGCCGGCAGCCTGTCTCATTGTTCTATTAGGAAGACCAGCACAGCTGCTGTCAGCTTTGTTCCCCTTCGCCGTAAGGACCTAAGGAGGAGAGGGAACAGGGAGAGGAGGAGCAAGGTCAGAACAAGGGACCAAAAAGGACCCTTGTGGCCTTGCTTTGCTCGCCACGCTTCGGGCATGGAGGGCTTATTCCTTCACTATCCACGCCACCACTGGTTGCCTTTAGTAACTAGGTGACGATCAGAGCGAGCCACCGTGCCCAAAGTCTGACAAGCGAAGTAAGCCTGCGAGGGACCATTTGGGTCCCTTGTTCCAACCTTGTTCCTCCTCTCCCCGACCCCTCTCCTCCCCCGGTCCTTATGGCGAAGGGGAACTAGTCACAACCAAGCCATCATCCTCATTCTCCTGAGATGCTGGCCGCTTATGCGGCTGCAGCTATCAACATGCGTCTCCAGAAAGGTAAGTAAAAAAATAATGGGTGCGTTTTGGCCAACCTGCACCACACACGATGCCACCATATTGGAAACACCTATGCTGAAGATTGTTCTTTTGTAGAAGATAAAATGCATCAATAATTAACATTATTCTCGGCAAGTAAATGATTTATTTCCTAAATGTACTTTACAACAATGAATTTGATTTCTGAGTTAGACTTTGGTAGTAATGTGTCAGCATGGCCTGAATAATATGAATTATTAAGTCACTAGTACAGTCCAATATTTTACTTAACAGGAAATCTTTAGTTAATGGACTTTAGTTATTATATTTAATTGATGAATCTTAGGGTTTATTCATTTCTCTTTATTAATTCTTTAATTTAGTTTTGTAATCACACAGGCCTAAGCTGACAGTGATGTAGTATATGCTCTATGCATTCTATGATGTAACAGTAAGAGTAGCCTTTCCCAACTGTATAATAGATTATAGTGTGTATGCAACAGTTTGATCTAATGAGAAGTCCGGTGCTGCTTAGTGGCATCCGCTGAACAGATTTCTCATATACAGTAAGTTCCGTTTCAGCACCTTCCTTGCAGAAAAGTATATTATAACTTTCTCATTCTCAATTTTAACATGATCTTTGCTAATTTTATTATCTGCCGCATGTAACTAAAGGATACATTTAGTAAGATAGGAGTTACATTGAAGATGGGATGTTGCCCGTAGCAACCAATCGAATTCTGATTGTTATCTTCTAGAAGGTGGTAAATCAATAAGAAGTTGAATCTGATTAGTTGCTATGGGCAACATCCCATCTTCAGTAGAACTACCATCTTTGTAAATGTACCCATTACACTCCGGTAGATGGTAGAATTTTAGTTTAAGTTTTTTTTTTTTTTTTTTTATTTCATTTTTATTTGATTTTACAAAGTATCAATCTCATGATACAGCATTACATGGTATCGAGCGTAACAGTGCATCATAGGTTAGTACAGTTGATTTTCATTCCTTTTTACTCAGAGCCCTTTTTATGTCCTCTTAGTTTCCCCCTTCCAGTCCTCCCTCCTTCTCCCTTCCTCCCTTTCCCTCAGCTTCAGTACGGTTTGTGACACCATATATCTATATGTGAGGGTTTATAGATTCGAGAAAGTGGGTGAAGCATGTCGAGGTGAGGCTAGGGAATAACATCAATATGCTGCAAGGACTAGTTACACTTTCCCCCGGCCACATCTGAAGATCACGATATAGAGTCAGCTGCTGATGTGCGATTGAGCTTAAACTAGGTCAGGACGATCTCTCAAATACGCACATGTCAAGAAGCTGAGTATGTCGATGAGAGGAGGCAGCGTAATTGAAGGGACTAGGTTAGGGGTAGCGAGGTAAGATTAGGATAAAGGCAAGGCACCCTATAAACCTTAGGTCGTTATTCCCCGGGCATAGCCCAGGTTAGTATATGTATGGTTAACTGTGCACATATGTATGGATCTCAGCTTAATTGCGCTCGCCTCACTAGTTCATATCAAATGCATGGCTGAATTTATCCGTCAGGAGGGGCAACACCGCTAAAGAAAGTGGGTGAAGAATACCCTGTAGACGTTAAGTCTTTGTTACACTTGCCTTATCCCCATATGTCTATCTAGAGTTAACTGGTGCCGTTGGGCTAGAAAGTTACTGGGTTGCGTCGACCTCTAAAATTCTTATGATCGAAGGCCGTCTGTACAGGGTTACCTGTCAACGCTCTAGTATAAGACATATGGGTTGCGTCGGCCTCTCTCCTTCGTGAAAAAAAAAAAAAAGGTAACCAAATCTATCAATAAGGAGGGGCAACACGATTAAAGAGAGTAGGTAAAGGATAGGAAGACTAGATACGGGAGGGAGCAAAAGGACACTGTGATCTCTAAATTAGTACTTCTATGATGTGTAGTGCGAATTTCACTAAGGTTGTGTTATCTCTTTTCTCCTCAATCCCTGTCTAAACACTTTGGGTACCATTATATCTCCTTTTTCTTACCTCGATATTTAGTCTTACTGTATATTTTAGAGTTTTATTTAAGGATTCTAATGGTCTGTTTATTAATTTCTTAAACCCTTGTATTATCTTTTTCTGATATTTTATATCGGACAAACAAGACAAACAGGGGAAGACAAGGGAAAGGGTTTGGGAGGGGGGATTGGGGGGGTGGGTAGGGTGCTGTCGGTCTGTTGTATACCTTTTATCTTGGTATTCTCGGTATATTGATCTCCCTGCCTTATTCTAGGTTTAAACGACTATAGGTCTCCCCTCTTTTTTTTTTTTTTTCTCTTTTTCCCTTTTTTTTTCTTTTTTTTTTCTTTCCTTTTTACTCATTCGAGATATTATTATATGCTATCCATGGGGTCCAAATTTCGTTGAATTTTTCTGTTTTTTCATCTACTATGCTTGCCAAAAGTTCCATTTGGTATATGTACCAGATGTTTTCTTTTATGGCGTTAATGGATGGGGTTGTCTTAGTTTTCCAGTTACTGGCTATTTTTGCCTTAACTGCCCCTAGCACAAACCATATAAATTTTTGAAGTGCCTTGTCTGTACCAGGTATTTTTAAGGGAAATAATATATACTCCGGGGACATGGGGATATGTGCTCCAGTTATCTGGAGAATTAATTTCCCTACTTTCTTCCAGGTTTCCTGTATACTGGGGCAACCCCAGAAAATGTGGCTAACTGTTCCCCGTTCCCCACACTCTCGCCAGCAGCGATCACTGGCGTCTGGATATATATTTTTCAATCTACTAGGGGTCAAATACCAGCGTGTATAGATCTTATAGGTATTTTCTCTGTATCTTATTGATTGGGAGACTGATATTAGATTTTGTTTTATTTTGTTCCATACCTCGGGGGTCTGCTGTTTCCCCAATTCCTCTTCCCAGGCTATTTCATGTGGTAGTTTACTCTGTTTTTTGTAACTCTGTAGTGATTTGTAAATAACTGAAATTAAGCCTCTAGAAGATGCCCTCTTCTGACAGAGGGATTCTATTATGTTTTTACTCTGTTCCTTTCTGGTTTTCCCAAAGAAGCTACGTATTTGTAGATATTGGAAGTAGGCTTTAGATGTTATATCGTATTTTACTTTGAGGTCCTCGAAGGGGTGGAGCCCTCCCGCTGTGTTTAGTTCATTTATAAATAAGATACCAGTTTTCGCCCAATTTTTCTTAAAGTTTGTTTCTTTACTGACTGGTAGTTTTGGGTTGTCCCACATTGGGATCAGGGTAGGTGGATTGGGGGTCAAATTATAATCCTTATTTAATTTGTCCCATATTGACAATGTTAGCATGATAGTTGGGAAGTTTTTGACTTCTTCTGGTCTCTCTTTTTTGGTCTGCCATAGGAGTGTTGAGATGGAGTGCAGCCGGAGTAGTTCTGACTCCAGCTGTACCCATCTCCGAGTTTCGGGGTCCGAATGCCACATAATCATTTGGGCACATTGTGCTGCATAGTAATAATTTTTTAAATTTGGAACCCCAAGTCCCCCCTCTTTTGTGCCGTATTGCAGGGTTTTGAGACGCACCCTGGCTTTTTTCCCTGTCCACAAGAATCGAGTGAAGATACTATGTAAATTTTTAAATATCCCCACTGGGATTCTTATGGGGAGCGCTTGAAATAAATATAGCAATCTCGGGAGTATATTCATTTTTAGGGCGTTGGCTCTTCCCGTCCATGATATAAAAAGCTTTGACCATCCTTTAATATCCTTTGTAATCTCATTTATTATTTTTGGGAAGTTTGCATTATACAGTTGATTATAATTTTTGGTGATATTTATTCCTAAATATTTTAGCTGTGTTTTCTTCCATTTTAATGGGTACGCCAGCGATGCCCAAAGTCTGACAAGCGAAGTAAGCCTGCGAGGGACCATTTGGGTCCCTTGTTCCAACCTTGTTCCTCCTCTCCCCGACCCCTCTCCTCCCCCGGTCCTTATGGCGAAGGGGAACTAGTCACAACCAAGCCATCATCCTCATTCTCCTGAGATGCTGGCCGCTTATGCGGCTGCAGCTATCAACATGCGTCTCCAGAAAGGTAAGTAAAAAAATAATGGGTGCGTTTTGGCCAACCTGCACCACACACGATGCCACCATATTGGAAACACCTATGCTGAAGATTGTTCTTTTGTAGAAGATAAAATGCATCAATAATTAACATTATTCTCGGCAAGTAAATGATTTATTTCCTAAATGTACTTTACAACAATGAATTTGATTTCTGAGTTAGACTTTGGTAGTAATGTGTCAGCATGGCCTGAATAATATGAATTATTAAGTCACTAGTACAGTCCAATATTTTACTTAACAGGAAATCTTTAGTTAATGGACTTTAGTTATTATATTTAATTGATGAATCTTAGGGTTTATTCATTTCTCTTTATTAATTCTTTAATTTTGTTTTGTAATCACACAGGCCTAAGCTGACAGTGATGCAGTATATGCTCCATGCATTCTATGATGTAACAGTAAGAGTAGCCTTTCCCAACTGTATAATAGATTATAGTGTGTATGCAACAGTTTGATCTAATGAGAAGTCCGGTGCTGCTTAGTGGCATCCGCTGAACAGATTTCTCATATACAGTAAGTTCCGTCAGCACCTTCCTTGCAGAAAAGTATATTATAACTTTCTCATTCTCAATTTTAACATGATCTTTGCTAATTTTATTATCTGCCGCATGTATAGTATGAGTATAGCCCCGTACACACTAGACGATCCTGCCTGCCAACAATACAGTTAATGATATTGGCCACAGACACCGGTGGTCAAACTGAGTGTACACACTAAACGATATTGAAAAGGTGGAGGTCAACTTGTGTGACCAGAGAGAAGGGTGAACAACAAGGTTTTTTGGGGCACACTTAGACAAGTCTAAGTGTGCCCCAAAAAACCTTGTTGTTCACCCTTCTCTCTGGTCACACAAGTTGACCTCCACCTTTTCAGTTGCAACGCTGAACCCCCCCCTTTTGGGAGCACCACCAACCACAGACCACCTCAGAACTTACCAATGGTGGTAATTATGTTGGTCTAATCTATTAATTCTGGTACGTGAATACCAACTCATTTTCATTTTCCTGTGCCACTCCCGACCCATATTGTACCTAAAACTAAACGATATTGGTAAACTTCATTCTGTGAAGTCACCAGGACCCGCTGAACATGCAAGTCATTGGCTATATAACCAAAATCACCCCACATGTTCAGTAGATTCGATAAATGACTGCAAATTCACTCATCAGCGATCAACTATGAATCAGGCCCAATGTGCGCATGTGCACAGCGTCTATTCACAGCTGCCCTGCTTGAATAATGGGGCCTGCCAGCTTCCCTCCCTCAGTGTGGGACCCTGCGGCCCACGGGTTGGACAGTCCCAAAAAAACAGTACTGTCCCTTGAAAATTGTTAAAGTTGGGATGTATGGTCTTCAGCATGAGTCCCTACTCATTCCACGTGTGGGCCCTTCATGCCGCAAATCCAACACTGGCTATAATCTTGCATCCAACAGGAGACGGCATTAAAGTGAATTTGAATATTGTCATATTAATAAAAATGAATCTGAATTAGAAAAGATTCAGACTACTGCAACATGTGTCTCATCAGATGTACTAACAGTGCTTAAGGTGCCCATACACGGTCCGTTAAACGGATCCGTTTGGGTCTTAATTAGCATGCATCGTATCGGATCGCATGCCTAGTGCATGCCTAGTGCATGCAATGCGATCCGATACGATGTTTAGCTAGTACAAAAAGCAGGGGCGGGCTGGGCCGGGGGGCAGAGTGCCATATGCCCCCCGGGCCGCTTACCCACCCACTGGCTGCGGGCCGTGCTGCGGCTGGATCAGCTTCTCCAGCCCTCCTGCACTGGCCGCGGCTTACAGAACACGGCCGCAGCTACAGGAAAATGGCCGCCGGCCCCCTGCACTGAGGACATGTTCTCAGTGCAGGAGGCCGGCGGCCATTTTCCTGTAGCCGCGGCCGTGTTCTGGAAGCCGCGGCCAGCGCAGGAGGGCTGGAGAACCTGATCCAGCCGCAGCACGGCCCGCAGCTAGCGAGTGGGTAAGCGCTCTCCCCCCCCCCCCCCCCCTCCCTCACCCCAGCATATGTGTTTCTGTCACTGTGGGGGCATATCTGGCACTGTGTGGGGGCATATCTGGCACTGTGTGGGGGCATATCTGGCACTGTGTGGGGGCATATGTGTATCTGGCACTGTGGGGGGCATATCTGGCACTGTGGGGGCATATATGTATTTGGCACTGTGGGGGCATATGTGTATCTGGCACAGTGGGGCATATGTGTATTTGGCACTGTGGGGGCATATGTGTATCTGGCACTGTGGGGGCATATGTGTATTTGGCACTGTGGGGGCATATGTGTATCTGGCACTGTGGGGCATATGTGTATTTGGCACTGTGGGGGCATATCTGGCACTGTGGGGGCATATGTGTATCTGGCACTGTGGGGGCATATGTGTATCTGGCACTGTGGGGACATATGTGTATCTGGCACTGTGGGGGCATATGTGTCTGGCACTGTGGGGGCATATGTGTATTTGGCACTGTGGGGGCATATGTGTCTCTGGCACTGTGGGGGCATATGTGTCTCTGGCACTGTGGGGGCATATCTGGCACTGTGGGGGCATATGTGTCTTTGGCACTGTGGGGGAATATGTGTCTCTGGCACTGAGGGGGCATATGTGTCTCTGGCACTGTGGGGGCATATGTGTCTCTGGCACTGTGGGGGCATATCTGGCACTGTGGGGGCATATGTGTCTTTGGCACTGTGGGGGAATATGTGTCTCTGGCACTGTGGGGGCATATGTGTCTCTGGCACTGTGGGGGCATATGTGTCTCTGGCACTCTGGGGGCATATCTGGCACTGTGGAGGAATATGCGTATTTAGCACTGTGGCAGAATATCTGGCACTGTGGCGGCATTTGTGTCTGGCACTGTGGGGGCATATGTGTATTTGGCACTGTGGGGGCATATCTGGCACTGTGGGGGCATATGTGTATCTGGCACTGTGGGGGCATATGTGTATCTGGCACTGTGGGGACATATGTGTATCTGGCACTGTGGGGGCATATCTGGCACTGTGGGGGCATATGTGTCTCTGGCACTGAGGGGGCATATGTGTCTCTGGCACTGTGGGGGCATATGTGTCTCTGGCACTGTGGGGGCATATCTGGCACTGTGGGGGCATATGTGTCTTTGGCACTGTGGGGGAATATGTGTCTCTGGCACTGTGGGGGCATATGTGTCTCTGGCACTGTGGGGGCATATGTGTCTCTGGCACTCTGGGGGCATATCTGGCACTGTGGAGGAATATGCGTATTTGGCACTGTGGCAGAATATCTGGCACTGTGGCGGCATTTGTGTCTGGCACTGTGGGGGCATATGTGTATTTGGTACTGTGGCGGAATATCTTGCACTGTGGGGGCATATCTGGCACTGTGGACATCACATTGTGCGGTGTAATGGGCATCATGGTATGGGGCGTAATGGACATTACGGTGTGGGGAGCATTGGGTAATTGCCATCACAGTATGGGGTGTAATGGGCATCAAGGTGTGCAGCATAATGTGTAATTAGCATCACAGTGTGCGGTGTATTGAGTAATTAGCATCGCAGTGTTTGGGCGTAATGTGTAACTTGCATCATGGTGTTCAGCATAATGTGTAATTGGCATTACGGCATGTGGCTTTATGTGTAATGGGTATTACAAGGTTCGCTAAAATGTGCAATCTGCAGGTACACAATACAATCATGGTACAGGCAACGCCCCTTATGATAGGCCACGCCCCTAATTTTTCGGCGCGCCTGCGGCGCGCAAAAGCATTCCTTCCGACGGTGACTTGGCTGATTATGGGCCAGTGCTCTGGACTTGCCCCCTAGGCTAAAAGTTGCCAGCCAGCCCCTGACAAAAAGTATGTGCAGCACATACTTTTTGTACCATACTATGTGATGCGCGGGAGCGCGCATCGCATAGTACAAAACGGACGGTCCGGGAACGGACCGTCTATGGGTACCTTTAGTACTGTGGCTTGTCCACAGTGACTTATTTACGACCTCACTAGCACTAATTGCTTCAGACTTTCCTTTTAAGTTTAGGCAAATCTAATAGCCTGTAATTTCTACAATCGTTGTTTCTATAAATTAACACTGATTTTCCATGTTGTTCCTTTTTTTGCTTCCTCAGCTTTCCCTTAGAAATGATTGGTCCTATGCAGGGTGCATTGTCTGTAGCGGCTATTTGTAGTCCGCTGATGTATAGATCATGCTTTAGCTTTAATTACTGCATGGAACAGCATTAAATCTGTCGGATTCTACTCAATCAATTTATTGAATTTGGCATAATACTGTACATACTGTGCACTGCCTGGATGTGGGGCTACCTACACACACCTCCAGCATGTGGGAGCCACGTACTCACACTTCTAGCATGTGGGGCTACCTACACACACCTCCAGCATGTAGGGGCCACCTACACACACTACCCTGACATGGGAGGGTCTTATAAAGAGTAAGCTGAAGCCTATAAACACAGGCCATGTAGACGAACCAGTATAAAGGCCCATATACACTAGACCGACATGTTCTAAGGACAAGTCGCACCCAATTTCCATGGCATGCTGTAGGCAGAGGCGGGAGATGGGCAGGGGAACAGCGAGAGTGGGGCAGAGGGAGCTGCAGGAGAAACACCCCCCCCCCCCCCCCCCAAAAAAAAAAAAAAACAACACAAATTAATGGGCAGCCACTGATTGGCAGAGAGCTATCCCAGCCAATCAGTGGCCGCCTATTGGTTTGTACTTTGGGTTTTTTTTTAAACCCCCCCCCCCCCCCCTCCTCCCAGTGTCCCCCTTCCTGGCTCCCTCTGCCTGGCTCTCGACATCCCCCGTATCGGATGTGATACATCGTGGGTACGGAAAAGCACCCACGATGTGCCACTGATGGCTGCACATAAGGGGGTTATTCCGATTCACTCAGTATGGCACAATCACTCTCTAATGGACAAATTGGACAAAACCATATGCACTGCGGGTGGGGCTTATATATAAATTATTATAAATACCGGCTGCTTTATTTTTACACTGCAATATAGATATCAGTTTGAAGTACACCCCCCACCCAAATCTAACTCTCTCTGCACATGTTACATCAGCCCCACCTGCAGTGCATATGGTTTTGTCCATTAGAGAGTGATTGTGCCTTTCCAAGTGAATCTGAATAGCCCCCAAGATGCACAAATTGCATAGTGTATGGGGGCCATAAGAACTAAGCATTTTTCACAATGCAATAACTACTGTACACTTCCAGATAATTAGGCCCAATATAGAGAAATATTATTGTCTCTAGCAAAGCTTATTGTTTAGAGTTTAGACAAAATAAAGCTCTTTAACCAAGCTTTAAATAGTTGTCCCAATTTACAATTGCTGTCTGTTTTTTTTGCATAAATGTTCCTGATGAGTAAGCACTAGGTATAGCATATACATATTTTTTGGGGGGACAATTCAAACAGTCTGGTTTAAATGTTTAAATACATTTTTTTAATTAAAAAACGGTCTACATTGAATGTCGAACGATGTTAATGTTCATATTTTAAAGCGGCTCAACATTGGATCTGCTACTAACGCTAGGGCTGTTGACCCTGACTAGACGTTGGGCTTGAGAGGGTTAATGGGAGTAGATTGGACATTTGGTGCTAAATCTGCTAAATGGAAAGAATGCTCCCCAATTATGGGGTTTGTAATTCTATTTTATGAAGCAGCTATATATATTTATTAATGCATTGTTCCGATTTATATAGTTACACAGGTAATAATAATATGTAATGTATACACAACTGTGAACGAATTTATTTGTAATATTTAAAACAAATTGTATCCATTTTTAAAAATTGCGATTTCTGAGAAGATTGGTGCATAAGTGATAGTTTATCTTGTCGAGTAGCATCTATACTGCAAAGATAATAATTGCTGCCTTCATAAGTGTTCCACTTGCATACAGTATGTAACCAAATCATGCAAAGCTGTACAGACATAATGAAGAACTAGATACAGTACATTAGCCCAACTGCAGTTTCATTACATTATCTAAACCTGACATTTCTAACTGTTGATCGTATCAATGAAGCCGAAAAAATCCTTTATACAGATGGCAACAGAACTGCCATCCGCCAACTGCCGTTATCTGCCGTAAGAAGGCGCACGCGCACAAGACACTCGCACGCCCCGTTCTGACTGAGCCCTCCGTCGCCCTCTGCACCTCCCCTGCAGCCCCATCCCCCGATCCCTGCCCATCTTTCTGAAGCAGATATGGGCAGGGAAAGCACTCCCGACGCCGTGTTGACGGCGATGTGTATCTACGTCAGCCTGCGCCAGGTAAGGGATTCTGGCAATTCCATGAGCTGGCTGAGAGGCGCTCCATCTGTATACTGTTTAGGAGATAATTCTGACTGTATATGTGGCTTAACTCATAAACAATATACTGAGGGAGATGAGAGAAAAAGGTATACAACGCTTGGGTTAGACTGAATGATAACCAACTACAAGTGACAATAGAAATACATTTATTGCATAAAACATCAATTAGAGAATTCTCTATGAATAAAAAAGGGGGAAAGAAAAATTGGAGAAAAACAGTAAAAAACTGTATACGTAATTTAAAAAACAGTCATTGCATGCATATTTGCTCCAGCGAAAGGAATGGCAGTTTGTGGGTACCAAGGTGTTAGGTATAATTACCAACGGTGATGGTCAGATGTGAAGACCTCCTATATTGCAGAAGGATAATCATGATGGTTCCGGTGTATTACCCAGCATGTGGATCCAAGTTAACTCAAGGTGTTTGGGTAGGATTGGCAGGTATGATGATTGGAGAAACACTGTCTGGAATCATTGCAGGTGAAAATTGAGATCTGTGGAAGCACAAGTGTGGAGGAAGCTGGTCTGGAATAGGAGTTCACCGAGGTGTTGGCTGGAGCAGGGTAAATGGTGAGGCTCAATGTGTTTCGACGTGGTAACACGTCTTCTTCAGGAGAAGTAGTACTAGGACTAAATAGAGCAGCACAAATCAGTGTGCCTATGGAATTCCTCATTTGACACATTACTTCTCAATAAAAGGACACTCTTTGGATTACATAGCTGCCAAAATCAAGCAGTTCTTATCTGCAAATAAAGCAGCAGAATCCAGCAAGCCCAAAGAATATGAGATATTTACTGCCATCGATACCTTTCTGAGTCACACAGTCTGCCGTAGCAGTTTACCTGCAAATAGAGCAGCATAATATACCTTTGTTCCACTCAAAAGAAATCCTCCATTTATTCAACACGATTGATTGCCACATAAGCTGCATAGTCGCTGTAACTTAACATCTTATAAGACAAGGCAACATTACCAATTGGAGTCTAACAAACTCTCTCCAAAATAACACCAAAATGTAGCACTCCCAAAGGTGATAGATATTCAGAGAGAGCAGAGTCTCACAGTACCAGTGTACCATAACACTAATAGTAAATATACTATTACAAGTGTCCGCAGTACCGACAGTACTGGCACCTTGTTACTAGTACTGGGGCACCACACAGCATTCAGATAAATCCCTAAAAATCGATCATAACTAAGAATTACACACACAACGCGTGCATCTCAATTTTATTGTTCAATGTTTGTTTAATGTGTTTATGTAGTTAACATTTTCACCTAAACGGTTTTAAATGATACAACATTAAAAAGTATATTTTACTCGTTATTTCTTCTTCTTTTTCTAGTGCTCCAACAAATAAGACAATCCTTTCCCTTTTTTTTGTTTGTACCACCATAAGGGAGAACCTCTATAAGTGAGACAAACACTTGAATCTGTATAGGTGAGAACACGGATAACACTTTTACACTGATTCGCCTGGTCGCACCCTGGATTTTGTACCCAGGGGCGACCTGGCTTGAGATGCATTTATACTGGCATCACTAACCAGCATAATGACAGGTGGGTGACGTTATGGAAGGTGGGTCCTGAGTTTGCAACTTGGAGATGAGATCATCTCCCAGCACTGGCTATTTCATTGCTGTACCGTGAGCAGTGCTGAATCCATGTTCAACCCTGCTCACTACCTAAGTTGAAATGCTCACTCAACTTTTCAAGTGGGTACACTGCACAATATTGTGGGTTGCTGTGTGTTCATGTGCAATAACCTGGGATATCTATGGCAGTGGTATTAGTGAGTCCAAACATGCTGTCCCTTGAGATCCCGCTATTATTATTATTATTATTATTATTATTATTATTATTGATGTTGTTGTTGTTATTATTATTATTACAGATTATTTATATGGCATTACAGGAGTTCAGCAGCACCTAACAGAATACATAAACTAAAGAGCAAAAACAAGAAAAACTACTTAAGCTGTGTCCATATGGTGAGAATTTGTGTTCGATTACGGCTATATAGTGAAAATCGAATGGAAACTGAATGGACAGCAAGCGGTTTTCATCATCATTCGATGCCGATTTAAACTGGAATCGAAATGGATACACGCTCTTGATACTGTACAACCACATGGTTTGAACGAATTACTACCCATGTCTTGCTTCTTGTGAACCCTCTTTTCCGATGCCCGGGGCCCTACCCATCTATACACATTGTTGATAGACGGTCCCTCCACTTTGAAGAGCCCATCCGGCACCCGGACAAAGTGCACACCCTTGCTGGTAGCCCCCATTGGTTTATCATGTTCCCTTTACATAGTCTGAGATCTGGAAGACCCAGGTTGATCCATGGACTACTTTTTTGACTCACTTGCGGGTTTGGGCTTATTTAAGCCCAGCTTTCTTCAGTCAACCTTATTTGTACAGCATTGATAGCTTTGGACTTTCTCTGATAGCTTTGGACTTTCTCTGTTATTATTTATATGTATTGTTATTGCTGCCTGTCTCCGACACTTACCATGGTCCGCTGTTACGGATCTGCACGGCTTACCCTAGGTGAGATCACCTTATACACGGTGTCTCACCCATTCTACACACCCTACAGCGTCCCCATTCACTCCCTGTTTTTCCCCCCTTCCTTCACACACACACGGCTTCCCCTTTAGTATGGACTGTAGCCATAGGTACAGTTTTCACATATTGGGTCTTTCTCCTGACCCGCTAGTTGTATCTTCCCCCCTTCACTTATTTTCCCCAGCCTTTTACACACAGAAAGACACAGTACATTTCCATTATACAGCGCTCAGCTGTTTGCACATAGTTGCTCACCCAGCCTTGCCATATTACTTGACAAGGTCTGCGCACACTGGACGGATACATTCCGTTCAGCACCTTGGTTACACGCATTGCGTGTTCCCATCCAGATTCTCCATTCAGCACCATGCACACGCTTTGCGTGTCCCTTTCCAGACACTCTTTTCAGCACCATGTACACACGCATTGCGTGTGTGCATCTAGACACTCTACAGCCTTCCCGTTAACGGCATCTCACAGCCGCGCATACCGCGCAGACAGCCCAGGGACCGTTCATGCTTCCCATATTAGCCAGCAGCACGCAGAGCTCCCCCCGGGAGCTGACTGACAGGTAATTGCACACAGTGATCTGGCGCTTCTTGCCGTTCACTGACCCGACTGACAGCAGCCGCCCGCCGTAGTACTACATGGACACAGTCCACATACGGGAAACGGCCGCAGCACACGCATACTACAGTTCCCCGCTCAGAGCCAGTCTGTGGTCATCCCGCTCCCTCATTCCCCTCACTTAAGGTGTACATGGTGGTAGATTGTTCACATGCCTGTACTTTCATAGACACCAGGGTCACTATGCACTTACCATGGTGGCTGATCTCCTCTATGTTTATTTACTTTGTCACTATGGTTACCAGGTACACGGTGATGGACACACGCCCCCGGTGAGTCAGAATCTGTCGGTGCAGCAGCGCCGATGATGTCATCAGTTCCTCGCCGGGTGCCAGCACGGTGGTGGTGTGCACAGAGTGATTTGACAGTTTTTCTACTATAAATGTTAGTAATGTTTGTACACTTATTATGTCTTGATAAAGGGCTACCCGCCCGAAACGTTGGCTTTGCACTATACCAGTGTCTTCACGTTTTTTGCATTGACTGCCGCCGTGCAGTTCTGAAATAATTCTTAGAGTGACTTCTGCTTGTTCGTACTATATATATATATATATACAGTGGTCGAAGTGGGGCGGTATACGGGGGTATGGCATACCCCCACTTTAATCTGAAGATTAAAAAAAAAAGTTTTTTTTCCCCCTCAGGATGCTCTCTGATCACTCAGCAGCACATATTGTGCTTTTGTAATACCCCTGTACAACGGGGCAGTCTGGCAGGGGACGTTGATGGACAGGGGGGTGTCCGAAGGTGCGCACTATATTCACTCTTTACTTTTCCATACCCCCACTTCAAAATTTCCATACCCCCACTTCAAAATTTCCACTTCGACCACTGTATATATATATATATATATATATATATATATATATATATATATATATATATATATATATATATATATATATATATATATATATATATAAGTGTGTGTACAAAACTGCCAGCACTCCAATGAAAAAAGGACCTGGTCCCAGTGCCGAATGTACAAATATACACAAATCCAAAGCAGAAAAAACGTCATTCAAAAGGCAATAGTGAAAAAAATTATATTAAATGCATGGTACAACAGGTGACGTTTCAGGGTATAAGCCCTGTCCTGAGACCAATGCTGTAGGTTTGGTCTCAGGACAGGGCTTATCTATATACAGTATATACATCTGAGAGGCAACATATGACTGACATCCAGTATCGGCTTCAAAGAAGCCCCACCACCTGCAGTGAGTCAGTTTGGGGTGACAGTTGGTAGTATTGGGTGTGGCTTTCCTGTGACCTTTGCACTGTGCTGCAGTGCCATGCTATTGGTTACATCCAAATGTACAATGAGCCCCAAAGCAGTTAATAAAAGCTATGTGTACATGAAAACACGCTAACATGTCAGGGCTTGCTCATGTATTGTGTTTACAAATGGTTCCATGTAAGTGACCACAACAAACCTTATATATTGTAAAGATCATGTAGGCATAGGGATCAATGGGGCAGATGTATTAAGCCTGAATAAGAAATAAACTGGAGATAAAGTGAAGATAAAGTGAAAAGAGATAAAGCACCAGCCAATGAACTGTGTTTGAAAATGACAGTTGAGAGTTGATTGGCTGGTGCTTTATCTCCTAAAGAACTATAATATAGTATTGTACAATATTTCACACATATCAGAGCAGTGTAATCTGCCAATAATGTTACTAAATAACTACAATTTAAAAACAGCAAAATAAAGAGATTTTAGGCCTCCATTAAACAGTTTATCAGTATCAGTAAGAATGACCCTAAGGACAGGTCATGCAGAGTTTTATTGGATTAATAAATAAGGGATATATTGTATACTGTACTATAGGTATTACATTCTGTGCCTTAGGCAAAACGAAGGCTGCATAAGCCAGAGTGCAGTTAAGAGCCCGGGGATTTAGGGGTTAAACGCAGATACACATGCAGCATCAGAGCTGTGTGTAATTCTTAGACAGGTTAGCATGTGGTGCTTATGGGCCAATCAGCACCCAGAGGGGAGGTAGCTTAAGGGGGGTATATAGGGTCCAGCTTGGGGGAGGAACTTCCTCTTGGAATCCGGATTTCACACAGTGCAGCACGCGAAGCTAAGTACCTTTT
The DNA here is from genome assembly GCF_055691185.1 of Crinia signifera. Classification (NCBI taxonomy): domain Eukaryota; kingdom Metazoa; phylum Chordata; class Amphibia; order Anura; family Myobatrachidae; genus Crinia; species Crinia signifera. The sequence goes on from NC_139218.1 coordinate 63,831,398, forward strand.
AACTTGTTTTTAGGCCTGTTTTCACTCGCGCAGCTGCAAGTATGTCCGGCCGCCCCAAGAGATCTGCCCCACCACCTAGGTGGTTGGCAGACGCAGCCCGCCCGCTGGTGACTGTACCAGCGCGCGGGGGAGGCAGGGGAGGCAGCAGGACGGCCGCAACCGCGTCATCGCGGGTGAGCGCGCCGTCTCCTGCGCGTTCTACCTCTGGGGGACAGGGGTCCCCACCGCAGGGAAGCGTCTCCCCAGCTCAGCAGGGCTCTGCTGGGAGCGGGGAGCGCGCTGCGCCAGCAGCACATGGTGAGCACCCAGCAGTGAGTAGCGCTGCTGGGGACAGTGCTCTGGCGCCATCTGCTGGCGTTTCAACGCCAGTGCGGGGTAGACAGACCCCTATGGGTACCCCGCGCGCCTCAGGCAGCGGGGTGAGCGCTGGGAGGGTGTCACTCAGCGGGGGAGATGGGGGGGTGCCCCTCAGGGCTAGCACCCCATTAGTGCAGGGTCCAGGGAGTCCTCTGCAGGTCATAACAGGGGGCCCCACATGGAGCCCCCTGCGGATGAATGCAAGTGGGCAGCGCAGTGCGGATCAGGGCCCTCTGGCTTCCCTGACAAACATACTGGCCACGGGGAGAGGCTCTCTCATCCCCCTGGGCTGGGACGGTGGCCGTGGGGACGCTTTCGTCGGCGGCCGGATGGATGGCGGTGCCCCCCCCTTCCAGGGTTGGCAGGCCCCGCAGCAGCAATGGCATCAAGGCCAGCAGCCTTTACCCGCGGCCTCTCAGGGCTTCGCCGGGGCCCCGGCGGGGCAGGGGGGACACCAGGGGTTTGGCCACGCGGGTTTTGGTGCGGGTCAACACGCATACATGCAACCCCCCGTGCAGCAGCAACAGCAGTGGGCTTTTCCCGGTCCGAATACGGGGGGTTACCCGGGGTACCCCATGCCCAACCCACAATACGGGCCCTATACAGGGTCCCAGCAGCCCCCTTTCCCGTACTTTCCCCAAACAGCGGGGGCAGGTGGAGGGTTTCCCGGGGGGTATTTCGGGGGAGCATGGCAGGGTGCTGGTGCACCACAACAGCAGGGCCCCGGGGTGCTGCAGCAGGCTTTTCAGGGGGCGGCTTACACGCACCCAAACATGTATGCCCAGGCTCAACAGGTCAACCAGGTTTATGCGACTGGGGGCCTGGGGAGCTCTGGTACAGCAGCGGGAGGGTCTGTGAGGGTGACGGGCTCAGGATATGGTCCTAACACTGCACCTTTATCTCCCGAGGTATCCTCTGTCGGAGGCAGGAGTGGCATGTTCAGGGGATCGTCCCAGGAAGAGGACGCAGAAAGGTCCAGGAGGGCCCCGGAATCCAGACCGCCAACACCGGTGACGGCTCCAGCCATACCCAGGGTCCTGGCTCCGGCCCCCAGGTCGACCGAGACCCCTGCATCCACGTCAAGGGCAGAAGCATCCACTTCCGCAGGGACAGGGGCCACGGCACAGGCGGATCCCGTGGTCCAAGGCGAAGCTTCTGGAGATGGTGAGAATGACAATACTTCAGAGTGTGCATCCTCTTCCTCTCACTCCTCAGCCAGTAGTGACGAGTCTGGGTCCCCCAAGCGCCCGCGCAAGTTTGCTAAAATGGTTGCACGCGCGGTTGCGAAAAAAGTGGGTGGCACTAAGCGGGCTAGGAAAGAGGCGGATCCTGAAGTAGCTGCCGCAGCGGGCGATATGGTCCATTGCACCAACACCGCCATGGCCAGGGGCCTGCGTAAGGGTGTAAAGGACAAAATAAAAAGGGGAAAGTTTGTCGACTTCTTTACACTGACAGTCGACATGAAAAAAGACTTTGAGGCAGCCAAGAAAGCGGGAAGTGGTAGCGAGGCGGCCTTTAAAGGCTTCCACAATTGGCTGAAGGGCTTTTTAATATTCTCCTCTTGTTACCTCAGCACAAGGCCTGGGGAGCACGTGAACGTCTTACGCTACCTGTTCCTTGTGAACGAGACGTACACAGATTATAAGGGGCTGGCGTGGCGGAACTACGACGAGAAGTTCCGCTTTGCCCACGCCGGGTCAAGGGTCATGCCCATGGGCTGCAAGCACGTGGAGATATGGCTCGAGGTCATAGGCAAAGGGCAGCATAGCTCAGATACATCGGGTAGGAAGCCATTTCCTGCGGCCAAACCCGGGTCTAAAGCCGGCGGCAAAGGGAAGTGCTTTGCGTACAATGAGGGCAAATGTGACAGGGGCGCCAAGTGCCGCTTCCGTCACGACTGCAGTAACTGAGGGGGGGCGGGGCACCCCTCCAAATCCTGCAGGTCAGCAGCCAAAGGTGGGGATCACGGGGACGCCGGCACTGGCGGAAAGTAAGGCCCCTTCCCCAATTGTGGTAGACGCCCTGGCCCGTAGGTTGATGGCGTACCCTAACAGGGCTGACGCTAGGTTTTTATTGGACGGGTTTAGTTTTGGTTTTCCCCTCCCCATCCCTGACGGAATCAGAGTTTCCTGCATTAGGAACCTCAAGTCGGCCAGGGATTTTCCAGAGGTGGTCCGCCAGAAGGTCCAGGCTGAAGTGGCCCTGGGCAGGATGGCGGGCCCCTTCCAAGGGAACCCCCTCCCTGATATGTGTTTTTCCCCTCTCGGGGTGGTCCCTAAGAAGACCCCGGGTAAATACAGGTTGATTCAGCACCTGTCACACCCCCACGGGGCGTCTATAAACGACGCCATCCCGGATGAGTTCTGTAGTGTGCAGTACCAGCTATTTGACAAGGTGCTAGGCATAGTCCGGGGTTTCGGCCAGGGAGCACTTATGGCCAAACTGGATATTGAATCCGCGTTTAGGCTCCTCCCATTACACCCTAAGTCCTTCAGGTTCATGGGTTCATGGGCTTTAGGCTAGATGGAGGCTGTTACATAGACAAGTGCTTACCGATGGGCTGTTCTGTCTCCTGCTCTTACTTCGAGAAATTCAGCACGTTCCTGCACTGGTGCATACAGAGCAGTACAGGCTGTGCGGGCGTAGCCCACTACCTGGATGACTTTCTCTTTGTGGGACCAGGAGACGACGGCACGTGCGCCCATATATTGTCCCGGGCGGTTTCCCTGCTAGAGGAGCTGGGGGTCCCTATAGCTGCGGATAAGACGGAGGGACCCACCAGGGTCCTGTCTTACCTGGGCATAGAAATAGACTCGGCTGCGGGTTGCTGCCGCTTGCCCGAGGATAAGGTGACAAAGCTTCAAGGGTTAATAATTGAGTGCTTGCAGAAGAAGAGGATACAGCTGAGACTATTACAGTCCCTGCTGGGGTCCTTTAATTTTGCTTGCCGCATCATTCCCATGGGGCGGGTATTCTGCCGCAAGCTCGAGAGGGCCACGGCGGGGGTTCGGGACCCCCACCACACGGTCAGGCTGTCACGGGAAATGCGAGACGACATGGAAGTGTGGTCCACATTCCTGGGGCAATTTAATAGGGAGCTTATATGGCCCACGGAGCCCGAATCCAGCAAGGAACTGCAGCTCTTCACAGATGCTGCTGGCTCCACGGGATTTGGGGCTTATTTCCAAGGGGAATGGTGCGTCTCACGGTGGCCACAGTCTTGGATTGACAGGGGTTTCACGGTCAATCTTTTGCTGTTGGAACTGTTCCCCATCATAGTATCAGTGCAGCTGTGGGCAGCGGAATTGGCAAATCGGAACATAGTGTTCTGGTGTGACAACTTGGGGGTGGTACACGCAATTAACAATCAGAGGGCGGCTTCCCCTGAGGCCCTCAGGTTGCTGCGTTACCTGGTGCTTCATTGTCTGAGGTACAATATACATTTTAGGGCTAGACATGTCCCAGGCATAGAAAACACTATAGCTGACGCCCTGTCTAGGTTTCAGTTTACAAAGTTTCGGGAGCTTGCTCCTGAAGCGTCACCCCTGGGGCTTAGGTGTCCAAATCTTGTATGGCAGATCATAGAATCGGCATGAAGGGTTTGGCACTGCTGTCACTGGCGCCCTCAACCCGCAGGGCTTACGAGGCGGCCTGGAGGGATTGGGAAGATTTTCAGTCTGCGCCTGACACTAGCGGTAAGTCGGTCGAGGACCGGTTACTCGCATTCGTATGGGGGCATTATGTAAGAGGCAGATCAAAGTCGGCTATGACGGCGGCTTTGGCGGGTATAGCTTTCCACAGCAGGCTGAGAGGGGAGCAAGATCCCACAGCCTCTTTTGTATTAAGTAAGGCTTTGAGGGGCTGGGCTAAGCAGCGGCCAGTGCCTCCTGACACTCGGCGGCCTATAGACGAGCGCATGCTGGGGGAGCTAGTGGCAAATCTGGATAAGGTGGCTGATAACCCTTTCGAGGCTGCGCTCCTGAAGGTGGCCTTTACATTCGCCTTTTTCGGGGCATTCAGGATTGGGGAACTGGTAGCTGCGAGCAAGAAGGCCCAGTCTGGTCTCAGGTCGGAGGACGTGGTTCTCCATGAGGACCACGTCCTGTGCAGGATACAGAGATCCAAAACAGACCAGTTGGGAAAGGGTAGTTGGGCCACCCTGCGATCCAGTGTGAACCAAGCCATTTGTCCTGTAGCATTGTGCAGGGACTACATGTCTCTTAGGCCGGTTGGAGCCATACAGTTTTTGGTGCACACAGATGGTGTGCCCCTCACCCGTTTTCAGTTCGGGGCTGTGTTTAGACGGTGCTTGACCGGCATAGGCCTGAGGGCTCAGGATTATGGGACACACTCCTTTCGCATAGGGGCCGCAACATGCGCAGCAGCGGCGGGGCTTCCACCCTCTGCCATACAGAAGGTAGGGAGGTGGAAGTCATCGGCTTATAGGAAATATATAAGAGTAGATAAGTTAGATAAAGTAGATAAGTTGTAGAATGCGCCTGTTGCGCCAGCCCAAAAACGTAAGTTTACAATCGGTTCTGGAACAGCTAGCGTTCGGGAATCGACGGTGTGGAGTGAATTTTTTACTTTTTCCTCCGAGATAGAACTAATTCAATTCGGCTGTCACCAAAGTTCACCGGAGGTTTTTTAAGTTTTTCACCTTCACATGGGCTGTTTACTGTATTCTGGTTGTGTTACAGTGTATAATATATTGATGTTAACGTTAGGTTTTTTCTCTTTCAGCCTTTTCCCTTTCCTCATCACATCAGGGGAGAGTTTGGGTAGTGGGCCACTCATATATTTTTTGGGCGGCCAGGCATCCCATGGCCTCCAGAGCTTTAGGCTTGCTACGAGCTGACTCAGTGCAGTGGTTTGGGGTTAGGGGACTTCAGTGGGGTGGGCTTTATAGCCTGCTGGTTTCCAAGGCCCGCAGTTCAGGTCCCCCCAACACATTGATTATACATCTAGGGGGCAACGACCTGGTTAAAAATACGGGGCTCTCACTTATGTGTAGCATAACGGCTGACCTGGAGCGCATTGCGGCCCTTTGGCCAGGAGTGCGGTTAGTGTGGTCTGATATAGTCCCCCGGCTTCAGTGGCGGGGCTGCAGGAATGCAGTTGCCATAGATAGGGCAAGGCGAAAGGTGAACCACGCGGTTTCCAGGAGGGTGAGCGCCATGGGGGGTAGGGCAGTGCGGCACCCCACGATAGTTAGGGAGTCGGCCCACCTTTATAGGTCAGACGGGGTCCACCTGTCTGACGCGGGCATGGAAATTTTCCTGGGCGACATCTTTTCTGGCATGACTCGGCAATAGGAAGGCATTAGGTCTAGTTGAGGGGTGGCGGGCCTGGTCCCGGGCGACCTTGTTAGGTCTGGGGAGCCTTGGCAGTGGCGAGAAGGCGCTCTCGACCAGCAGTCGGGTGAGGTGTCAGGTGGTCACCGTGCGGTATTACCCCCCCCTTGCCAGGACGGTGGGCGAGTCCCGAAATGAGCGGGGACGGTGGGCACTTCCTTGAGGTGTCCGCGCCTTACCTTAGAGGGGGCGGGGAGCCGTCACGGTGCAGGCTGTACCTTACGTAAGGGGTGTGTTTGTTAGATTGGAGCGAGGCAGTCGCTGCCATTGACATACACCTCTGACTGGTGCTGGTCTCAAGTGCTGTCTTGGCCATCCCTTTGATAGACTAACAAGGGTCATACCACCTAAATAAATAACTTGACCATTTTAAACTTATGCCATGGTTGTCTGAGTCTTATTTTTAGATAAGGTGTCCGCGTGAATTATTTCTAGGAGATTATTGTAAAGGTTACAACAAAGGGCAACCAATATAATCCCTTGGGCGCCTTAGGCAAAACGAAGGCTGCATAAGCCAGAGTGCAGTTAAGAGCCCGGGGATTTAGGGGTTAAACGCAGATACACATGCAGCATCAGAGCTGTGTGTAATTCTTAGACAGGTTAGCATGTGGTGCTTATGGGCCAATCAGCACCCAGAGGGGAGGTAGCTTAAGGGGGGTATATAGGGTCCAGCTTGGGGGAGGAACTTCCTCTTGGAATCCGGATTCCCACCCTCCCATCCCTTCTTTTCTTTCCTCTCTCTGGTGCTCATTGCCTTCGGGCTGTCCAAACAATTCGGTTAAATTTAATTTAGTTTAAAAATCGGCGAGAAGGCGCTCTCGACCAGCAGTCGGGTGAGGTGTCAGGTGGTCACCGTGCAGTATTACCCCCCCCTTGCCAGGACGGTGGGCGAGTCCCGAAATGAGCGGGGACGGTGGGCACTTCCTTGAGGTGTCCGCGCCTTACCTTAGAGGGGGCGGGGAGCCGTCACGGTGCAGGCTGTACCTTACGTAAGGGGTGTGTTTGTTAGATTGGAGCGAGGCAGTCGCTGCCATTGACATACACCTCTGACTGGTGCTGGTCTCAAGTGCTGTCTTGGCCATCCCTTTGATAGACTAACAAGGGTCATACCACCTAAATAAATAACTTGACCATTTTAAACTTATGCCATGGTTGTCTGAGTCTTATTTTTAGATAAGGTGTCCGCGTGAATTATTTCTAGGAGATTATTGTAAAGGTTACAACAAAGGGCAACCAATATAATCCCTTGGGCGCCTTATGTATGATAGGCCTTATGGTCTATGCATTATAATACTACTTGAGTTCTCAGAAGCTGATTGGTTGCTGAGCTTGGAATTCTATGACATCACAATGTACAGTATGTTGTCACAGTCCCTGAGATTGGGCTGTGTTATCTCATTATAGTAGTGTTTGCCAGTCGAACCACTACAGTGAATTTGCGTTGCTGATTTTTTTAATCACAACTTGCTAATTTTTTGTGAATTTGGAAGAACTCCCGAGCCCCATTTCCCCTGGATGGTGGCCGGACATGGATGTGAGTATAGACATGTATTATTATTTCCTGATTATGAAGATGTATAAATGCAGCAATATCTACCTTTTAGGTTTGCCATTTCTCTCACCAGTGTTAGTGTTAGGTCATATTGCTGTATAAATACCGTACCTATACCTGAAGAATTACACAGATGGTAAGAGGGAAATTAGTTTTTCTAGTAGTTATTTATTTTCTTTGTAATGTTTAGTAAAGGACCCTAGGTCTGATGGTTCATTAGTAGAGATAATTAGGACACATATAAAGGATTTCCCAATCTAGATAAATGGTATATTGTGCCCTGAAACATATCTAATGCCACCCAACTTATCTATCGTTGTCTTCCATAAATAACATTACAATGGGGCAATGTGTAGTTAGGGATACATTTATAGTAGTAAGATTGCCCACCATGGGATACAAACCATGGCTTGTACTTACAGTAGGCGGCTAGTATATCTGATCATGTGTCATTTGTCATTGCTGATCAGTGGTCATTTTGCTTTTGGGATTCAAAGCAGTTAAATTTGTACAGGAAAAGTCACACAGTTTCGAACCAAACTTTATATGGATTTCATGCCATTTGATAAATCCCACAGCATACCTCCCCACATGACAGTGGCGTAAGTTTATAACAGAGGCCCGGAGACGAAAATGTGATGTTGCACCCCCCCCCCCCCCCCCCCCCTCCCAAACAAAAATATAAAAACCCTGCCTACTTAAGACTATTGGTTAGCCATCCTAATATGCAGACACACCCCCATAGGCATATACACACAGACACACATATACACACACATATATACACAGCCACATACGCACATGAAGCCACATGTATACACACAGCCACATACATCACATGTACACACACTGCCACACACATCACATGTATACACATACAGTAGCTACAGTAAACATGCACATACACCCACAATTATACGCTGCCACATACACACACAAACACATGTATACACACACAGCTACATATGCACATACATCCACATGTATACACACAGCAACATACACATATGTATACACACAACCACACACACACACACACACACATGTATACACACAGCCACACACACAGCAACATACACACATGTATACACACAGCCACACACACACACACATGTATACACACAGCAAAATACACATATGTATACACACAACCACACACACATGTACACACACAGCCACACACACACACAGCAACATACACACATGTATACACACAACAACATCTGCACATACACCCACACCCACATGAATACACACAGCAACATAAACATATGTATACACAGAACCACACACACACACACACATGTATACATACAACCACACACACATGTACATACACTGCCACACACACATGTATACACACAACTACATATGCATATACACACACCTCTGTAAACACACAGCCACATATGCACAAACATCCCAAATATGCACACAAAGCAACACATGCATACTGTATAAACACATACCTCCCAACTTCTGTGCTGGTGAAATAGGGGCAAAGCCGTGCGAGCGTCTGAAAAGGGGGCGTGGTGTATGAAAATGAGGGCGTGGCTTATGCCAATTAGCCGCAACCTCATTTTCATACGAGAATAGACGCTGTGCGCATGCACACAGCGTCTATTCTATTAGATTGGGGGGTCTCCCAACTGCCACCCCCCGCAGCGGGACAATACCTGCCGCAGGTGGGACAGTGGGACAGGACCCGAAAATAAGGACTGTCCCGCTGTAATCGTGACAGTTGGGAGGTATGTAAACATAGACCTATATAGATACACAGACACAGTACACATAAATAGTTTAACAAGCACTACAACTGCCCCCTCTCACCTATAAAAGAAGCATCCGTCCATAGTGTAGCATGAGTTAGAAGATTGTGTGGGATTGAGGTGAAGAGCTGGACGGAGGAGACAGGGACTGTGTGACAGGAAGTCCCGCCTCCTCCTCCTCTCACTGAGATGATGAGATCGTGGAGCAGTGCTGCTCGCCTGATAGAGTATTCTGGCTGGCGTGCAGGGGGTGGTGTTTATCGGAGGCAATGGATGTCAGGCCGCTGAGTATCCCCTTCAAACGTGGCGCCCGGCGGCAAAATACTCCATTGCCTCCGAGACTTACGCCACTGCGTGGCCCATTCCCGGATGGACAAAATGTTCCATCCCTGGACTTCCCTCTTGATTTATGATTATAGTTTTCTAGGCTGAAACACCTTTCTTATCAATTAGCAATTAGAAATCATGAATTAAGAAGGAAGTCCCGCAACAGATACGTAAGAGAATAAAATCCTGAAATCATAGTGTGTGTATAGGAAAAGCCAAATATCATAATAAAATTCACACAAGGGCGTCAGGATTTTTTTAATACACTTTATAATGTTTCCATCTTTATCAAGGCATTTTACATAATTTTCAGCTTTTTTAAATGCATTTGCAATGAGTTCTGGCTTTTTCAGTACCCTTTACATGATTTCCGGGCTTATTCAATGCATTTACAATGATTACCGACTTATTTCATTTATTTACAATGGTTTTTGGCTTTCTATGTGCATTTACTATGATTTTCAGGCCTTTTTTTAATACACTTAACATGGCTTTGGCTTATTTAATGCATTTACAAGGTTTGCATTTTTGGTGTCTTTCTTCTCACCTATACAAAGTTATTATACCTGCCCCTTGCACACTGGAAAGTGAATATTTTTCTTCTGGCTTGCTGCCAATGTCTCAGAAACAACTGGCAATTCAGTCATTACATCATTAGTACTTTAAATCTATTATTGTTCTGTCCTAATGAGTCTAATAAACTGATCTTATATAAATTCCATCTTTTTATTTTAAGGAGAAGAACAACCCTAGCTCGTCCCTCCCTAGTGGTAAGTATGCTGTTTATGTTGTTTCATTATAGTACTATCTAGGTTAGGTCTATGCTAGAGGTTCATGGCTTGTATATTTTGTTACATCAGTGCCTGTGTATGTGAAGGCACCCTGCAAATCCATATGTGATAAGGAGAGAACAGTGTGAAAACATGTGACATAGCACCTCCCCCACACACACTCTCCTTGTCGCATATGCCCCCACCACCACCACCACCACCATTCTACCATTATCACCTGTAACCCACGGCCCTCACCACCACCCATTTACCTTGCAAGCAGTGACAGACTTGGCCGGGATTTGTGCACGCATGCGACGTGATGTTGCATGTGTACACACACCAGGCACATGTGGGAATGTGCATGCCAGACATGCGTGCGCTGCCTATCCTGGCTTGCAGGGGTAGAGGGGAATAGCCGCATGTGATGCCCCTCTCTCCTGGACCCGACTGGCGCACGAACCCGTCGTGAGTCCAGTGACTCTCTCTGTCTGCCATTTGGGAGATGGAGCCTTCACATTGGGGTAACAAATCGGCCCCTCTGGCATTTGCCAAAAGTTCCAGGTGGCCAATTCAGCCCTGCCTGCAAACCAGACACATGGGCATTGGGGCAGGTGACGGTGTGGCCACAGAGCCTCTTGCTTGTTGTGGCACACATTATAGGAATAATATGCTATTATATAGCATCCATGGAAGATTCATCCCTGGTTCATGGCATAGCCTACAACATAGAACCAATATCAGCAACTTATACATCTTTATTTACACGTTCATACAAAAGTTCCTAAATATTTATAATATGATTGCTAGGCTGTTATATAATTCTATAGCTGTACTAAGGATATGATGACATACATCTAATTTCTAATATACAATGTTCATCCTGAAATAACAGGGAATAAAAGAAAGAGGGATGATGAACCCTCCCTGGCCAAGGTTAAAGATCTGCCTTGTAAGTATTATTCTCCTATCAATACAAATGTGTTCTGCCTGACCAACCAGAATTGTTATGGCTATAATACAGAGTCTAAATTCTACAGTATATCTAAGTGATGTAAAAAATGGAGTTAGACCATTCAGGGCCCAGCATGTGCTTTAGAGGGTCCTTATAAAATGCTTGCGTAGCAAATAGTTTCTATACGTCTTTTGTAATGGAACCATTCATTATAATGGGTCTAAGAGGGATGGTGTTGGTCCCTGGAGCTTTAGCTTCTTCCTATGGGAATTAGTGCCAGCTTGGGAATACCTGTTCAATCTGATTCCTCTGATTCCTCAGCACTTACTGCCCTGTGTCTGTAGCATGTGTGACCTCAGGACATGCATGCACAACCAGCATCCTAAGAAAAATTGCATGTCAAGAGTGTCCTTTGGCCCATAGTGTCTTACCTACCTGCATCCTATGCAGCGGTGTAGCTAGGTGCCATGGTGCCCGGAGCAAGGGCATATTTCGCGCCCCCCCCCCCGGTAATGAATTGGGGGCGTGGCTAACATGTGTTGGCATGTTATATTTGAAAATTAAAAATTAAAAAAATAAGACACTATATAAGATGCTGTAACGGAATCTGCTGCGCTATATAAGACGCTGTAACGGAATCTTCTGCGCTATATAAGAAACTGTAACGGAATCTGCTGCGCTATATAAGACGCTGTAACGGAATCTGCTGCGCTATATAAGACGCTGTAACGGAATCTGCTGCGCTATATAAGACGCTGTAACGGAATCTGCTGCGCTATATAAGACACTGTAACGGAATCTGCTGCGCTATATAAGACCCTGTAACGGAATCTGCTGCGCTATATAAGGTGCTGTAACGGAATCTGCTGCGCTATATAAAAGACACTGTAACGGAATCTGCTGCACTATATAAGGCACTGTAGCGGAATCTGCTGCGCTATATAAAAGACACTGTAACGGAATCTGCTGCACTATATAAGACGCTGTAACGGAATCTGCTGCGCTATATAAGACCCTGTAACGGAATCTGCTGCGCTATATAAGACCCTGTAATGGAATCTGCTGCGCTATATAAGACCCTGTAACGGAATCTGCTGCGCTATATAAGACCCTGTAACGGAATCTGCTGCGCTATATAAGGCACTGTAACGGAATCTGCTGCGCTATATAAAACGCTGTAACGGAATCTGCTGCGCTATATAAGACACTGTAACGAAATCTGCTGCGCTGTATAAGACACTGTAACGGAATCTGCTGCGCTGTATAAGACACTGTAACGGAATCTGCTGCGCTATATAAGACACTGTAACGGAATCTGCTGTGCTATAAGACACTGTAACGGAATCTGCTGCGCTATATAACATGCTGACAGCTGTACATAAAGATAAATAAATAAAGATAGATAGATATATACAGCACAGCAGGCCAGGGCAGCAGCAGAAGCCTGAGATTCACTCTCTCTCCCCCCCCCCCCTATTCTTTAGCTGTAACAAAAAAAAAAATCAATCCACCTTGAATAATGATAAGGCACGGGTGGCAGCCAGCAAGACACCTTCTCCTCCTCCAGGCTACAGCCAGCGCTTGGGAAGGCTGATGACGCTGCTGTAGCCAGGGAGGGGGTCAGAGACAGCAGGTGACTCTGGCTGCCACTGGGAGGAGTCTGTACTGTGTCAGTGGAGTGCTGCCTGCTACGCTGCCTGCGCTGCCCGGAAGCCGGACCGAGCAGCAGCAGCAGCAGCAATTCAGGAGGAGGACTCGGTGTCTGTCAGCCCGCCACCCGGCCTCACCACCCGTGACGCTTGGCGGCAGGGACCGGGCGAGCAGGGCAGGCGCCGGGCAGGGCAGCCGCCGGCGCTGCGCACGCTGCCTGGCCAATTAGTATGCAGACGTCACACGGTCACCACAGCAGGGATCATTTGCGGAGGGGGGGCGGGCCGGCGGCGCCAGTCAACCAATCGGCGCCCGGAGCAGGAGCTCCGGTGGCTCCGCCCTCCCTACGCCTCTGATCCTATGGGAGACTTGTGATTCACAGTGGAGTCTCATGCTGCCCTGGAATGTTCCAGAAATCCCCCAAACTCCCCACTGCTCCTATCCATATGCTTGGTTCCATAACTATGTTAATTTTTAGTCTGCATCTGTACGGGATGCAGTTAAAATCCCGGCAGTCGGGATCCCGGCGTTCAGAATCCCGACGCCGGAATCCCGACCGCCGAAATGCCGACACATTCTCCCTCCTGGGGTGTCCATGACACACCTGGAGGGAGAATAAATTAGTGTGCCGAGCGTAGCAAGGCGGCCAATAGCGGCATTCGGGGGCGGAGCCGCACGATGTAAACAAACACCGTGCGGCTCCCTCAGAGTCCGGTCTGGTTTCGGGGTGTCGGTTTGTTTTTTTGCCAAGACACTTACCTGGACTACGTCGCGCTGGGACAGGTGAGTATGGTTTCCTTCCACAGCTCCCACATGGATTTCGTCGGATCCGGACGCCATCGCCGACAGCGACGTCGACATGGAGGCAGAAGACGACACAGGACCAGGACATCAGGGCTACCTACGGAAAGAAGATAGGTAAGTATTAGCATGTGTGGGCTTTGTATGTATTAAAGTTTTATTTTAAATGTGTGTCAGTGTGTTTTGTGTACTATTTTTTTAACTGTGGAACTACAAGTGCCAGTGGGCCCTTTAATGCCCAGCATTCTGGGACTTGTGGTTCTCCAAGTCCCAGCTTGCTGGGGAGGCTTGCTGGCACTTGTAGTGCCACAGTAAAAAACAATAGTTTAATCTATTTTTTTACACCATTTATCAGCTCGATGCCCACCGCCCAGGGGCATCGAGGACAGCACCAGGCTTCAGCCTGGTCAGGTAAGTCCTGGAGGGGGGGGACCCCTTCATTGGGGGGGTCCCCACTCCCCCAGGGCCCCTGGCCAGGCTGACTGGTCGGTAGGGTTAATGCTTTGGCCGGGGGGACTTGCATAAAAAGTCTCCCCCCGGCTGTGGCATTACCCTGCTGGCTGGTTTTGCCTGGGGCTGGTTCTTAAAATACGGGGGACCCCTAGTCATTTTGTCCTCCGTATTTTGGGAACCAGCCCCGGACCTGGAGCCTGGGGCTGGTTGTTAAAAATCGGGGCTATTTGTCGGGTTCCCTGATTTTTAATTACCGGCCCCGGCTCCTTCAGCCTGGTGCTGGTTACAGCTGTGGGGGGGACCCCACGCCGTTTTTTTTTTTTATTTATTTATTTTTCTATTTTTTTACACTGCAGCCTGCACGGATCTGACTGATCCGTGCAGGCTAAAACGCAAATAGAACAGGAAAATGGTGTTCTATTTTCCTGTCGTATTTGCGTGGGTGTTTCACACCACTTAGCAGCCGTATTATCAGTACGGCTGCTTAGTACATCAGGAACCACCATTCTTTTGAATGGTGATTTCTGTCGTATCCTATCGATGGTGTAGGACATTCGTATTTGTAACTACAAATACGAATGTCCCATCTTTAGGACTACGAATTGTTGTATTTTTGGGATAGTAAATCCCGAAAATACAAATTCGTAAAAAAAAGGTGTATTTCTCCCTACGAATACACCTTTTTTCTACGAATCCATTTTGGTAAATGTCCCCCGATGTGTCTGTGATGGGATAGCTCTGCATTGCCCATAGCTGTGCGCACTTAGTTATGGAACATGTGTAGTAAGATAACACATAACATATGCTCTGCACAAAGACGTCAGCTCTGAATCAGCCCATGTGTGTGTAGGAGCAAATATGGAATAACATTTGCATTGTACCTATCAGGTTATAAGAGAAGAAGGATTGAACTCCCCACAACAAGTGTGGCTACTTCTGGATCAGGTAATTATACTGTTTCTTACTTGTTATTAGCTCAGTAATAAAGGGACTTATTCTAGTTCACTCTTTCTGACAAAATCCTTCTTAGATTGACAAAACCATGTGCACTGCAGGTGGGGCAGATGTTACTTGTGCAGAGAGAATTAGATTTCGGTGGGGATTTACTTAAAAGTGAGATCTATATTGCAGTGTAAAAATAAAGCAGTCGGTATTTACCCTGCACAGAAACAAAATACCTCACCCAAATCTAACTCTCTCTGCACATTTTACATCTGCCCCCCCTGCAGTGCACATGGTTTTGTCCAGCTAAGAAGGATTTTGTCAGAAAGAGTGAATTAGAATAAGGCCCAAAGAGACTGACATCTTTCAGAGATGCATTATAACAATTATGGTGTTTTACACCAGATGTATCAAAATTCAAAGTGATAAAATGGAGAGTGATAAGCAGCCAGCCAATCAGCTCTTACCTGTCATGTCAAAGGATAGGTTTGAAAAAGAACAAATGGAAGCTGATTGGCTGGCTGTTTATCACTCTCCAGTTTATCACTTTTTAAAGTTTGATACACCTTGCCGTTACACCCAACAGGTATCCGTATACTATAGGGAACTTCTATAACATGAAAATTGCCATGGACAGAATGTCAGCAGGTTAGGTACTTGTTTCCTAGCACGGCCACAATCGCGGGCATCGTGTACCTTAAGTTAAGGTACACGATGCCCGCGATGGACCCGATTTCCTTTGAAATCAGGTCCATTTTGCCGGCAAAGGAAAAATCGCGGGCATCGCGTCGGTCGCGGCCATTAACATTGCCCCCGACGCGATGCCCGTGATTTTGCCATAGGCTTCAATGTTAAAATTATCATAAAATAATTTTTAACATTGAAATCGGGAGCATCGCGTCGGTCTTGTGCCATTATAATGGCACAAGATGAGATGGACTTGATTAAGTCCATCTCACATAGGAAACAATGTGAAATGGGCCAATATGACCCATTTCACATTGTATATGGCCCCGTCGTTACCCCACGATTGACGTGAACCCGAAGCGTGGCAAACGCAGCGAGCCCGCGAGGGGCGGCGGTGCGCGTCCTCTGACCTTTTCATTCCCCTACTATCCACGTCGGCGTGGAGTTGAGAATATAAAGTGTGGCGAGCGCAGCGAGCCACCGTGCCCGAAGCGTGGCAAGCGCAGTGAGCCTCGCGAGGGGACGCGTATACCTGTTAAGCTCGCCACGCTTCGGGCTCGGTGGCTCGCTGCACTCGCCACACTTTATATTCTCAACTCCACGCCGACGTGGATAGTAGGGGAATGAAAAGGTCGGAGGATGCGCACCGCCGCCCCTCGCGGCCTCGCTGCGCTCGCCACACTTCGGGTTCGCGTCAATCGTGGGGTGGCGTTCAGGGTGTCAAATTGGGGGTGTAGGGAATATTTTACATTGAATCAAATGTAAAATCGGGTCCCAGGGACCCTATTCACATTTGATTCAATTAAAAAATCGGGTCGGTCGCATCGCATGGAAATCGGTGTGGCCGTGCTAGGAAACAAGTACCGCAGGTCAAATGTTGACACTAACATAATGTTAACATTGTCAGCCCTTTGTTAACCCTTACTGCAGCCTAAACATAACCCTGAAATCAGTTATTGACACTTGTGTTTACATTCACAGTGTTGACATTATGACAATGTTGGCATTCTGTCAGTGTCAACATGTCAAACAGACACCCCACCCCCTGTGTCCCATCTCCTTCCCACTGCCTTGGATACCTCACTCACCTCTGGGGTCTCATTACCAAGGTCAGCACTGAGTAGGAAGATGAAGCTGGAGGTTATATAGCGCTCAGGCTGGCAGGAGATGGACCATCTGCCCTCATCCATGGGAGATCCATCCCTGGTTCATGGCTTAACCTACTCCATGGAACCAATAGCAGCAGCTTATACATCTGTATTTACACGTTCATACAAATATTCCTACATGTTCCTAATAGGATTGCTATGCTGTTATATAATTCTATAGCTGTACTAAGGATACAATATATAATATACAATGTCCATTCTGCAATAACAGGGAACAAGAGAAAGAGGGATGATGAACCCTCCCTGGCCAAGGTTAAGGATCTGCCCTGTAAGTATTATTCTCCTATTAATACAAATGTGTATTTGCCTGACAGACCAGAATGGTTATGGGTCAGGTAATGGGTGGAAATGAGTTTCTGTCTTTTGTAATGGACCCACTATTTTATAATGGGCCTAATGGGGACAGTGTTGGTCCCCGGGGGCCCTAGTATCTTCCTATGGGAAGGAGTACTAGCTTGGGAATAGGTATTCATCTGATTCCTCTGATGCCTCAGCACTAAGACCCTAATTCAGGATGGTTAGTAAGCAGCAAATATTGCTAATTACCAAACACCTGAGACGCTGCCCACCGCCTGCTGATTCCCCTGCCACCAAATCCCCCTGGTAACATGTGAGGGAACGGGAACACATCCCCTCGCATGCAGCAGCTAGCAGGAGAAATCATTTGATGGCTGCCAACCAGGGCCGCCGAGAGAGGGGGGAGTGGGTACTAATTACCCGGGCTCAGGCTTGCTGGAGGGGCCCTGGTCCGATCTGTGCTGACAGCAGGCTCAGCATTAGCGTCTCACTGACGGTGTGAGAGGTCATGCTGAGCCTGCTGTCAGCACAGCACATGCTGTAGGTGTGTGCTGCTGCTGCTGAGGTGGGGGGTTGAGGGATGACTTTAGAGTGTTTTTTTTATCACCCACCTTAAACATTTTGGGGGTGTGACCTTATCACAGGAGGGCCACGCCTCCCACAATTAGGCCATGCCACCCAATTTGACCGTTCCCGGCATATTTCTCAGCTGCCCTGCTGCCAACCATCGAATGATTTCTAATTCCTTCGCAAGTAAAAGTCAGTCTCAACTGACATTTTTATTTCTGAGTACTAGGATGAAGACGGGGGGAGTGGCTGATGTCCTGTGACCTAACCCTAACCCCCCCCCCCCCCACCCAACAGGCATCGGCCCACCCGTGTCCCCAGGAGAACGCCCAGCATTATTTCCATGCGGAACGCCTATAAAACGCTGGGCGTTCCCCTGGTCCGGCCCTGTGTCTGCCCCATCTCTCCCTCCCTGCTGCGAATGGCCCGGTGAGCGTGTAACTCGCTGACACTGATTGCTGCGCAGAGACGTCAGCTCTGCATCAGCCCCTGTGTGTGTGTGTGTGTGTAGGAGCGAATACGGACTAACATTTCCATTGTACTTATCAGGCACTAAGAGAATGAGGAGTGAAGCCCCAACAACCAGCGCGGCCGCTTCTGGATCTGGTAATTATACTGTTCCCTACTTATTATTAGCCCAGTACTAAGAGTCAGGCATCTTCCAGAGACACATTATGGCAATGGTGGTGTCTTACCCTTACACACAATAGCTATACTTTATACTATTGGGAACCTCTAGAACATGAAAATTGCCATGGTCAGAATATCGACATGTCAAACATACACCCTCCCCTGGGTTCCATCTCCATCCCGCTGTCCTGGATACCCCACTCACCTCTGGGGTCTCACTACCAAGGTCAGCACTGAGTAGGAAGATGAAGCTGGAGGTTATATAGTGCTCAGGCTGGCAGGAGATGGACCATCTGCCCTCATCCATGGGAGATCCATCCCTGGTTCATGGCTTAGCCTACAACATGGAACCAATGGCAGCAGCTTATACATCTGTATTTACACGTTCATACAAATATTCCTACATATTTATGCTGTTATATAATTATATAGCTGTACTAAGGATACAATATATAATATACAATGTCCATTCTGCAATAATAGGGAACAAGAGAAAGAGGGATGATGAACCCTCCCTGGCCAAGCATAAAGATCTGCCCTGTAAGTATTATTCTCCTATCAATACATCAATACAAATGTATTTTTGGCCTGACAGATAAGACTTGTTATGAGTCAGGTAATGGGATTTGGCATATGACTTAATACATAGACCAGCGGTTCTCAAACTGTGGGTCCTGACCCCAAAGTGGGTCCCTACCTTCTCAGCATGCTGTCGCGACTCCATGTTGCTGACCATCAGGCTGATGACTTTTCTAATCTCAGTCAGTGATTCAAGGAGTCTGAAAAATCTGTTGAATTGTCTGTTATTTTAGACTCCTCCCATCATTTTGTGCCTCCACAATTAGTGTTCATTCTAGCACCCGCTATCTTTGAAAACCCATGCAGTTCCTGTTCCCTGCCTGGGGTGTCGCTGTCTGCTGTGATGTTTCTAGCACATGTCTGGTTTACAAGTGCTGATATACAGACCACAATGTGCTAGAAGCACTACAGCAGACGGTGACACCCCAGGCAGGGAAGAGGAACTGCATTGGTTTTCAAAGATAGCGGGTGCTAGAATGAACACTACACAATGATGCCATGTATGTGCTGTCTGCTGACTGCACATGTGACGCGATGACCATCTGTGGTAACTTGCTGGGGTCCTGTACTTGGTTTTATCATTTGTTGGGGTCCCAGAGCAAAATAGTTTGAGGACCCCTGACATAAACTAACAAGTGAGATAAAGCTACTTTCAGCTCAAAAGTCACCCAGTGTGTACGGGGCAGCGATTAGCACTGATGTGTAGGAGAAAATATGTAATAACATTTAAATTGTACTTATCAGGCAGTAAGAGAAGGAAGAGAAGGCACAGGAGGAACCGGAGGAGGAGAAGGAATAGAAGGAAGCAGTAGAGAGCAGAGCGTTTAGTGTGAGGCAGTCTCAGGTATGCAGTATAAGAATTAGGTGTGGAATGATACCATTTGCACTCCTTTTGCCTATGATGTATTGTATGTGATGCCATTGACTGCTACAGGATCCAACAAATCCGCGATGGCGATCTCCAGGTCCGATCCAATGCACACGGGCTGCACATCAGATCTGATACAGATGTAAAACATATACAATATTCTACTTTTTACATGATTTATTGGCCTGATAAGTCAAAACAATGTGAAAAAGGACCATGTTGTATAAGTGTATGAGTACCTTTAGTTATTTAAGTGCAATCTTATGATTTTTTATTAATGAATGATATTATGTTATCTGTTGTAGATGAAATCATCTTACTGATCCTCCTTCACCCACGCTGAAGAAATGCTTCCCTCCAGCAATAACCACCATGCTGGATATGATTGCTCTTGCCCTTATATAATCCAGTGAGAAGAAGATTGATGTCACCACTAAGCGCTACACCCTGTATTAAAATTGAATATACAATACGTATCTTATGACCAGGTAGTGATCATGGATGTTTTGAGGTCAGCACCTGAAACAACACAAATGATATAGCCCCTTTCTCCCAATTGAATGGGATATATGAATGTAAGGGGTATATCACAATAGAAAGATCATGGTGCAGTTTCCAAGTAAACAAACAGGTTTAATATGTACAGGAAACTCACAATAAAACGGATGGTAACAAGCGTTTAAAAAGCCAAACGGCAAAGCTGCTGCACAGTCACTATTTCTCCCCTCCGATACTGGATCCTGATGGTAAGGTGGAAACTCCGGGCACCGGTATCCCAAAAAGTTCCTGAGGTCCAGGGAAGGTAGTTGGCAGTCCAGCAAGGTGAATAAGGAGTATGCGTCTCACTTAATGCATTTCGGGTCTAATTGACCCTTCATCAGAAGTGTGAGTGAAGGGTCAATTAGACCCGAAATGCATTAAGTGAGACGCATACTCCTTATTCACCTTGCTGGACTGCCAACTACCTTCCCTGGACCTCAGGAACTTTTTGGGATACCGGTGCCCGGAGTTTCCACCTTACCATCAGGATCCAGTATCGGAGGGGAGAAATAGTGACTGTGCAGCAGCTTTGCCGTTTGGCTTTTTAAACGCTTGTTACCATCCGTTTTATTGTGAGTTTCCTGTACATATTAAACCTGTTTGTTTACTTGGAAACTGCACCATGATCTTTCTATTGTGATATACCCCTTACATTCATATATCCCATTCAATTGGGAGAAAGGGGCTATATCATTTGTGTTGTTTCAGGTGCTGACCTCAAAACATCCATGATCACTACCTGGTCATAAGATACGTATTGTATATTCAATTTTAATACAGGGTGTAGCGCTTAGTGGTGACATCAATCTTCTTCTCACTCGTCTATTACTTTGAGTGTTCATGTTGACAGGGCACTCTGTGTTCACCATTAGCAGCACACTCCCTTCTTTGCGCTATTCTTGGCAACCAATTGTATTTTCCATCCTTATATAATCCAGAAAATAACACCAGGAAGTAACACCATTTCCCCCCAAAGCCTGCTTGGATATGGCTCAATGATACTGCGGCTGAAACCGCGGTTGATAATATTGCCAATATCCAGCAGGTGCGCCACCCAATGGGGAATCCTGTTTCTGGACATCCAAACTGAGATATTTTCTGAGCTCGCTCCCTCAGTAATAAATGTTTTAAACCTTTCATCCACTGAGTACATTCTTGAACTCTCACCGAAAAACTCTTTGTTGTATGGAGCGAAGAACACTGACCGGAGTTCATGGCAAACTCCACATTAAACAATGAGGATTCCCATCCTGAACTTTATTTTCCTGTAAATACAATATAACTATTTCTTGTTACAACAAATATTGGCCCTTATTCTTGTTCACTCACAAAGGCAAATTACTTCTCAAATGGACCAAACCATGTGTACAGCAGGGGAGCAGATGTAACATGTGCAGAGAGAATTCGTTTTGGGTGAGTTTTTTTGTTTTTGTGCAGGGAAAATACTGACTGCTTTATTTTTACACTGCAAAATAGATCACACTTTGAAGAAAACCCCACCCAAATCTAACTTTCTCTGCACAAGTTACATCTGCCCCACCTGCAGTGCACATGGTTTTGTCCATTTGAAAAGGAATTTGCATTTGCGAGTGAACCATAATAATGGGCATTGTCTCATCACTGGAACTTGTCGATAATGCCGAGTACACACAGCCTGACCTGCCGTCCGTCGATACCTATTCATTATCTACTGCCACCAGGTGCCGGCATTGGCCAGGAGAGAGGGAGGGATGGTGGTAGGATGGCACGAGGGGGAGGGAGGGGTGATGCTTGATTGAGCCGCATGGAGCTTGTTTCTATCTGGCAGATTAAAGCAGAAACTTGCCTGACAAATCTGTTTTTGCTTTTGATCCCGATGCATGGGATGAAATCTACATCGAATGCAGCTAACATTGTGTGATTGTGTCATTTTCGATATGATTTGGACTATATAGTCAGTATGGGCTATATATGTTTGTGTTAAGGAGCAAACACTCTGGAGATTATAATCTACGACAGAACATGTGTTTGCACTTGACATGTGCCGGCTGGGGTAGTGTATCCAGTTAAACAGTCGACTGCGTCTAGGTCAACAGTCAAATGGTCGATCATTATTGGCTGAAAATCAGAAGGTCAACACATGAAAAGGTTGACATACATTAGGTTGACAGGGACAAAAGGTCAACGCGATCAAAGGGCCAATACAAGAAAAGGTTGACATACTGTATATAAGTTTTTCATGATTTTTTGTTTGAAACCGACTTCATACATTACCATCCAAGTGGGCAGAGTTAGGTTATAATAGTGTGCTGAGCGCAGTGAGGCACCATGCCTGAAGCGTGGCGAGGGCAGTGATAAAGTGAAGCTTGATACATCTGGCCTATGGTATCCATGTCAACCTATGTCGACATAAACACCAAACACTGAAAAACTCAGGTCAACATTTTTGCATCATCTCTGAATCAGGCCCTATTATTACTCACTAGGTAAATGTCTGTCAAAATGACAGCTTCTGCAATGTACTTTCACTTTGAGCTGTGACAGTTTTTCGCCCACAAACTCTCCACCCACCCCCAGTCCCTATCTGCTCCTACCTCCAATCTCTATCTTCACAGCTCCATATCTCCATATCCAGCAAGTTTGAAATAGATTAGTGTCATTTATTCTGTCGAGTGGTCTCTAGTGGTCACTGGCGGGAGTTCACCTCATAGAGATGAGGAGTAGTTAGCCATAGATAAATAGATAGATAGATAGATAGATAGATAGATAGATAGATTGATAGAGGCAAATTGACTAAAGAGGTGATGTTGCCCTATCATTAATCTATTGGATCCTAGAACATGATAGACATAAATCTTATTAGTTGCCATGGGCAATATCACCTCTTTTAATTTTTAGAAGCTTAATTATATACCCTTTATAGGGAGAGGGAAAGAGACAGACAGTGTGTGACAGAGAGAACAAGAGAGAGAGAGAGAGAGAGACACAGGAGGTTATTCTGATCGTAGCGGCCAAACGTGCGTACGTTCGCTATTAACGTACGCTATCCGTACGCGGCCGTTGGGGTTAAGTCCACCCACAAATCAGCCGCATACGTACGGCCAGAAACAACGTCGAAGGGGAGTGGCGTACAATTGAGCGTACGCCAACGTACACGGACGGACCAGCCCTTACACTCCAACAACTGGCGTACAATTGAGCGTACGCCACCGTTTACGGACGTCTCTCGTCCGTCTTCCCACCGACTTCTTGCGGCTATCTGAGCGTACGCCAGCTTGCACGGACGGGTCCTTATTGTTTTCAATAGAAAACTCAGCTTATGTCACCGCTCGTGAGAGTGAGCGTACGTCCGTGTACGCTGGCATACCCTTCACATATATGGACCTGCAAATCTTGCCTTTCAACTATAATTATGAAAAATAATTAATTAATTGAATTAATTAATGTGCAGAATAGTGGGCATGGGCTTAAAACATTGCTGAAACATCCTTTGTAGGTGTTAGATGTGGTTTATGTTATTGTATCATAAATACAAAACCTATGTTTGTATTAGAGTGAACACGTTGACACATGTCGACTTGTGTAGATTGAGTGTGCTACTGTGTAAAGTCTATGAAAGCACGTAGTGAATGTGTCTAACTGTTTAACAAATACCTACCTTAGCATATATAAGCAGGTCTTAAAAAGATTCTTACCTTAAATTAAACAAACCTTTAAATGTAGAGAAGTATAGAAAGATAATCTTCCAATGTGTTTGAGTGCTGTGTGTGGCTTGCAGGTAGTGAAATCATGGTTTGGACTTAATAGACTGCTGCATTGGTTATTACATTCAGGTGTATGTGTTTGAATAGTAATCAGCGTAAATTAGCAAACCCAGGCGCACGCAGGCATGCGGTATCTGTAGGGGTGGTCTGAGCTGGCGGTTGGCGGCCGCCTGTTTTGTGTCCGAAATGAACGGTGCTTTAGGTGATCGTGCGGTAGTAGCACCGCTCATTTTTGGTGCACACCCCCGTGTACGCCCATATTTACGCCCATTTTCCCTCATTATTTCGGCCGCTCCCCTCAACACGCCCCTATGCCGCCCCCAATGCCCGTACACTCGCGTACAGGTTTTTTCGCACGGAGAGACCCGTCCGTAAGCGTTGTGGAGTGTTCGCGCCTGCGCATTAGCGAATGTACGCATGCGCAGATCATGAAAAACCCCGGGACGTACGCGTACGGCCCGGCCGCACCAACCAGAATAAGGCCCACAGTGTCATGTTAGAGAGCCGTGCTGTTCAGGACAGGATCATGTGTAGATATATGTAACTATAAAGGTTACTATCGGTTATCTGTAGCGTGTTCCAGCGCTACAGAGGCTGAGAGCGCGATTGGCCGATACGTCTCCATGGAGACGCATAGCTCAGTCCTGATTGGCTGAGCTATGCGTCTCCATGGAGACGCATAGCTCAGCCAATCGCGCTCTCAGCCTCTGTAGCACTCGGACAGCGCTACAGAAGCTGTTAGAGGCAACGGAGAAAGCCGGTTCTCCCCGCTGCCTGTCAGTGCGGGGGGAGCCGGCTGTGAAGCAGCCAGACCAGCGCTGGATCCAGGAATGGTAAGTAACGCTGGTGTAAAAGTGAGGTGTGTGTGTGTGTGTGTAATAAACTTTTACTTCTCTCTGTGTGTTTTTTATAAACATTCTTTTTACAGGTGGACTACAAGTCCCAGCGGGCCCATTAATGCCCTGCATGCTGGGACTTGTGGTTCTCCAAGTCCCAGCATGCGGGGGAGGTCTGCTGGCACTTGTAGTTCTCCGGTATAAAGCAATGTAACGTATGATGGATTTAACCCTATCAGGCCGGCGTCCACTGGCCACGGACGCCGGTGACAGCCCCGGGCTTCAGCCCTGGACGGGTGAAGCCTGGGGGGGGGACCCCTTTATTGGGGGGGTCCCCACTCCTCCAGGTACCCCGTCCAAGGCTGACCAGCCACGGTGCTCATGTTTTGGCCGGGGGACCTTGTATAAAAAGTGTCCCCCGGCTGTGGCATGACACCGCGGGCTGTTGGAGCCCGGTGCTGGTTTCAAAATACGGGGGACCCCCAGATATTTTGTCCCCCGTATTTTTGGAACCAGGACCGGCTCAATGAGCCCGGGGCTGGTTATGCTTAGGAGGGGGGACCCTACGCCGTTTTTTTTTTATAAAAACACTTTTACACATTTTTATTAAGAGGACCATGCACAGATCTCAATGATCTGTGCATGGTTCTGTCAAATTCGCCTGTCAGAACCTGGTCTATTTTTTTTGCGATTTTTGGTAACATTTACCAAAAATCACACCCTGATACATTTGCGAGTTGTATACTTTATAATGGGAAAACATCTGGATGCGAATTAATATGTGACTAAAAATCGCACTTCTAAAAGTGCGATTTTTTACCGCGATTTTCAACCTATTAAATGTGCGATTTTCGGAAAATGTGCGATTTCGGCCGTTTTTTACCCAAAATCGCACATGTCCAAAAATCACACCCTATTACATTTCGCCCCAGATGTGAAAAGCCTCCCAGCTCTGCTCAGGACAGTGATGTAAGAAGTCAGTATACAGAACATATACAAATGGTAAGGTAAATTTCTGGAGTCATAAGCCTTGATGGATTTAAGATATGTACCTGATAGTTGTTGTCCATGGGCTCCACTACTGTCTTGTGCAATAATGAATAGCACAAGCAAATGGTCAGGAGCAGGAAGCAGGTAGACCGCCAGAAATGGGTATCAGAATACAGGCTTTCTTTAGGGCATCTGCATCTATGCAGTATGTCCACGGGCCGAACCAGTACCCAATCTGTATCTTATGATAAGTGTTGATTGGAGTGGACAGCAGGAGAGAGTCTGTTGACAAAAAGAAGACAGTAGAGCCCCTTATACACTTTACTCCATGGAGAACCAATTATACACATTACTCCATGTGTAACTTCTTATACACGGGATACAGTCAAAATCCTGGCGGTCAAAATCGCAACGGTCAAAATACCGACAACCATTGACCGACGGTCAAAATCCAGACAAGGTCAAAATCCAGACAAGGTCAAAATATCGACATTTAAAATCCCGACAAGGTCAAAATCCCGACAAGGTCAAAATACCGACATATAGAATGTAGACAGGTAAAAAAGTCAACATGACTTTCGGTCAAGAGGTCGCGAGGTCGACAGGGGTTTTTTCACTGTTTTTTGACCCAACATGTACTGACAGGCGGTATTTCATGCCCTAACATCCACTAGGGCATGGTGGGAGAATAAAATAGTGTGCTGAGCACAGCAAGGCACCGTGCCCGAAGCATTGCAAGCCAAGCGATGCGAGGGGCTGTGGTTGACTTCCAACTGTGTCCCTGTCGACTGTCGATTTTGACCTTGTCGGAATTTCGACCATCGGGATTTCATACCGAATCCCTATACATTAATCCAAATTAAGACAGTGAGAAAGGGGTGTGTGTCACCGGTACCCTCTCCCCGGAACACCATTGTTGCTCTTACATGACTTGTCCCTATGACTTGTCCCTATGTCTGAACCACCAGAAGTCTGCAGCTGGAAAAGGTTGCATGTTGCGCAATTATCAGCAGCTGGCACGGGGTAGTTACTCCCTAACAAAATTGTATTCAGAAAAAAGAGGAATGTGCCAGTGCTGGCTTATTGAATCCTTTAGCTGGCTGGCTGTATTCTGTATTTTAATAAGGTTTTCTTAAAAATTAAGTATTTTAATTTCTAACAGAAGAACATTTTTCTAGATAAATTGTACCACAATAAACATATCAAAACATAATAAGAAAAATAAAACATATATAAAAAGTACAGTAAGTATTTTTCTCTGGAGCTGAATTTGCTATAGGTGTATAAGAGGTCACACCATTCCAACTGGATAAATTGTAGAATAATTATATTACCAATCCAGAATATGGGTATATGCTGATGGACTCACTCCATGATGGTAGGTAGGTTGGTAGAAACTGGAGGAGATGGGAATTATATCGTCCCACGTCTGCAAACGTGTCCTTTGTATCCTCTTGTAAAGTGCACTTTAAAAATAACCAGGAATTTCTGAAGACCTTGACAAACTGCAACTTTGTTTACTGGTTAAGTAGGGACAAAGAAAATGTCCCAGATACAATGTCCAGTTTGAAGTAGGAGTTCTCAGAATAGCAGCCAGTAGATGATAAATACCAGTTAGGAGTGATTGGGATTAAGCTCAACGCGTTACCCCAGATGTACTGTAACACTCCGGCTTCCTCAGGAGCAGTCTGCAGCTGCCCCCTATACCTGTAAGTCTTGCAGAACAAGTTAGGGGAGGCGGGCCATACAGATGTCAGACTCAAACATGAATGCACTAATGCAGTGGTTCCCAAACATTTTTGAATCACGGCACCCTAGAGCATCAAAATATTTTCAAGGCACCCCTAGGCCAAATGTTTCTTATTGAGAAATTCAGAAAAAAAATCTTAAATTAAGTGCATTGTGTTTGTATGTGACAGTTATCTGGTGAGGGACAGGATTTGCTTCTGTTTGTTCACATATATTATTATTGGCAGCCACAAGCACTGGTTTTTCCTGGTACATTGACCATAAATAATATGAATTGATCTTGGTCCACCAACCCAAGGCACCCCTGCAAGTGTCCTGAGGCACCCTAGGGTGCCTAGGCACACAGTTTGGGAACCACTGCACTAATGTCTAAAGCGTCCATCGCTGCAGCCAGGGTCAGATTGTCCCACAGGGGTGAAGGTGGCACCCCAAGTGGGCCCCACTACCTCCTCAAAGGATCAGGCATGAGCGGTGTATATACAGTACTGTAGATACTGATAATGCATTCTATTTGGAGTACTCTGGATTATTAGACACCACAGATTTTAGGTCGTCTGCCTTGTAGCATCAGGGAGTTGTGTTGTAGAGATACTGATTTAAGTGTCATTCATCTTATGCTGTGTATAGTTAGATATAACACTCGAATTTGACTATACTGTACAGTGGAAATCAAATCATTCGAGTAGCATTCGATGCAGATTTGACCCCAATGCGAGTCCACATTTAGTGGAAATCGAACAGGCTAAACTATATTTTAGAACTCTAATCTAATTGAAATGAATGCCAAATCGAATAGAACAGCATATCGAATCGAAATCCGCATCTGTGTCT
This sequence comes from Crinia signifera, assembly GCF_055691185.1. Taxonomy (NCBI): domain Eukaryota; kingdom Metazoa; phylum Chordata; class Amphibia; order Anura; family Myobatrachidae; genus Crinia; species Crinia signifera. Next base: position 63,859,814 of record NC_139218.1, read on the forward strand.
TTTCATCTTATAGTGGCGGATCCAAAAATTTTAATATCGGAGATACACCAACCGCTGACAAACATGGTCAGTCGGGACTCACTGGCAGTTGGTGCAGATCCTTTATTTGAATTCTGGACTGTGCTGCGGCCCCACCCCTAGAGCAACCATTAATTATTTTAATATAGAATAGTGGTCGCTAAAGCCCCATACGCACTTCTAGAAGATATTTTAAAAGATATTGCTCAGAAAGGCTTGTTCCCTCAATATCGTTAATAATGACCCCCAGGGCCGCTGACAGGGGGTTGCCAGGGGTACAGCTGTCCCAGACCCCAGCCTCTGGAGGGGCCCGGGCAGCTGCCCACAGTGGCACGGCACCACCCCCCGCACCCGCACAATGCATCCCATACCCGGCGCAGGCAGCCAGGCACACACAATACACAGTGCAGCCTGCAGAAAGCCAAGCCTAGGATACAGAGGAGCTCGGCGCTCTGCAGGCTGCACTGTGCTGTGAGTGCTCCGAGTCCTGTCTCCCGACATGAAGGAGGGAGAAGATGCTGCGCTGCCACTGCTTGAGCCTGGGAGATGTTGTGCCGCCACCACCACTGGTAAGTAATAGTATTTGGGGGGGGGTAGGGGGAGGCAGGGTGCCAGCGCACGTGAGGGGGGTGGTGCCACTGGCTGAAGGTCAGTCCCGGGCCCCAACATTACTAGTGACCCCTCCCATCTACTGAACTTGGGGGTCAATTTTGGCTATATAGCTAATGACTTGCATGTTTAGCGGGTCCAGGTGATGTCACTGAACGATACATTTTACAGACATCGTTCAGTGTGTACACTCTTCAGTGTGCACTTCCAGTTCTTGCTTCCTTTTTCTTTGCACATTGTCTAACAGACTGTTTACGCCTGTTCTATATGGAAGCAGATGTTCTGCAGCCTCTGCATTCACATCACTTTAGGGAATGCGAGAAACAAAATCAATTTGGCTGTATTACATCATTTATTGTCACAATATCATTGTTTAAAGTGTGCTCCCTGGACCAAAGAAAAACGTGCCATGCGATGCGATGCGATTTCATTAAGCAGAATAGCCCACTACGAAAAAAGGCGTAGTGGTCACCGTGCTAATACACAAGTACCCAAACAGCATGTACACAGAGAATATACACACACATAGCATACACACATTCCTTTAACCTAAAACAAACATCATTACAGTTAGTGGCATAATTACCTTACCCCGGCATATACAGTACCGCACACTGTCCTGTCAGCTGCACACCATGCCTCCCCACCCTGGCCAGCTCTGTCCGACTCCAACAGCCTCAGTCACAAGGAGCACTTCATGCAGTCCAGCCGGCAGCCTGTCTCATTGTTCTATTAGGAAGACCAGCACAGCTGCTGTCAGCTTTGTTCCCCTTCGCCGTAAGGACCTAAGGAGGAGAGGGAACAGGGAGAGGAGGAGCAAGGTCAGAACAAGGGACCAAAAAGGACCCTTGTGGCCTTGCTTTGCTCGCCACGCTTCGGGCATGGAGGGCTTATTCCTTCACTATCCACGCCACCACTGGTTGCCTTTAGTAACTAGGTGACGATCAGAGCGAGCCACCGTGCCCAAAGTCTGACAAGCGAAGTAAGCCTGCGAGGGACCATTTGGGTCCCTTGTTCCAACCTTGTTCCTCCTCTCCCCGACCCCTCTCCTCCCCCGGTCCTTATGGCGAAGGGGAACTAGTCACAACCAAGCCATCATCCTCATTCTCCTGAGATGCTGGCCGCTTATGCGGCTGCAGCTATCAACATGCGTCTCCAGAAAGGTAAGTAAAAAAATAATGGGTGCGTTTTGGCCAACCTGCACCACACACGATGCCACCATATTGGAAACACCTATGCTGCAGATTGTTCTTTTGTAGAAGATAAAATGCATCAATAATTAACATTATTCTCGGCAAGTAAATGATTTATTTCCTAAATGTACTTTACAACAATGAATTTGATTTCTGAGTTAGACTTTGGTAGTAATGTGTCAGCATGGCCTGAATAATATGAATTATTAAGTCACTAGTACAGTCCAATATTTTACTTAACAGGAAATCTTTAGTTAATGGACTTTAGTTATTATATTTAATTGATGAATCTTAGGGTTTATTCATTTCTCTTTATTAATTCTTTAATTTAGTTTTGTAATCACACAGGCCTAAGCTGACAGTGATGCAGTATATGCTCTATGCATTCTATGATGTAACAGTAAGAGTAGCCTTTCCCAACTGTATAATAGATTATAGAGTGTACGCAACAGTTTGATCTAATGAGAAGTCCGGTGCTGCTTAGTGGCATCCGCTGAACAGATTTCTCATATATAGTAAGTTCCGTCAGCACCTTCCTTGCAGAAAAGTATATTATAACTTTCTCATTCTCAATTTTAACATGATCTTTGCTAATTTTATTATCTGCCGCATGTAACTAAAGGATACATTTAGTAAGATAGGAGTTACATTGAAGATGGGATGTTGCCCGTAGCAACCAATCGTATTCTGATTGTTATCTTCTAGAAGGTGGTAAATCAATAAGAAGTTGAATCTGATTAGTTGCTATGGGCAACATCCCATCTTCAGTAGAACTACCATCTTTGTAAATGTACCCATTAGACTCCGGTAGATGGTAGAATTTTAGTTTAAGTTCTATAGTATGAGTATAGCCCCGTACACACTAGACGATCCTGCCTGTGACCAATACGGTTAATGATATTGGCCACAGACACGGGTGGTCAAATTGAGTGCACACACTAAACGATATTGGTAAACTTCATTCTGTGACGTCACCAGGACCCGCTGAACATGCAAGTCATTGGCTATATAACCAAAATCAACCCACATGTTCAGTAGATTTGATAAATGACTGCAAATTAACTCATCAGAGATCAACTATGAATCAGGCCCAATGTGCGCATGTGCACAGTGTCTATTCATAGCTGCCCTGCTTGAATAATGGGGCCTGCCAGCTTCCCTCCCCCAGTGTGGGACCCTGCGGCCACGGGTGGGACAGTCCCAAAAAAACAGTACTGTCCCTTGAAAATTGTTAAAGTTGGGATGTATGGTCTTTAGCATGAGTCCCTACTCATTCCACAGGTGGGCCCTTCATGCCGCAAATCCAACACTGGCTATAATCTTGCATCCAACAGGAGACGGCATTAAAGTGAATTTGAATATTGTCATGGTTAAAGATTCAGACTACTGCAACATGTGTCTCATCAGATGTACTAACAGTGCTTAGTACTGTGGCTTGTCCACAGTGACTTATTTACGACCTCACTAGCACTAATTGCTTCAGACTTTCCTTTTAAGTTTAGGTGCATCTAATAGCCTGTAATTTCTACAATCGTTGTTTCTATAAATTAACACTGATTTTCCATGTTGTTCCTTTTTTGCTTCCTCAGCTTTCCCTTAGAAATGATTGGCCTATGCAGGGTGCATTGTCTGTAGCGGCTATTTGTAGTCTGCTGATGTATAGATCATGCTTTAGCTTTAATTACTGCATGGAACAGCATTAAATCTGTCGGATTCTACTCAATCACTACATTGAATTTGGCATAATACTGTACATACTGTGCACTGCCTGGATGTGGGGCTACCTACACACACCTCCAGCATGTGGGAGCCACCTACTCAAACTTTTAGGATGTTGGGGCCACCTACACACACTACCCTGACATGGGAGGGTCTTATAAAGAGTAAGCTGAAGCCTATAAACACAGGCCATGTAGATGAACCAGTATAAAGGCCCATATACACTAGACCGACATGTTCTAAGGACAAGTTGCACCCAATTTCCATGGCATGCTGTAGGCAGAGGCGGGAGATGGGCAGGGGAACAGTGAGAGCGGGGCAGAGGGAGCTGCAGGAGAAACACACCCCCCCCCCAAAAAAAAAAACATAAATTAATGGACAGCCACTGATTGACAGAGAGCTATCCCAGCCAATCAGTGGCCGCCTATTGGTTTGTACAATCAGTGGCCGCCTATTGTTTTTTTTTTTAACCCCCCCCCCCCCCCGCCCCCCCCTCCCTGCCCGGCTCCTCCCAGCATCCCCCTTCCTGGCTCCCTCTGCCTGGCTCTCGACATCCCCCGTATCGGATGTGATATATCGTGGGTACGGAAAAGCACCCACGATGTGCCACTGATGGCTGCACATAAGGGGGTTATTCCGATTCACTCAGTATGGCACAATCACTCTCTAATGGACAAATTGGACAAAACCATATGCACTGCGGGTGGGGCTTATATATAAATTATTATAAATACTGGCTGCTTTATTTTTACACTGCAATATAGATACCAGTTTGAAGTACACCCCCCACCCAAATCTAACTCTCTCTGCACATGTTACATCAGCCCCACCTGCAGTGCATATGGTTTTGTCCATTAGAGAGTGATTGTGCCTTTCCAAGTGAATCTGAATAGCCCCCAAGATGCACAAATTGCATAGTGTATGGGGGCCATAAGAACTAAGCATTTTTCACAATGCAATAACTACTGCACACTTCCAGCTAATTAGGCCCAATATAGAGAAATATTATTGTCTCTAGCAAAGCTTATTGTTTAGAGTTTAGACAACATAAAGCTCTTTAACCAAGCTTTAAATAGTTGTCCCAATTTACAATTGCTGTCTGTTTTTTTGCATAAATATTCCTGATGAGTAAGCACTAGGTATAGCATATACATATTTTTGGGGGGGACAATTCAAACAGTCTGGTTTAAATGTTTAAATACATTTTTTTAATTAAAAACCGGTCTACATTGAATGTCGAACGATGTTAATGTTCATATTTTAAAGTGGCTCAACATTGGATCTGCTACTACTGCTAGGGCGTTTGACCCTGACTAGACGTTGGGCTTGAAAGGGTTAATGGGAGTAGATTGGACAATTGGTGCTAAATCTGCTAAATGGAAAGAATGCTCCCCAATTATGGGGTTTGTAATTCTATTTTATGAAGCAGCTATATATATTTATTAATGCATTGTTCCGATTTATATAGTTACACAGGTAATAATAGTATGTAATGTATACACAACTGTGAACGAATTTATTTGTAATATTTAAAACAAATTGTATCCATTTTTAAAAATTGCGATTTCTGAGAAGATTGGTGCATAAGTGATAAATTATCTTGTCAAGTAGCATCTATACTGCAAAGATAATAATTGCTGCCTTCATAAGTGTTCCACTTGCTGTGATCTAGGTATTTAATATAGATATGATGATATATACAGTATGTAACCAAATCGTGCAAAGCTGTACAGACATAATGAAGAACTAGATACAGTACATTAGCCCAACTGCAGTTTCATTACATTATCTAAACCTGACATTTCTAACTGTTGATCGTATCAATGAAGCAGAAAAAATCCTTTATACAAATGGCAACAGAACTGCCATCCGCCAACTGCCGTTATCTGCCGTAAGAAGGCACACGCGCACAAGACACTCGCACGCCCCGTTCTGACTGAGCCCTCCGTCGCCCTCTGCACCTCCCCTGCAGCCCCATCCCCGATCCCTGCCCGTCTTTCTGAAGCAGATATGGACAGGGAAAGCACTCCCGACGCCGTGTTGACGGGGATGCGTATCTACGTCAGCCTGCGCCAGGTAAGGGATTCTGGCAATTCCATGAGCTGGCTGAGAGGCGCTCCATCTGTATACTGTTTAGGAGATAATCCTGGCTGTATATGTGGCTTAACTCATAAACAATATACTGAGGGAGATGAGAGAAAAAGGTATACAACGCTTGGGTTAGACTGAATGATAACCAACTACAAGTGACAATAGAAATACATTTATTGCATAAAACATCAATTAGAGAATTCTCTATGAATAAAAAAGGGGGAAAGAAAAATTGGAGAAAAACAGTAAAAAACTGTATAGGTAATTTAAAAAACAGTCATTGCATGCATATTTGCTCCAGCGAAAGGAATGGCAGTTCGTGGGTACCAAGGTGTTAGGTATAATTACCAACGGTGATGGTCAGATGTGAAGACCTCCTATATTGCAGAAGGATAATCATGATGGTTCCGGTGTATTACCCAGCATGTGGATCCAAGTTAACTCAAGGTGTTTGGGTAGGATTGGCAGGTATGATGATTGGAGAAACACTGTCTGGAATCATTGCAGGTGGAAATTGAGATCTGTGGAAGCACAAGTGTGGAGGAAGCTGGTCTGGAATAGGAGTTCACCGAGGTGTTGGCTGGAGCAGGGTAAATGGTGAGGCTCAATGTGTTTCGACGTGGTAACACGTCTTCTTCAGGAGCAGTAGTACTAGGACTAAATAGAGCAGCACAAATCAGTGTGCCTATGGAATTCCTCATTTGACACATTACTTCTCAATAAAAGGACACTCTTTGGATTACATAGCTGCCAAAATCAAGCAGTTCTTATCTGCAAATAAAGCAGCAGAATCCAGCAAGCCCAAAGAATATGAGATATTTACTGCCATCGATACCTTTCTGAGTCACACAGTCTGCCGTAGCAGTTTACCTGCAAATAGAGCAGCATAATATACCTTTGTTCCACTCAAAAGAAATCCTCCATTTATTCAACACGATTGATTGCCACATAAGCTGCATAGTCGCTGTAACTTAACATCTTATAAGACAAGGCAACATTACCAATTGGAGTCTAACAAACTCTCTCCAAAATAACACCAAAATGTAGCACTCCCAAAGGTGATAGATATTCAGAGAGAGCAGAGTCTCACAGTACCAGTGTACCATAACACTAATAGTAAATATACTATTACAAGTGTCCGCAGTACCGACAGTACTGGCACCTTGTTACTAGTACTGGGGCACCACACAGCATTCAGATAAATCCCTAAAAATCGATCATAACTAAGAATTACACACACAACGCGTGCATCTCAATTTTATTGTTCAATGTTTGTTTAATGTGTTTATGTAGTTAACATTTTCACCTAAACGGTTTTAAATGATACAACATTAAAAAGTATATTTTACTCGTTATTTCTTCTTCTTTTTCTAGTGCTCCAACAAAAAAGACAATCCTTTCCCTTTTTTTTGTTTGTACCACCATAAGGGAGAACCTCTATAAGTGAGACAAACACTTGAATCTGTATAGGTGAGAACACGGATAACACTTTTACACTGATTCGCCTGGTCGCACCCTGGATTTTGTACCCAGGGGCGACCTGGCTTGAGATGCATTTATACTGGCATCACTAACCAGCATAATGACAGGTGGGTGACGTTATGGAAGGTGGGTCCTGAGTTTGCAACTTGGAGATGAGATCATCTCCCAGCACTGGCTATTAAACTTTCTATCGGCATATCTGTGTTGTGTAGCCTTTGTAGTTCCATTTAATTAACCAACACTAATAACTAACTTTAACATAACTAGAAATAAACACACGGACAACTGTAAATGCCTTTTAAAATTGGTCAACCAATAAATTTATTTAAATGACTCAATTACGCCATGGTGGCAACAAGAAAGAACGGCCAGTCCCGCAGTGACATCACCCTTTATCACATCCACTCATGTCCATGACATGGTGAACTCCTATGGTTGGCCCATGCCAACCCAATCTAGGTATCCAGCTCTCCACCCAATACAGCGCACAGAAGCCGGCCAGAAAGCCAAACTCCGAATGCGATGTATCAGCTAGAGAGCGCACCCTACTCCTGCATTGTAACGTCCACTGCAACTGCCGTTCTTTCCCGCCCAATCAAAGGTTGACAAACCCAACCGGCAAAGAAAAGAAAAAAGTGTGGTTGGGACAAAAAAGTGACTTAGGGAAGGGAGGGTGGGCAAAAACCTGCTGAGGAAGAGGTAGGTTAAACTTGAGCAATGCCCTAAGATGTCCTCCTAGCTCCTCCCCCTATTCTACTCCCATCCCCTGTCCTATTCTGCCTAGCAACCCAACTTAACCCTTAACCTACCTGACTGGAACTACACCCACACTTCTGCTGCCTAGAAGTTTATGCTCCTTCATGCAATCCTGCATTCACTCCTCTTAAACTTTCTATCGGCATATCTGTGTTGTGTAGCCTTTGTAGTTCCATTTAATTAACCAACACTAATAACTAACTTTAACATAACTAGAAATAAACACACGGACAACTGTAAATGCCTTTTAAAATTGGTCAACCAATAAATTTATTTAAATGACTCAATTACGCCATGGTGGCAACAAGAAAGAACGGCCAGTCCCGCAGTGACATCACCCTTTATCACATCCACTCATGTCCATGACATGGTGAACTCCTATGGTTGGCCCATGCCAACCCAATCTAGGTATCCAGCTCTCCACCCAATACAGCGCACAGAAGCCGGCCAGAAAGCCAAACTCCGAATGCGATGTATCAGCTAGAGAGCGCACCCTACTCCTGCATTGTAACGTCCACTGCAACTGCCGTTCTTTCCCGCCAACACGACGGCCAAGCCGTTGCCGCCACCATAGACCATCCTCACTCCCTTTCCACTAAGCTGTTAAGCCCCTTAACAATGCTCTCCAAGAACAAGGAAACTCCTTCCTCAGTCAGATGCACTCCGTCTTTCCTAAAAAGATGGGCGTCCCTGAACCTTATCAATGGATGCTCCACCACAATGCCACCGAATGCTACCACTTTCTTATACACAAAGTTATTCACTTTTCGCCTAGCTTTATCTAAGATGACACCTGACAAAGTGCTCCTCCAGACACGCCGTGGTATTATGGCTGACCAAACCACCTGGCACCAGGGCCAGCGTGACTTTATCACCTCCAAATCATTCACAATCTTCAATCTCAATTGTAGTGACGACACCTTACCTATGTCGTTACCCCCTAAGTGAATGACCACTATTGCTGGCGAACCAAACAGCTCAGCATTCCTATTGACCGCTACCAACAACTCGTCCCATCGCATCCCCCTGCGCCCTAGCCATCTAACCCTTTCCCATGCTGCAAACACTGACGTGCTCCTCGACCTCTCTGACCTAAATGCCCAATAGATAAACGAATGACCTACAAACCAGATTGGTCGCTCATCCACTTCAGAACCTGCAAATAACGTACGAAAAGTTAGAAGACGTTTTTAATCTCCCAATACCTATGGAAGTGACTTAACTAGGGCCGGGCCGGGGCTGTAGGGCAAAATAATGGGACGGGGAGGGGTTGTGACCTGCCCGGAGTGAAAACCTGTAAAACCTGCCACGATGGGAGAAGGGCCAATCACCCCCACCGGGTATGTCAGGAGAAAAACAGGGCAAAATCCAACGGGACCCCCACTGGTGAAACAGGGCGAGTGGCAAAAAAGTGCTCCAGGTCACGTTCACCAGAATGAAGGTGTGGACACGGCACAACGCGCCAAGCCAGAGACCTCCCAGTCAAGCGGCCCGAGCCAAGCAACCCCGTGCCGCTATTCTGAAAAGGCCCCGAGGCCAGACCCGTGGCCCCGTCTCCCCACCCGCATGCCACTGAACAAAAGAAAAGAAAGGTAAGCTGAAAAGAAAAACAAGAACTCACCACAGTGAATAGCCAAACCCTGAAGTCGGGCCGGCCTGCAAAATTATGACTAACATGGCGAAAAAAGAGCTGTAATAAACGGCAATAGCCAAAACCTTGTTAGGACCGGCAATAGGCAATCCTGCCATTACCGGCCTGACTGCACGCGCTTTACCTTATATAACGTTTGTAAGCATTGGACTTCCACCGACCAAGAGCCTTTATCTCTGCCACCGAGAAGCCCAATGACGCTGCCGTCGTGGCCGCGCCAATGCGAAAGGAGTGCGTGCCAAATGTTCTAGGCGACAACCCAACTTTCTGCAAACACTGTCGCAACACCCACCTAAACTGATACACCGTCACCGGCGAGCCGTCTAGATGCTGCAACCATGCCCCTTCACCCTGTGGCCTATGTCCCAGATATAATTGGGCTAGCTTAACTGGGCAAATGTCTGGGTCGGGGCACGCGGGTAAGGATACCCAACGGCCCTTCCCCAGCTGGTCAGTTTTGGATCTCCGTATGTTGCAACTCACGGACTCCGCCACTAACACGTGCGACCGCAAAAGAGGTGGCAGAGCCACCTTGGAGGCTGCGACCAACTCGCTTATCCGAAAGGCTCCATGAAAAGCCATCGCAAAAGCGAGCCGAAATAGCAAGACTTCAAATTCGCCTGCGCAAATATCCTGCAATGTCGCCATTAAATCCTTTAGCATCGCAGCTGTAATCGGACGTCTACGGTCCGCGGCAATGGGGGCCGCCCGCGCCCAACCTTTCATAGCACGACTCACCAAGAAACTTCTGGTGAAGTCGTGCCTGCCCTGCAACTTCTGAAAAAATGAGACGCCAGCCAGCATTTGACCTACCGCCGATCTTGACTTCCCTGCCTGATGCATTTGCCAAATCCAATCTAAAAACAGGCGAAAGGCCGGCTTACCTTCACTCCGCTTGCGCGCTAGGAACGCTTCCCACTGTTGATAAGCTGCCCGATATTTCGCCAGCGTGGCAGGAGCCACCGACTGGCTGGCCAACGCGTTCAGCCCGGCCAAACCACCTGCCAACAATGAGAAGGGCAAACTTCACCGCAAAGTGCAGCAGAAGGGGCTAATTCTCTAAACCTGTCCCATTGCTGCCTGGAGAGCGCGTCTGCGATATTGTTCTCAACGCCAGGGACATGTCTAGCAACGAAATGAATGTTAAGATGCAAACAGCGCAAAACCAGGTGAGCTAGCAAGCGAAGAACAGGCATAGAGGACGATCGCTGGCCATTAATAGCGTGCACCACGCCCAGATTGTCACACCAGAACACCACCCTGCGATCCCTAAAACGCTCCCCCCAAAGCTCGACCGCCACGACAATAGGGAACAGCTCCAAGAGGAGGAGATTTTTTACCAGACCCTGCCGAAACCATAGCTCTGGCCAGAGGGAAGCCGACCAAGCCCCATCAAAGAATGCCCCATAACCGGAAGCCCCCGCTGCCTCTGTAAACAGCTGCAACTCCCTGCTAGACACCTCCCCTGACTGCCAAATGGCTACCCCGTTGAAACCCCTTAAGAAGGAATCCCATGTCCGCAGGTCCCCGCGAACTTCCGCCGACAGTCTGATGAAATGGTGCGCCCTTTTAACCCCGGCAGATGCCCGCTCTAATTTTCGGCAAAAAACCCTCCCCATAGGGATCACCCGGCAAGCGAAGTTAAGTAAACCCAGCAAAGATTGGCACTGTTTCAAGGTAACTTTACCACCCGCTAATGCCCTCTGTATCGCCTCGCCTAGCTTCGCGATCTTATCCGCTGGCAAGCGACAGCAACCAGCTGCCGTGTCAATCTCAATGCCCAAGTAAGTAATACGCATGCAGGGTCCCTCACACTTATCCAAAGCCACCGGAACCCCGAACTCTTTGAATAGCGTCTTAGTGACAAAAAGCAACCTGGCGCAGCTCTCCGAATCTGCGGCACCCACACACAAGAAATCGTCTAAGTAGTGTGTCACCCCAGGTTCGCCTGCCTTGGTGCAGATACACCACTGCAGGAAAGAGCTGAAAATCTCAAAGAACTTACAGGAAACAGAGCAACCCATGGGTAAGCACCTATCGACGTAGTACCCGTCTTCCAGGCGAAAACCCATGAGGTGAAAAGACTCGGGGTGAAGCGGCAGCAGGCGAAAGGCCGACTCAATGTCCACCTTGCCCAAAAGTGCTTGGTGACCTGACCGCTTAACCAGTTCCAAGGCCTCGTCAAATGACTGATACCTCACCGAAGATATCTCCTCCGGTATTGCATCATTCACCGACGCCCCCTCCGGGTGGGATAGGTGCTGTATAAGCCTATATTCCCCGGGGGTCTTTTTGGGGACCACCCCTACCGGTGACAAAACCAAGTTTGGCAAAGGAGGCGCGGCAAACGGACCGACCATTCGTCCTAACCGCACCTCCTTTGCCACCTTATCCTTAACGATGTGGGGCAACTCCCTTGCGGAACGCAAGTTTCTGGGGTGGTGAAGAGGTACGCTGGTAGAAATAGGTATGCGAAAACCTCGCGTGAAGCCCTCACGCAAGAATTTCGCCTGATCCTTGAGCGGATAACGCCCCAGCCAAGGCAGCATGGCCGCGGCGCTAACCGGCGTGGGAGCCCTATTTAGAAGGGACCAAACCGGGCTGCTTACCGCCGCTCCCGGAGCCGGAGGGCCTAGAGCAGTCCTTGGCGGGGTGGTTGTTCCCGCATCTGAGGCAGAGATGCTTGAAGCGGCATTTTGCCCCAACCGTGCAGTTACCGTTGTTAAATGCGAAACAACGGCCCTTTGACTTGGACGCCCCTGGGGCACGAAAAAGACCCCGCTCGCCCTTTTTAGGGACCTTGGAAGATGCCGGCTCGTCCGAGTCCTGGGGGGGGTCGGTGACCTCCAGCCAGACCTCGACGTCCTTCACCCCAAGGTCCATAATACGCAACCCGTGTTGCTTCCTCCTGAACTCCTCATCGTATTTTAGCCAAGCCAAAGGACGCTTCGAACAGAACATGGTATGTATCATATGCAGATACCGCATGACGTTCAGAGCCTCCTCAGGACGTGTCTCAATATAACACGCTGCGAACATGTAAAAGCCTTTCAACCAGTTCACGTAGGAGCGGTGAACCCCCTCACCTATGCCATCTTTTTTCTTGGCGGCCGACAAGGCTTTCCTTGTCTTGTCCGTCAAGGCAAACACATCCACGTATTTACCGCTATCTATCCGATCCCTCATGCGCGGGCGCAAACCCCTTAGCACTTTCGTGTAGGTGCATCTAACCACGTCGGAAGGGCTACCCTCCTCCGGACTGGTGCTCCTACTGCTGCGCCTACGCCGTGAGCGTTTGCTGCGCTTCCGAGACCTACTTCTCCTCTTCTTACCACTCCCCTCTCGCCTGGCACCCCGCCTGCCAAGACTACCCCCGGAACCCGCCCCCAAGGAACCGGGAGACCATTCCACATCACTCTCACCTGATGACGACTCCTGCGTGTCTTGCTCCGTGTCTTCACTCTCAGATGTTGATGTCGTGTCACCATCATCATCCTGCACCTTTGACGCCTCACCTGCAACACAATCAGAAACACCGGACACCGGCACAGAGCTAGGCTCTGGGTTAGCTGCCGCCACCGTGGAGGGACACCCCGCCCCTGTTGGTGCGGGCTGGCCAGCCGCCATAGACGACCCGCAAAGTGTCGACAGCTGAGCTATCAAAGAAGGGATGGCCGTCAACGTCTGCTGTGTCGTATCTCCCCCGGCCGCCTGTGCTGCCAGGATAGGCGTGATTGCCCCTAACACCGATAGCAGTATTGCAGATGCTGAGGTACTACTAACCCCCTGGGCCGCATTGCCCGAGGTCCCCAGTGCCGGAGGAACAGAAGAACACGCCCCCATCCCGCCTGTCTGCGCGACCGGGAAGGCAGCAGCGGCCTGGCCCCCCCCCCCCCCACCCAAGGAGCGGGGTGCACCCCAACTCTGTTGGGCAGGTAGTGGTGAAGGACCAGTGCCACCCCCCAGCCCATCACTGTGTAGGGCGGGCGAGGAATGCGTGCCGACAGCGTCCGCTGCCAGCATGGAAACCCCCGCGGGCATATTAGAAGGGACCCCCTGCTGACCCCTTCTAGACCGGGCTCCCTTCCTAGAGGCTGAGGGGGCTTTATCCCTCGCAGGCACCTGAGGCCCCGTGCTCCCTGACCTTGTTAGGCCTGAAGGCCCTTCCCCAGCGTGGTTCAATGGCGCATCCGCGCCGTGCTGCAGGCCAAGCCCTTCGGCTCCATCATTACTGGAAGCCGCAGCCTGATAACCCCCACCCGCCCGGCGGCCGCGCCTGCTACGACGCGGGCCCCCGGCGGGTAACCCAGAGCTGTCTGTGCCCGACGGCAGGCGCGAGGTCCCGGCCACTGGCAATGACGCGGGAGGCGCAGCGTGATGCTCCGGCTGCGCCGCCCGCCACCGCGCTCGCCCAGCCCGCTCCGGAGGCCGCTCCGACCTGTCTGCCACTCCGGCAGAGGCAGGGGCACTCCCGGGGGACAGCGATAATCGGCGGCGGCGTGACGCCGGAGCCCCGCCATCGGACCCCTCGCTGAATCTGGCGGGGGGAGCAGCTCTCCTCCTCGGGCGATCCATCGTCCCCCAGACAAGAGAGAAAATGGAAGGACAGAAAATAGGAAACAGAAGAGAAAGATAAAAAGACCAGAATACAGAAAATGGAGGACTCACCAACAGCACCTTCTCCTTCAAAAACCTGCTGAGGAAGAGGTAGGTTAAACTTGAGCAATGCCCTAAGATGTCCTCCTAGCTCCTCCCCCTATTCTACTCCCATCCCCTGTCCTATTCTGCCTAGCAACCCAACTTAACCCTTAACCTACCTGACTGGAACTACACCCACACTTCTGCTGCCTAGAAGTTTATGCTCCTTCATGCAATCCTGCATTCACTCCTCTTTCATTGCTGTACCGTGAGCAGTGCTGAATCCATGTTCAACCCTGCTCACTACCTAAGTTGAAATGCTCACTCAACTTTTCAAGTGGGTACACTGCACAATATTGTGGGTTGCTGTGTGTTCATGTGCAATAACCTGGGATATCTATGGCAGTGGTATTAGTGAGTCCAAACATGCTGTCCCTTGAGATCCCGCTATTATTATTATTATTATTATTATTATTATTATTGATGTTGTTGTTGTTATTATTATTATTACAGATTATTTATATGGCATTACAGGAGTTCAGCAGCACCTAACAGAATACATAAACTAAAGAGCAAAAACAAGAAAAACTACTTAAGCTGTGTCCATATGGTGAGAATTTGTGTTCGATTACGGCTATATAGTGAAAATCGAATGGAAACTGAATGGACAGCAAGCGGTTTTCATCATCATTCGATGCCGATTTAAACTGGAATCGAAATGGATACACGCTCTTGATACTGTACAACCACATGGTTTGAACGAATTACTACCCATGTCTTGCTTCTTGTGAACCCTCTTTTCCGATGCCCGGGGCCCTACCCATCTATACACATTGTTGATAGACGGTCCCTCCACTTTGAAGAGCCCATCCGGCACCCGGACAAAGTGCACACCCTTGCTGGTAGCCCCCATTGTTTTATCATGTTCCCATTACATAGTCTGAGATCTGGAAGACCCAGGTTGATCCATGGACTACTTTTTTGACTCACTTGCGGGTTTGGGCTTATTTAAGCCCAGCTTTCTTCAGTCGACCTTATTTGTACAGCATTGATAGCTTTGGACTTTCTCTGATAGATTTGGACTTTCTCTGTTATTATTTATATGTATTGTTATTGCTGCCTGTCTCCGACACTTACCATGGTCCGCTGTTACGGATCTGCACGGCTTACCCTAGGTGAGATCACCTTATACACGGTGTCTCACCCATTCTACACACCCTACAGCGTCCCCATTCACTCCCTGTTTTTCCCCCCTTCCTTCACACACACACGGCTTCCCCTTTAGTATGGACTGTAGCCATAGGTACAGTTTTCACATATTGGGTCTTTCTCCTGACCCGCTAGTTGTATCTTCCCCCTTCACTTATTTTCCCCAGCCTTTTACACACAGAAAGACACAGTACATTTCCATTATACAGCGCTCAGCTGTTTGCACATAGTTGCTCACCCAGCCTTGCCATATTACTTGACAAGGTCTGCGCACACTGGACGGATACATTCCGTTCAGCACCTTGGTTACACGCATTGCGTGTTCCCATCCAGATTCTACCTTCAGCACCATGCACACGCTTTGCGTGTCCCTTTCCAGACACTCTTTTCAGCACCATGTACACACGCATTGCGTGTGTGCATCTAGACACTCTACAGCCTTCCCGTTAACGGCATCTCACAGCCGCGCATACCGCGCAGACAGCCCAGGGACCGTTCATGCTTCCCATATTAGCCAGCAGCACGCAGAGCTCCCCCCGGGAGCTGACTGACAGGTAATTGCACACAGTGATCTGGCGCTTCTTGCCGTTCACTGACCCGACTGACAGCAGCCGCCCGCCGTAGTACTACATGGACACAGTCCACATACGGGAAACGGCTGCAGCACACGCATACTACAGTTCCCCGCTCAGAGCCGGTCTGTGGTCATCCCGCTCCCTCATTCCCCTCACTTAAGGTGTACATGGTGGTAGATTGTTCACATGCCTGTACTTTCATAGACACCAGGGTCACTATGCACTTACCATGGTGGCTGATCTCCTCTATGTTTATTTACTTTGTCACTATGGTTACCAGGTACACGGTGATGGACACACGCCCCCGGTGAGTCAGAATCTGTCGGTGCAGCAGCGCCGATGATGTCATCAGTTCCTCGCCGGGTGCCAGCACAGTGGTGGTGTGCACAGAGTGATTTGACAGTTTTTCTACTATAAATGTGAGTAATGTTTGTACACTTATTATGTCTTGATAAAGGGCTACCCGCCGGAAACGTTGGCTTTGCACTATACCAGTGTCTTCACGTTTTTTGCATTGACTGCCGCCGTGCAGTTCTGAAATAATTCTTAGAGTGACTTCTGCTTGTTCGTACTATATATATATATATATATATATATATATATATATATATATATATATATATATATATATAAGTGTGTGTACAAAACTGCCAGCACTCCAATGAAAAAAGGACCTGGTCCCAGTGCCGAATGTACAAATATACACAAGTCCAAAGCAGAAAAAACGTCATTCAAAAGGCAATAGTGAAAAAATTATATTAAATGCATGGTACAACAGGTGACGTTTCAGGGTATAAGCCCTGTCCTGAGACCAATGCTGTAGGTTTGGTCTCAGGACAGGGCTTATCTATATACAGTATATACATCTGAGAGGCAACATATGACTGACATCCAGTATCGGCTTCAAAGAAGCCCCACCACCTGCAGTGAGTCAGTTTGGGGTGACAGTTGGTAGTATTGGGTGTGGCTTTCCTGTGACCTTTGCACTGTGCTGCAGTGCCATGCTATTGGTTACATCCAAATGTACAATGAGCCCCAAAGCAGTTAATAAAAGCTATGTGTACATGAAAACACGCTAACATGTCAGGGCTTGCTCATGTATTGTGTTTACAAATGGTTCCATGTAAGTGACCACAACAAACCTTATATATTGTAAAGATCATGTAGGCATAGGGATCAATGGGGCAGATGTATTAAGCCTGAATAAGAAATAAACTGGAGATAAAGTGAAGATAAAGTGAAAAGAGATAAAGCACCAGCCAATGAACTGTGTTTGAAAATGACAGTTGAGAGTTGATTGGCTGGTGCTTTATCTCCTAAAGAACTATAATATAGCATTGTACAATATTTCACACATATCAGAGCAGTGTAATCTGCCAATAATGTTACTAAATAACTACAATTTAAAAACAGCAAAATAAAGAGATTTTAGGCCTCCATTAAACAGTTTATCAGTATCAGTAAGAATGACCCTAAGGACAGGTCATGCAGAGTTTTATTGGATTAATAAATAATGGATATATTGTATACTGTACTATAGGTATTACATTCTGTGCCTTATGTATGATAGGCCTTATGGTCTATGCATTATAATACTACTTGAGTTCTCAGAAGCTGATTGGTTGCTGAGCTTGGAATTCTATGACATCACAATGTACAGTATGTTGTCACAGTCCCTGAGATTGGGCTGTGTTATCTCATTATAGTAGTGTTTGCCAGTCGAACCACTACAGTGAATTTGCGTTGCTGATTTTTTTAATCACAACTTGCTAATTTTTTGTGAATTTGGAAGAACTCCCGAGCCCCATTTCCCCTGGATGGTGGCCGGACATGGATGTGAGTATAGACATGTATTTTTATTTCCTGATTATGAAGATGTATAAATGCAGCAATATCTACCTTTTAGGTTTGCCATTTCTCTCACCAGTGTTAGTGTTAGGTCATATTGCTGTATAAATACCGTACCTATACCTGAAGAATTACACAGATGGTAAGAGGGAAATTAGTTTTTCTAGTAGTTATTTATTTTCTTTGTAATGTTTAGTAAAGGACCCTAGGTCTGATGGTTCATTAGTAGAGATAATTAGGACACATATAAAGGATTTCCCAATCTAGATAAATGGTATATTGTGCCCTGAAACATATCTAATGCCACCCAACTTATCTATCGTTGTCTTCCATAAATAACATTACAATGGGGCAATGTGTAGTTAGGGATACATTTATAGTAGTAAGATTGCCCACCATGGGATACAAACCATGGCTTGTACTTACAGTAGGCGGCTAGTATATCTGATCATGTGTCATTTGTCATTGCTGATCAGTGGTCATTTTGCTTTTGGGATTCAAAGCAGTTAAATTTGTACAGGAAAAGTCACACAGTTTTGAACCAAACTTTATATGGATTTCATGCCATTTGATAAATCCCACAGCATACCTCCCCACATGACAGTGGCGTAAGTTTATAAAAGAGGCCCGGAGACGAAAATGTGATGTTGCCCCCCCCCCCCCCCCCCGTCCTCCCAAACAAAAATATAAAAACCCTGCCTACTTAAGACTATTGGTTAGCCATCCTAATATGCAGACACACCCCCATAGGCATATACACACAGACACACATATACACACACATATATACACAGCCACATACGCACATGAAGCCACATGTATACACACAGCCACATACATCACATGTACACACACTGCCACATACATCACATGTATACACATACAGTAGCTACAGTAAACATGCACATACACCCACAATTATACGCTGCCACATACACACACAAACACATGTATACACACACAGCTACATATGCACATACATCCACATGTATACACACAGCAACATACACATATGTATACACACAACCACACACACACACACACACACACATGTATACACACAGCCACACACACAGCAACATACACACATGTATACACACAGCCACACACACACACATGTATACACACAGCAAAATACACATATGTATACACACAACCACACACACATGTACACACATAGCCACACACACACACACAGCAACATACACACATGTATACACACAACTACATCTGCACATACACCCACACCCACATGAATACACACAGCAACATAAACATATGTATACACAGAACCACACACACACACACATGTATACATAAGACCACACACACATGTACATACACTGCCACACACACATGTATACACACAACTACATATGCATATACACACACCTCTGTAAACACACAGCCACATATGCACAAACATCCCAAATATGCACACAAAGCAACACATGCATACTGTATAAACACATACCTCCCAACTTCTGTGCTGGTGAAATAGGGGCAGAGCCGCGCGAGCGTCTGAAAAGGGGGCGTGGTGTATGCAAATTAGGGCGCGGCTTATGCCAATTAGCCGCAACCTCATTTTCATACGAGAATAGACGCTGTGCGCATGCACACAGCGTCTATTCTATTAGATTGGGGGGTCTCCCAACTGCCACCCCCCGCAGCGGGACAATACCTGCCGCGGGTGGGACAGCGGGACAGGACCCGAAAATCAGGACTGTCCCGCTGTAATCGTGACAGTTGGGAGGTATGTAAACATAGACCTATATAGATACACAGACACAGTACACATAAATAGTTTAACAAGCACTACAACTGCCCCCTCTCCCCTATAAAAGAAGCATCCGTCCATAGTGTAGCATGAGTTAGAAGATTGTGTGGGATTGAGGTGAAGAGCTGGACGGAGGAGACAGGGACTGTGAGACAGGAAGTCCCGCCTCCTCCTCCTCTCACTGAGATGATGAGATCGTGGAGCAGTGCTGCTCGCCTGATAGAGTATTCTGGCTGGCGTGCAGGGGGTGGTGTTTATCGGAGGCAATGGATGTCAGGCCGCTGAGTATCCCCTTCAAACGTGGTGCCCGGCGGCAAAAGACTCCATTGCCTCCGAGACTTACGCCACTGCGTGGCCCATTCCCGGATGGACAAAATGTTCCATCCCTGGACTTCCCTCTTGATTTATGATTATAGTTTTCTAGGCTGAAACACCTTTCTTATCAATTAGCAATTAGAAATCATGAATTAAGAAGGAAGTCCCGCAACAGATACGTAAGAGAGTAAAATCCTGAAATCATAGTGTGTGTATAGGAAAAGCCAAATATCATAATAAAATTCACACAAGGGCGTGTTTCCATCTTTATCAAGGCATTTTACATAATTTTCAGCTTTTTTAAATGCATTTGCAATGAGTTCTGGCTTTTTCAGTACCCTTGACATGATTTCCGGGCTTATTCAATGCATTTACAATGATTACCGACTTATTTCATTTATTTACAATGGTTTTTGGCTTTCTATGTGCATTTACTATGATTTTCAGGCCTTTTTTTAATACACTTAACATGGCTTTGGCTTATTTAATGCATTTACAAGGTTTGCATTTTTGGTGTCTTTCTTCTCACCTATACAAAGTTATTATACCTGCCCCTTGCACACTGGAAAGTGAATCTTTTTCTTCTGGCTTGCTGCCAATGTCTCAGAAACAACTGGCAATTCAGTCATTACATCATTAGTACTTTAAATCTATTATTGTTCTGTCCTAATGAGTCTAATAAACTGATCTTATATAAATTCCATCTTTTTATTTTAAGGAGAAGAACAACCCTAGCTCGTCCCTCCCTAGTGGTAAGTATGCTGTTTATGTTGTTTCATTATAGTACTATCTAGGTTAGGTCTATGCTAGAGGTTCATGGCTTGTATATTTTGTTACATCAGTGCCTGTGTATGTGAAGGCACCCTGCAAATCCATATGTGATAAGGAGAGAACAGTGTGAAAACATGTGACATAGCACCTCCCCCACACACACTCTCCTTGTCGCATATGCCCCCCCCCCCCCCCCCCACCACCACCACCACCATTCTACCATTATCACCTGTAACCCAAGGCCCTCACCACCACCCATTTACCTTGCAAGCAGTGACAGACTTGGCCGGGATTTGTGCACGCATGCGACGTGATGTTGCATGTGTACACACACCAGGCACATGTGGGAATGTGCATGCCAGACATGCGTGCGCTGCCTATCCTGGCTTGCAGGGGTAGAGGGGAATAGCCGCATGTGATGCCCCTCTCTCCTGGACCCGACTGGCGCACGAACCCGTCGTGAGTCCAGTGACTCTCTCTGTCTGCCATTTGGGAGATGGAGCCTTCACATTGGGGTAACAAATCGGCCCCTCTGGCATTTGCCAAAAGTTCCAGGTGGCCAATTCAGCCCTGCCTGCAAACCAGACACATGGGCATTGGGGCAGGTGACGGTGTGGCCACAGAGCCTCTTGCTTGTTGTGGCACACATTATAGGAATAATATGCTATTATATAGCATCCATGGAAGATTCATCCCTGGTTCATGGCATAGCCTACAACATAGAACCAATATCAGCAACTTATACATCTTTATTTACACGTTCATACAAAAGTTCCTAAATATTTATAATATGATTGCTAGGCTGTTATATAATTATATAGCTGTACTAAGGATATGATGACATACATCTAATTTCTAATATACAATGTTCATCCTGAAATAACAGGGAATAAAAGAAAGAGGGATGATGAACCCTCCCTGGCCAAGGTTAAAGATCTGCCTTGTAAGTATTATTCTCCTATCAATACAAATGTGTTCTGCCTGACCAACCAGAATTGTTATGGCTATAATACAGAGTCTAAATTCTACAGTATATCTAAGTGATGTAAAAAATGGAGTTAGACCATTCAGGGCCCAGCATGAGCTTTAGAGGGTCCTTATAAAATGCTTGCGTAGCAAATAGTTTCTATACGTCTTTTGTAATGGAACCATTCATTATAATGGGTCTAAGAGGGATGGTGTTGGTCCCTGGAGCTTTAGCTTCTTCCTATGGCAATTAGTGCCAGCTTGGGAATACCTGTTCAATCTGATTCCTCTGATTCCTCAGCACTTACTGCCCTGTGTCTGTAGCATGTGTGACCTCAGGACATGCATGCACAACCAGCATCCTAAGGAAAATTGCATGTCAATAGTGTCCTTTGGCCCATACTGTCTTACCTACCTGCATCCTATGCAGCGGTGTAGCTAGGTGCCATGGTGCCCGGAGCAAGGGCATATTTCGAGCCCCCCCCCCCCCCCGGTAATGAATTGGGGGCGTGGCTAACATGTGTTGGCATGTTATATTTGAAAATAAAAAATTAAAAAAATAAGACACTATATAAGATGCTGTAACGGAATCTGCTGCGCTATATAAGACGCTGTAACGGAATCTTCTGCGCTATATAAGAAACTGTAACGGAATCTGCTGCGCTATATAAGACGCTGTAACGGAATCTGCTGCGCTATATAAGACGCTGTAACGGAATCTGCTGCGCTATATAAGACGCTGTAACGGAATCTGCTGCGCTATATAAGACACTGTAACGGAATCTGCTGCGCTATATAAGACCCTGTAACGGAATCTGCTGCGCTATATAAGGTGCTGTAACGGAATCTGCTGCGCTATATAAAAGACACTGTAACGGAATCTGCTGCACTATATAAGGCACTGTAGCGGAATCTGCTGCGCTATAAAAAAGACACTGTAACGGAATCTGCTGCACTATATAAGGCACTGTAGCGGAATCTGCTGCGCTATATAAAAGACACTGTAACGGAATCTGCTGCACTATATAAGGCACTGTAGCGGAATCTGCTGCGCTATATAAGACGCTGTAATGGAATCTGCTGCGCTATATAAGACCCTGTAACGGAATCTGCTGCGCTATATATGACGCTGTAACGGAATCTGCTGCGCTATATAAGACACTGTAACGGAATCTGCTGCGCTATATGAGACCCTGTAACGGAATCTGCTGCGCTATATAAGGTGATGTAACGGAATCTGCTGCGCTATAAAAGACCCTGTAACGGAATCTGCTCCGCTATATAAGACCCTGTAACGGAATCTGCTGCGCTATATAAAAGACACTGTAACGGAATCTGCTGCACTATATAAGGCACTGTAGCGGAATCTGCTGCGCTATATAAGACGCTGTAATGGAATCTGCTGCGCTATATAAGACGCTGTAACGGAATCTGCTGCGCTATATAAGACGCTGTAAAGGAATCTGCTGCTCTATATAAGACGCTGTAACGGAATCTGCTGCGCTATATAAGACCCTGTAACGGAATCTGCTGCACTATATAAGACCCTGTAATGGAATCTGCTGCGCTATATAAGACCCTGTAACGGAATCTGCTGCGCTATATAAGACCCTGTAACGGAATCTGCTGCGCTATGTAAGGCACTGTAACGGAATCTGCTGCGCTATATAAAACGCTGTAACGGAATCTGCTGCTCTATATAAGACACTGTAACGAAATCTGCTGCGCTGTATAAGACACTGTAACGGAATCTGCTGCGCTATATAAGACACTGTAACGAAATCTGCTGCGCTGTATAAGACACTGTAACGGAATCTGCTGCGCTGTATAAGACACTGTAACGGAATCTGCTGCGCTATATAAGACACTGTAACGGAATCTGCTGTGCTATAAGACACTGTAACGGAATCTGCTGCGCTATATAACATGCTGACAGCTGTACATAAAGATAAATAAATAAAGATAGATAGATATATACAGCACAGCAGGCCAGGGCAGCAGCAGAAGCCTGAGATTCACTCTCTCTCCCCCCCCCCCCCCTATTCTTTAGCTGTAACAAAAAAAAAAAATCAATCCACCTTGAATAATGATAAGGCACGGGTGGCAGCCAGCAAGACACCTTCTCCTCCTCCAGGCTACAGCCAGCGCTTGGGAAGGCTGATGACGCTGCTGTAGCCAGGGAGGGGGTCAGAGACAGCAGGTGACTCTGGCTGCCACTGGGAGGAGTCTGTACTGTGTCAGTGGAGTGCTGCCTGCTACGCTGCCTGCGCTGCCCGGAAGCCGGACCGAGCAGCAGCAGCAATTCAGAAGGAGGACTCGTGTCTGTCAGCCCGCCACCCGGCCTCACCGCCCGTGACGCTTGGCGGCAGGGACCGGGCGAGCAGGGCAGGCGCCGGGCAGGGCAGCCGCCAGCGCTGCGCACGCTGCCTGGCCAATTAGTATGCAGACGTCACACGGTCACCACAGCAGGGATCATTTGCGGAGGGGGGGCGGGCCGGCGGCGCCAGTCAACCAATCGGCGCCCGGAGCAGGAGCTCCAGTGGCTCCGCCCTCCCTACGCCTCTGATCCTATGGGGGACTTGTGATTCACAGTGGAGTCTCATGCTGCCCTGGAATGTTCCAGAAATCCCCCAAATTCCCCACTGCTCCTATCCATATGCTTGGTTCCATAACCATGTTAATTTTTAGTCTGCATCTGTACGGGATGCAGTTAAAATCCCGGCAGTCGGGATCCCGGCGTTCAGAATCCCGACGCCGGAATCCCGACCGCCGAAATGCCGACACATTCTCCCTCCTGGGGTGTCCACGACACACCTGGAGGGAGAATAAATTAGTGTGCCGAGCGTAGCAAGGCGGCCAATAGCGGCATTCGGGGGCGGAGCCGCACGATGTAAACAAACACTGTGCGGCTCCCTCAGAGTCCGGTCTGGTTTCGGGGTGTCGGTTTGTTTTTTTGCCAAGACACTTACCTGGACTACGTCGCGCTGGGACAGGTGAGTATGGTTTCCTTCCACAGCTCCCACATGGATTTCGTCGGATCCGGACGCCATCGCCGACAGCGACGTCGACATGGAGGCAGAAGACGACACAGGACCAGGACATCAGGGCTACCTACGGAAAGAAGATAGGTAAGTATTAGTATGTGTGGGCTTTGTATGTATTAAAGTTTTATTTTAAATGTGTGTCAGTGTGTTTTGTGTACTATTTTTTTAACTGTGGAACTACAAGTGCCAGTGGGCCCTTTAATGCCCAGCATTCTGGGACTTGTGGTTCTCCAAGTCCCAGCTTGCTGGGGAGGCTTGCTGGCACTTGTAGTGCAGCAAGCAGGAGGAGGAGTTTGCAGGTGCACACTAAATAAAGCAAGATATTAAAAGGTCTAGCATATATATTTAGTGTGCACCTGCAAACTCCTCCTCCTGCTTGCTGCACTACAAGTCTCAGCAGGTAGCACCTCATATGTCCAGGGTGTGCAGTTTAGGGCCCCTCCCCCTATGTACTATATATTGTGTATTCATACACACTGGAAGGAACTAGAGACGCCTTCCTCCTAAACTTGCACCCCACCCACCTGTCCCAAATTGATTTTAATTAGGTTGGAGTCCCAACATTCAAGACTGCACACCTCAGCTTGGCACTATGAGGGTAAGTCCTACTATACATATATGCTGAGTGTTAGTCTGTGGGACCGTGTTTGGGGCTCAGGGCTCTTTGGGCTGCTGTTGCTGGGCTGCTCCATGGCATCATATCGTATACTTTCAATCACCCCTTTAGTTTGTTTAATATATATGTAGCACCCTTCACATTTATTATTACTTCTTACCTTGGTAAGTCCTATCACATATAATTTCCCCTATCCCTTTTACTATCACTTTAATTTTACACTAATGTGATGCCATGGGGTGGTTCTGCTGGGCTGGCCTGGGGGGCCCTGTGCCCTGGACCTGTCCCAGAGTAGTGTTAGGGACTTGTCCTAATGAGGTAACCTGGACGCGGTGGACAAGCCGATACTAATGGCCATTACTATGCTAATAACCTCAAATGCAATATAGCAAGATATTAAAAGGTCTAGCATATATATTTAGTGTGCACCTGCAAACTCCTCCTCCTGCTTGCTGCACTACAAGTCTCAGCAGGTAGCACCTCATATGTCCAGGGTGTGCAGTTTAGGGCCCCTCCCCCTATGTACTATATATTGTGTATTCATACACACTGGAAGGAACTAGAGACGCCTTCCTCCTAAACTTGCACCCCACCCACCTGTCCCAAATTGATTTTAATTAGGTTGGAGTCCCAACATTCAAGACTGCACACCTCAGCTTGGCACTATGAGGGTAAGTCCTACTATACATATATGCTGAGTGTTAGTCTGTGGGACCGTGTTTGGGGCTCAGGGCTCTTTGGGCTGCTGTTGCTGGGCTGCTCCATGGCATCATATCGTATACTTTCAATCACCCCTTTAGTTTGTTTAATATATATGTAGCACCCTTCACATTTATTATTACTTCTTACCTTGGTAAGTCCTATCACATATAATTTCCCCTATCCCTTTTACTATCACTTTAATTTTACACTAATGTGATGCCATGGGGTGGTTCTGCTGGGCTGGCCTGGGGGGCCCTGTGCCCTGGACCTGTCCCAGAGTAGTGTTAGGGACTTGTCCTAATGAGGTAACCTGGACGCGGTGGACAAGCCGATACTAATGGCCATTACTATGCTAATAACCTCAAATGCAATATAGCAAGATATTAAAAGGTCTAGCATATATATTTAGTGTGCACCTGCAAACTCCTCCTCCTGCTTGCTGCACTACAAGTCTCAGCAGGTAGCACCTCATATGTCCAGGGTGTGCAGTTTAGGGCCCCTCCCCCTATGTACTATATATTGTGTATTCATACACACTGGAAGGAACTAGAGACGCCTTCCTCCTAAACTTGCACCCCACCCACCTGTCCCAAATTGATTTTAATTAGGTTGGAGTCCCAACATTCAAGACTGCACACCTCAGCTTGGCACTATGAGGGTAAGTCCTACTATACATATATGCTGAGTGTTAGTCTGTGGGACCGTGTTTGGGGCTCAGGGCTCTTTGGGCTGCTGTTGCTGGGCTGCTCCATGGCATCATATCGTATACTTTCAATCACCCCTTTAGTTTGTTTAATATATATGTAGCACCCTTCACATTTATTATTACTTCTTACCTTGGTAAGTCCTATCACATATAATTTCCCCTATCCCTTTTACTATCACTTTAATTTTACACTAATGTGATGCCATGGGGTGGTTCTGCTGGGCTGGCCTGGGGGGCCCTGTGCCCTGGACCTGTCCCAGAGTAGTGTTAGGGACTTGTCCTAATGAGGTAACCTGGACGCGGTGGACAAGCCGATACTAATGGCCATTACTATGCTAATAACCTCAAATGCAATATAGCAAGATATTAAAAGGTCTAGCATATATATTTAGTGTGCACCTGCAAACTCCTCCTCCTGCTTGCTGCACTACAAGTCTCAGCAGGTAGCACCTCATATGTCCAGGGTGTGCAGTTTAGGGCCCCTCCCCCCTGGCACTTGTAGTGCCACAGTAAAAAACAATAGTTTAATCTATTTTTTTACACCATTTATCAGCTCGATGCCCACCGCCCAGGGGCATCGAGGACAGCACCAGGCTTCAGCCTGGTCAGGTAAGTCCTGGAGGGGGGGGACCCCTTCATTGGGGGGGTCCCCACTCCCCCAGGGCCCCTGGCCAGGCTGACTGGTCGGTAGGGTTAATGCTTTGGCCGGGGCGACTTGCATAAAAAGTCTCCCCCCGGCTGTGGCATTACCCTGCTGGCTGGTTTTGCCTGGGGCTGGTTCTTAAAATACGGGGGACCCCTAGTCATTTTGTCCTCCGTATTTTGTGAACCAGCCCCGGACCTGGAGCCTGGGGCTGGTTGTTAAAAATCGGGGAACCCCTATTTGTCGGGTTCCCTGATTTTTAATTACCGGCCCCGGCTCCTTTAGCCTGGTGCTGGTTACAGCTGTGGGGGGGACCCCACGCCGTTTTTTTTTTTAATTTATTTATTTTTCTATTTTTTTACACTGCAGCCTGCACGGATCTGACTGATCCGTGCAGGCTAAAACGCAAATAAAACAGGAAAATGGTGTTCTATTTTCCTGTCGTATTTGCGTGGGTGTTTCACACCACTTAGCAGCCGTATTATCAGTACGGCTGCTTAGTACATCAGGAACCACCATTCTTTTGAATGGTGATTTCTGTCGTATCCTATCGATGGTGTAGGACATTCGTGTTTGTAACTACAAATACGAATGTCCCATCTTTAGGACTACGAATTGTTGTATTTTTGGGATAGTAAATCCCGAAAATACAAATTCGTAAAAAAAAGTGTATTTCTCCCTACGAATACACCTTTTTTCTACGAATCCATTTTGGTAAATGTCCCCCGATGTGTCTGTGATGGGATAGCTCTGCATTGCCCATAGCTGTGCGCACTTAGTTATGGAACATGTGTAGTAAGATAACACATAACATATGCTCTGCACAAAGAAGTCAGCTCTGAATCAGCCCATGTGTGTGTGTAGGAGCAAATATGGAATAACATTTGCATTGTACCTATCAGGTTATAAGAGAAGAAGGATTGAACTCCCCACAACAAGTGTGGCTACTTCTGGATCAGGTAATTATACTGTTTCTTACTTGTTATTAGCTCAGTAATAAAGGGACTTATTCTAGTTCACTCTTTCTGACAAAATCCTTCTTAGATTGACAAAACCATGTGCACTGCAGGTGGGGCAGATGTTACTTGTGCAGAGAGAATTAGATTTCGGTGGGGATTTACTTAAAAGTGAGATCTATATTGCAGTGTAAAAATAAAGCAGTCAGTATTTACCCTGCACAGAAACAAAATACCTCACCCAAATCTAACTCTCTCTGCACATTTTACATCTGCCCCCCCTGCAGTGCACATGGTTTTGTCCAGCTAAGAAGGATTTTGTCAGAAAGAGTGAATTAGAATAAGGCCCAAAGAGACTGACATCTTTCAGAGATGCATTATAACAATTATGGTGTTTTACACCAGATGTATCAAAATTCAAAGTGATAAAATGGAGAGTGATAAGCAGCCAGCCAATCAGCTCTTACCTGTCATGTCAAAGGATAGGTTTGAAAAATAACAAATGGAAGCTGATTGGCTGGCTGTTTATCACTCTCCAGTTTATCACTTTTTAAAGTTTGATACACCTTGCCGTTACACCCAACAGGTATCCGTATACTATAGGGAACTTCTATAACATGAAAATTGCCATGGACAGAATGTCAGCAGGTTAGGTACTTGTTTCCTAGCACGGCCACAATCGCGGGCATCGTGTACCTTAAAGTTAAGGTACACGATGCCCGCGATGGACCCGATTTCCTTTGAAATCAGGTCCATTTTGCCGGCAAAGGAAAAATCGCGGGCATCGCGTCGGTCGCGGCCATTAACATTGCCCCCGACGCGATGCCCGTGATTTTGCCATAGGCTTCAATGTTAAAATTATCATAAAATAATTTTTAACATTGAAATCGGGAGCATCGCGTCGGTCTTGTGCCATTATAATGGCACAAGATGAGATGGACTTGATTAAGTCCATCTCACATAGGAAACAATGTGAAATGGGCCAATATGACCCATTTCACATTGTATATGGCCCCGTTGTTACCCCACGATTGACGTGAACCCGAAGCGTGGCGAGCGCAGCGAGCCCGCGAGGGGCGGCGGTGCGCGTCCTCTGACCTTTTCATTCCCCTACTATCCACGTCGGCGTGGAGAATATAAAGTGTGGCGAGCGCAGCGAGCCACCGTGCCCGAAGCGTGGCAAGCGCAGTGAGCCTTGCGAGGGGACGCGTATACCTGTTAAGCTCGCCACGCTTCGGGCTCGGTGGCTCGCTGCACTCGCCACACTTTATATTCTCAACTCCACGCCGACGTGGATAGTAGGGGAATGAAAAGGTCGGAGGATGCGCACCGCCGCCCCTCGCGGCCTCGCTGCGCTCGCCACACTTCGGGTTCGCGTCAATCGTGGGGTGGCGTTCAGGGTGTCAAATTGTGGGTGTAGGGAATATTTTACATTGAATCAAATGTAAAATCGGGTCCCAGGGACCCTATTCACATTTGATTCAATTAAAAAATCGGGTCGGTCGCATCGGTCGCATCGCATGGAAATCGGTGTGGCCGTGCTAGGAAACAAGTACCGCAGGTCAAATGTTGACACTAACATAATGTTAACATTGTCAGCCCTTTGTTAACCCTTACTGCAGCCTAAACATAACCCTGAAATCAGTTATTGACACTTGTGTTTACATTCACAGTGTTGACATTATGACAATGTTGGCATTCTGTCAGTGTCAACATGTCAAACAGACACCCCCCTGTGTCCCATCTCCTTCCCACTGCCTTGGATACCTCACTCACCTCTGGGGTCTCATTACCAAGGTCAGCACTGAGTAGGAAGATGAAGCTGGAGGTTATATAGTGCTCAGGCTGGCAGGAGATGGACCATCTGCCCTCATCCATGGGAGATCCATCCCTGGTTCATGGCTTAGCCTTCACATGGAACCAATAGCAGCAGCTTATACATCTGTATTTACACGTTCATACAAATATTCCTACATGTTCCTAATAGGATTGCTATGCTGTTATATAATTCTATAGCTGTACTAAGGATACAATATATAATATACAATGTCCATTCTGCAATAACAGGGAACAAGAGAAAGAGGGATGATGAACCCTCCCTGGCCAAGGTTAAGGATCTGCCCTGTAAGTATTATTCTCCTATTAATACAAATGTGTTTTTGCCTGACAGACCAGAATGGTTATGGGTCAGGTAATGGGTGGAAATGAGTTTCTGTCTTTTGTAATGGACCCACTATTTTATAATGGGCCTAATGGGGACAGTGTTGGTCCCCGGGGGCCCTAGTATCTTCCTATGGGAAGGAGTACTAGCTTGGGAATAGGTATTCATCTGATTCCTCTGATGCCTCAGCACTAAGACCCTAATTCAGGATGGTTAGTAAGCAGCAAATATTGCTAATTACCAAACACCTGAGACGCTGCCCACCGCCTGCTGATTCCCCTGCCACCAAATCCCCCTGGTAACATGTGAGGGAACGGGAACACATCCCCTCTCATGCAGCAGCTAGCAGGAGAAATCATTTGATGGCTGCCAACCAGGGCCGCCGAGAGAGGGGGGAGTGGGTACTAATTACCCGGGCTCAGGCTTGCTGGAGGGGCCCTGGTCCGATCTGTGCTGACAGCAGGCTCAGCATTAGCGTCTCACTGACGGTGTGAGAGGTCATGCTGAGCCTGCTGTCAGCACAGCACATGCTGTAGGTGTGTGCTGCTGCTGCTGAGGTGGGGGGTTGAGGGATGACTTTAGAGTGTTTTTTTTATCACCCACCTTAAACATTTTGGGGGTGTGACCTTATCACAGGAGGGCCACGCCTCCCACAATTAGGCCATGCCACCCAATTTGACCGTTCCCGGCATACTTCTCAGCTGCCCTGCTGCCAACCATCGAATGATTTCTAATTCCTTCGCAAGTAAAAGTCAGTCTCAACTGACATTTTTATTTCCGAGTACTAGGATGAAGACGGGGTGAGTGGCTGATGTCCTGTGACCTAACCCTAACCCCCCCCCCCCCCACCCAACAGGCATCGGCCCACCCGTGTCCCCAGGAGAACGCCCAGCATTATTTCCATGCGGAACGCCTATAAAACGCTGGGCGTTCCCCTGGTCCGGCCCTGTGTCTGCCCCATCTCTCCCTCCCTGCTGAGAATGGCCCGGTGAGCGTGTAACTCGCTGACACTGATTGCTGCGCACAGACGTCAGCTCTGCATCAGCCCCTGTGTGTGTGTGTAGGAGCAAATACGGACTAACATTTCCATTGTACTTATCAGGCACTAAGAGAATGAGGAGTGAGGCCCCAACAACCAGCGCGGCCGCTTCTGGATCTGGTAATTATACTGTTCCCTACTTATTATTAGCCCAGTACTAAGAGTCAGGCATCTTCCAGAGACACATTATGGCAATGGTGGTGTCTTACCCTTACACACAATAGCTATACTTTATACTATTGGGAACCTCTAGAACATGAAAATTGCCATGGTCAGAATATCGACATGTCAAACATACACCCTCCCCTGGGTTCCATCTCCATCCCGCTGTCCTGGAGACCCCACTCACCTCTGGGGTCTCACTACCAAGGTCAGCACTGAGTAGGAAGATGAAGCTGGAGGTTATATAGTGCTCAGGCTGGCAGGAGATGGACCATCTGCCCTCATCCATGGGAGATCCATCCCTGGTTCATGGCTTAGCCTACAACATGGAACCAATGGCAGCAGCTTATACATCTGTATTTACACGTTCATACAAATATTCCTACATATTTATGCTGTTATATAATTATATAGCTGTACTAAGGATACAATATATAATATACAATGTCCATTCTGCAATAATAGGGAACAAGAAAAAGAGGGATGATGAACCCTCCCTGGCCAAGGATAAAGATCTGCCCTGTAAGTATTATTCTCCTATCAATACATCAATACAAATGTATTTTTGGCCTGACAGATAAGACTTGTTATGAGTCAGGTAATGGGATTTGGCATATGACTTAATACATAGACCAGCGGTTCTCAAACTGTGGGTCCTGACCCCAAAGTGGGTCCCTACCTTCTCAGCATGCTGTCGCTACTCCATGTTGCTGACCATCAGGCTGATGACTTTTCTAATCTCAGTCAGTGATTCAAGGAGTCTGAAAAATCTGTTGAATTGTCTGTTATTTTAGACTCCTCCCATCATTTTGTGCCTCCACAATTAGTGTTCATTCTAGCACCCGCTATCTTTGAAAACCCATGCAGTTCCTGTTCCCTGCCTGGGGTGTCGCTGTCTGCTGTGATGTTTCTAGCACATGTCTGGTTTACAAATCAGTGCTGATATACAGACCACAATGTGCTAGAAGCACTACAGCAGACGGTGACACCCCAGGCAGGGAAGAGGAACTGCATTGGTTTTCAAAGATAGCGGGTGCTAGAATGAACACTACACAATGATGCCATGTATGTGCTGTCTGCTGACTGCACATGTGACGCGATGACCATCTGTGGTAACTTGCTGGGGTCCTGTACTTGGTTTTATCATTTGTTGGGGTCCCAGAGCAAAATAGTTTGAGGACCCCTGACATAAACTAACAAGTGAGATAAAGCTACTTTCAGCTCAAAAGTCACCCAGTGTGTACGGGGCAGCGATTAGCACTGATGTGTAGGAGAAAATATGTAATAACATTTAAATTGTACTTATCAGGCAGTAAGAGAAGGAAGAGAAGGCACAGGAGGAACCGGAGGAGGAGAAGGAATAGAAGGAAGCAGTAGAGAGCAGAGCGTTTAGTGTGAGGCAGTCTCAGGTATGCAGTATAAGAATTAGGTGTGGAATGATACCATTTGCACTCCTTTTGCCTATGATGTATTGTATGTGATGCCATTGACTGCTACAGGATCCAACAAATCCGCGATGGCGATCTCCAGGTCCGATCCAATGCACACGGGCTGCACATCAGATCTGATACAGATGTAAAACATATACAATATTCTACTTTTTACATGATTTATTGGCCTGATAAGTCAAAACAATGTGAAAAAGGACCATGTTGTATAAGTGTATGAGTACCTTTAGTTATTTAAGTGCAATCTTATGATTTTTTATTAATGAATGATATTATGTTATCTGTTGTAGATGAAATCATCTTACTGATCCTCCTTCACCCACGCTGAAGAAATGCTTCCCTCCAGCAATAACCACCATGCTGGATATGATTGCTCTTGCCCTTATATAATCCAGTGAGAAGAAGATTGATGTCACCACTAAGCGCTACACCCTGTATTAAAATTGAATATACAATACGTATCTTATGACCAGGTAGTGATCATGGATGTTTTGAGGTCAGCACCTGAAACAACACAAATGATATAGCCCCTTTCTCCCAATTGAATGGGATATATGAATGTAAGGGGTATATCACAATAGAAAGATCATGGTGCAGTTTCCAAGTAAACAAACAGGTTTAATATGTACAGGAAACTCACAATAAAACGGATGGTAACAAGCGTTTAAAAAGCCAAACGGCAAAGCTGCTGCACAGTCACTATTTCTCCCCTCCGATACTGGATCCTGATGGTAAGGTGGAAACTCCGGGCACCGGTATCCCAAAAAGTTCCTGAGGTCCAGGGAAGGTAGTTGGCAGTCCAGCAAGGTGAATAAGGAGTATGCGTCTCACTTAATGCATTTCGGGTCTAATTGACCCTTTATCAGAAGTGTGAGTGAAGGGTCAATTAGACCCGAAATGCATTAAGTGAGACGCATACTCCTTATTCACCTTGCTGGACTGCCAACTACCTTCCCTGGATCTCAGGAACTTTTTGGGATACCGGTGCCCGGAGTTTCCACCTTACCATCAGGATCCAGTATCGGAGGGGAGAAATAGTGACTGTGCAGCAGCTTTGCCGTTTGGCTTTTTAAACGCTTGTTACCATCCGTTTTATTGTGAGTTTCCTGTACATATTAAACCTGTTTGTTTACTTGGAAACTGCACCATGATCTTTCTATTGTGATATACCCCTTACATTCATATATCCCATTCAATTGGGAGAAAGGGGCTATATCATTTGTGTTGTTTCAGGTGCTGACCTCAAAACATCCATGATCACTACCTGGTCATAAGATACGTATTGTATATTCAATTTTAATACAGGGTGTAGCGCTTAGTGGTGACATCAATCTTCTTCTCACCCGTCTATTACTTTGAGTGTTCATGTTGACAGGGCACTCGGTGTTCACCATTAGCAGCACACTCCCTTCTTTGCGCTATTCTTGGCAACCAATTGTATTTTCCATCCTTATATAATCCAGAAAATAACACCAGGAAGTAACACCATTTCCCCCCAAAGCCTGCTTGGATATGGCTCAATGATACTGCGGCTGAAACTGCGGTTGATAATATTGCCAATATCCAGCAGGTGCGCCACCCAATGGGGAATCCTGTTTCTGGACATCCAAACTGAGATATTTTCTGAGCTTGCTCCCTCAGTAATAAATGTTTTAAACCTTTCATCCACTGAGTACATTCTTGACCTCTCACCGAAAAACTCTTTGTTGTATGGAGCGAAGAACACTGACCGGAGTTCATGGCAAACTCCACATTAAACAATGAGGATTCCCATCCTGAACTTTATTTTCCTGTAAATACAATATAACTATTTCTTGTTACAACAAATATTGGCCCTTATTCTGGTTCACTCACAAAGGCAAATTACTTCTCAAATGGACCAAACCATGGCCCTTATTCAGATCTGTGCGGCCGGAGCCGCATACGGTGCTCCGGCCGCACAAACCAATCCCCGCCCACCATACGGATCGCCACGGCCGTCCGTACACGGACGGCTGGCGATCCGCGTGAAAATGGTGGGGCGTACGCCTCCACCATGGTGGGAGCTGCCCCCTGCATTCGATGGTCGGCGACCATCGAAGGCAGGGCCGCACGCCCCACCAGCTCCCGCAAGCTGAGACCACACGGACAATCGTCCGTGTGAAAGCTTGTTTGGGGGCTGAGAGCTGACATCCGGCGATGTCAGCTTTCCGCCCCCATCACTGGCGTCATAGCCTCATTACCATGCATACGCCCCGCGTTTGCATGGGAACGCCCATGAAACGCGGGGCGTATGCATAGGGAAATGAGGGTATGAAGCCCCTCACGCCCCTATACGCCCCCTTTGCGGCGTAGAAACGTTATGTGCGGCGATTTCGCCTGCACATGCGCAGATTGACCTCTGCGCATGTGCAGACTGAAAACATCGGCGGTACGGCCGCACGCGGGCCGTACCGCTCGATTCAGAATAAGGGCCCATGTGTACAGCAGGGGAGCAGATGTAACATGTGCAGAGAGAATTCGTTTCGGGTGAGTTTTTTTGTTTTTGTGCAGGGAAAATACTGACTGCTTTATTTTTACACTGCAAAATAGATCACACTTTGAAGAAAACCCCACCCAAATCTTACTTTCTCTGCACAAGTTACATCTGCCCCACCTGCAGTGCACATGGTTTTGTCCATTTGAAAAGGAATTTGCATTTGCGAGTGAACCATAATAATGGGCATTGTCTCATCACTGGAACTTGTCGATAATGCCGAGTACACACAGCCTGACCTGCCGTCCGTCGATACCTATTCATTATCTACTGCCACCAGGTGCCGGCATTGGCCAGGAGGGAGGGAGGGATGGTGGTAGGATGGCACGAGGGGGAGGGAGGGCAGATGCTTGATTGAGCCGCATGGAGCTTGTTTCTATCTGGCAGATTAAAGCAGAAACTTGCCTGACAAATCTGTTTTTGCTTTTGATCCCGATGCATGGGATGAAATCTACATCGAATGCAGCTAACATTGTGTGATTGTGTCATTTTCGATATGATTTGGACTATATAGTCAGTATGGGCTATATATGTTTGTGTTAAGGAGCAAACACTCTGGAGATTATAATCTACGACAGAACATGTGTTTGCACTTGACATGTGCCGGCTGGGGTAGTGTATGCAGTTAAACAGTCGACTGTGTCTAGGTCAACAGTCAAATGGTCGATCATTATTGGCTGAAAATCAGAAGGTCGACACATGAAAAGGTTGACATACATTAGGTTGACAGGGACAAAAGGTCAACGCGATCAAATGGCCAATACAAGAAAAGGTTGACATACTGTATATAAGTTTTTCATGATTTTTTGTTTGAAACCGACTTCATACTTTACCATCCAAGTGGTCAGAGTTAGGTTATAATAGTGTGCTGAGCGCAGTGAGGCACAATGCCTGAAGCGTGGCGAGGGCAGTGAGAAAGTGAAGCTTGATACATCTGGCCTATGGTATCCATGTCAACCTATGTCGACATAAACACCAAACACTGAAAAACTCAGGTCAACATTTTTGCATCATCTCTGAATCAGGCCCTATTATTACTCACTAGGTAAATGCCTGTCAAAATGACAGCTTCTGCAATGTACTTTCACTTTGAGCTGTGACAGTTTTTCGCCCACAAACTCTCCACCCACCCTCAGTCCCTATCTGCTCCTACCTCCAATCTCTATCTTCACAGCTCCATATCTCCATATCCAGCAAGTTTGAAATAGATTAGTGTCATTTATTCTGTCGAGTGGTCTCTAGTGGTCACTGGCGGGAGTTCACCTCATAGAGATGAGAGTTAGCGATAGATAGATAGATAGATAGATAGATAGATAGATAGATAGATAGATAGATAGATTGATAGAGGCAAATTGACTAAAGAGGTGATGTTGCCCTATCATTAATCTATTGGATCCTAGAACATGATAGACATAAATCTTATTAGTTGCCATGGGCAATATCACCTCTTTTAATTTTTAGAAGCTTAATTATATACCCTTTATAGGGAGAGGGAAAGAGACAGACAGTGTGTGACAGAGAGAACAAGAGAGAGAGAGAGAGAGAGACACAGGAGGTTATTCTGATCGTAGCGGCCAAACGTGCGTACGTTCGCTATTAACGTACGCGGCCGTTGGGGTTAAGTCCACCCACAAATCAGCCGCATACGTACGGCCAGAAACAACGTCGAAGGGGAGTGGCGTACAATTGAGCGTACGCCAACGTACACGGACGGACCAGCCCTTACACTCCGACAACTGGCGTACAATTGAGCGTACGCCACCGTTTACGGACGTCTCTCGTCCGTCTTCCCACCGACTTCTTGCGGCTATCTGAGCGTACGCCAGCTTGCACGGACGGGTCCTTATTGTTTTCAATAGAAAACTCAGCTTATGTCACCGCTCGTGAGAGTGAGCGTACGTCCGTGTACGCTGGCATACCCTTCACATATATGGACCTGCAAATCTTGCCTTTCAACTATAATTATGAAAATTAATTAATTGATTGAATTAATTAATGTGCAGAATAGTGGGCATGGGCTTAAAACATTGCTGAAACATCCTTTGTAGGTGTTAGATGTGGTTTATGTTATTGTATCATAAATACAAAACCTATGTTTGTATTAGAGTGAACACGTTGACACATGTCGACTTGTGTAGATTGAGTGTGCTACTGTGTAAAGTCTATGAAAGCACGTAGTGAATGTGTCTAACTGTTTAACAAATACCTACCTTAGCATATATAAGCAGGTCTTAAAAAGATTCTTACCTTAAATTAAACAAACCTTTAAATGTAGAGAAGTATAGAAAGATAATCTTCCAATGTGTTTGAGTGCTGTGTGTGGCTTGCAGGTAGTGAAATCATGGTTTGGACTTAATAGACTGCAGCATTGCTTATTACATTCAGGTGTATGTGTTTGAATAGTAATCAGCGTAAATTAGCAAACCCAGGCGCACGCAGGCATGCGGTATCTGTAGGGGTGGTCTGAGCTGGCGGTTGGCGGCCGCCTGTTTTGTGTCCGAAATGAACGGTGCTTTAGGCGATCGTGCGGTAGTAGCACCGCTCATTTTTGGTGCACACCCCCGTGTACGCCCATATTTACGCCCATTTTCCCTCATTATTTCGGCCGCTCCCCTCAACACGCCCCTATGCCGCCCCCAATGCCCGTACACTCGCGTACAGTTTTTTTCGCACGGAGAGACCCGTCCGTAAGCGTTGTGGAGTGTTCGCGCCTGCGCATTAGCGAATGTACGCATGCGCAGATCATGAAAAACCCCGGGACGTACGCGTACGGCCCGGCCGCACCAACCAGAATAAGGCCCACAGTGTCATGTTAGAGAGCCGTGCTGTTCAGGACAGGATCATGTGTAGATATATGTAACTATAAAGGTCACTATCGGTTATCAATTAATTCTCCTACAAGTATTTAACACTTTAAATGCTTCTGTCACACATGTAAAAATATAAACCAATGAACTAATCAATTAATTATACATAAAGCAGTCCATCATATTGAGAGTCTGCAAAACCCTCGATCCCCAATGGTCGTGTCAGGCGATTGGGGATATTAAACGTGTAAAAATCCTGATCACCCAATGTTAACATGATTAATATCCCCAATCGCCGACAGAGTGCTATTATTGCTGGCAGCTGATTGGCACATCCAGTAGTGGAGTATTTGGAGATCAAACCTACAGATGTGTGGGCACCCTCCCCTAAACAGCTTGGGAATGCCTAGTGGGGTTTTTTGCCTGACACTCCCAGCATTTTTTCCTGTCTGCATTTTCCTTAGCACTCCCACTAAACGTCCAGCTTCCACCCCCAGATGCTACTTCCTGTCAATCACCTTGCAAGAGATGTTCATATAGAAACAGGAGCAGGATTACATTGCAGGATGGCCTCGCGCATGCATACTGCAAACCATAGTGCGCAGTGTATCGATAATCAGTCACTGTGCATATTCACAGCCGTGCAAACAGGTGTGAATCAGGAATGTAATCCCATGCTGCAGGAATGGATACGTTTATGTGGTTATGAGTAGAACCTTCTAAAATAAATGTTGTGGGCATCCGGAAAGATGGAATACCGGCAGTCAGAAGACCGACACTGGAATCCCGACACCCGTCAGATTCCTGACAGCCGACATCCCAAACGTATACATGCCAAGGAGGGAAAGGGTTCAATCCAACCATGTGATTATCCAGTCATCGTAATGTCGCATCAGACCCGGCCATTCAGGTTGAGCACTGTATGTTACTGTCATTCAGATTGGCTCCTGTACTGTATGACCAGGGGCGAAATGTAATAGGGTGTGATTTTTGGACGAGTTCCAAACTCGCCAGAAATCGCACCTTTAAAAATCGCGTTTTTTGCCGCGAATTTGCATATGTAATGAGATGCGAATTAGCGGCAAAAAATGCGATTTGCCGCGATTTCGGGCGATTTTTAGTCATGAAAATGTGCGCATTTTCAGTCATGAAAATGTGCGCATTTTCATAAATGCGATTTTGTGCAAAAACAAAAAAGTTAAAAAAAAAACGGCGTGGGGTCCCCCCTCCTAAGCATAACCAGCCCCGGGCTCATTGAGCCGGACCTGGTTCCAAAAATACGGGGGGACAAAAAGCATAGGGGTCCCCCGTATTTCTGAAACCAGCCCCGGACTCTTGGACCGGTCCTGGTTCCAAAAATACGGGGGACAAAATATCTGGGGGTCCCCCGTATTTTGAAACCAGCACCGGGCTCCAACAGCCCGCGGTGTCATGCCACAGCCGGGGGACACTTTTTATACAAGGTCCCCCGGCCAAAACATGAGCACCGTGGCTGGTCAGCCTTGGACGGGGTACCTGGAGGAGTGGGGACCCCCCCAATAAAGGGGTCCCCCCCCCCCAGGCTTCACCCGTCCAGGGCTGAAGCCCGGGGCTGTCAACGGCGTCCGTGGCCAGTGGACGCCGGCCTGATTAAATCCATCATACGTTACATTGCTTTATACTGGAGAACTACAAGTGCCAGCAGACCTCCCCCGCATGCTGGGACTTGGAGAACCACAAGTCCCAGCATGCGGGGCATTAATGGGCCCGCTGGGACTTGTAGTCCACCTGTAAAAAGAATGTTTATAAAAAACACACACACAGAGAAGTAAAAGTTTATTACACACACACACACACACCTCACTTTTACACCAGCGTTACTTACCATTCCTGGATCCAGCGCTGGTCTGGCTGCTTCACAGCCGGCTCCCCCCGCACTGACAGGCAGTGGGGAGAACCGGCTTTCTCCGTTGCCTCTAACAGCTTCTGTAGCGCTGTCCGAGTGCTACAGAGAGAGAGAGCGCGATTGGCTGAGCTATGCGTCTCCATGGACTGAGCGCGGCGCCAATCAGGACTGAGCTATGCGTCTCCATGGAGACGTATCGGCCAATCGCGCTCTCAGCCTCTGTAGCGCTGGAACACTTGTAGTTCTCCGGTATAAAGCAATTTAACGTATGATGGATTTAACCCTATCAGGCCGGCGTCCACTGGCCACGGACGCCGGTGACAGCCCCGGGCTTCAGCCCTGGACGGGTGAAGCCTGGGGGGGGGACCCCTTTATTGGGGGGGTCCCCACTCCTCCAGGTACCCCGTCCAAGGCTGACCAGCCACGGTGCTCATGTTTTGGCCGGGGGACCTTGTATAAAAAGTGTCCCCCGGCTGTGGCATGACACCGTGGGCTGTTGGAGCCCGGTGCTGGTTTCAAAATACGGGGGACCCCAGATTTTTTGTCCCCCGTATTTTTGGAACCAGGTCCGGCTCAATGAGCCCGGGGCTGGTTATGCTTAGGAGGGGGGACCCTACGCCGTTTTTTTTTAATAAAAACACTTTTACACATTTTTATTAACAGGACCATGCACAGATCTCAATGATCTGTGCATGGTTCTGTCAAATTCGCCTGTCAGAACCTGGTCTATTTTTTTTGCGATTTTTGGTAACATTTACCAAAAATCACACCCTATTACATTTGCGAGTTGTATACTTTATAATGGGAAAACATCTGGATGCGAATTAATATGTGACTAAAAATCGCACTTCTAAAAGTTCGATTTCGCGGTAAAAAGTGCGATTTTTTTACCGCGATTTTCAACCTATTAAATGTGCGATTTTCGGAAAATGTGCGATTTCGGCCGTTTTTGACCCAAAATCGCACATGTCCAAAAATCACACCCTATTACATTTCGCCCCAGATGTGAAAAGCCTCCCAGCTCTGCTCAGGACAGTGATGTAAGAAGTCAGTATACAGAACATATACAAATGGTAAGGTAAATTTCTGGAGTCATAAGCCTTGATGGATTTAAGATATGTACCTGATAGTTGTTGTCCATGGGCTCCACTACTGTCTTGTGCAATAATGAATAGCACAAGCAAATGGTCAGGAGCAGGAAGCAGGTAGACCGCCAGAAATGGGTATCAGAATACAGGCTTTCTTTAGGGCATCTGCATCTATGCAGTATGTCCACAGGCCGAACCAGTACCCAATCTGTATCTTCTGATAAGTGTTGATTGGAGTGGACAGCAGGAGAGAGTCTGTTGACAAAAAGAAGACAGTAGAGCCCCTTATACACTTTACTCCATGGAGAACCAATTATACACATTACTCCATGTGTAACTTCTTATACACGGGATACAGTCAAAATCCTGGCGGTCAAAATCGCAACGGTCAAAATACCGACAACCATTGACCGACGGTCAAAATCCAGACAAGGTCAAAATCCAGACAAGGTCAAAATATCGACATTTAAAATCCCGACAAGGTCAAAATCCCGACAAGGTCAAAATACCGACATATAGAATGTAGACAGGTAAAAAAGTCAACATGACTTTCGGTCGCGAGGTCGCGAGGTCGACAGGGGTTTTTTCACTGTTTTTTGACCCAACATGTACTGACAGGCGGTATTTCATGCCCTAACATCCACTAGGGCATGGTGGGAGAATAAAATAGTGTGCTGAGCACAGCGAGGCACCGTGCCCGAAGCATTGCAAGCCAAGCGATGCGAGGGGCTGTGGTTGACTTCCAACTGTGTCCCTGTCGACTGTCGATTTTGACCTTGTCGGAATTTCGACCATCGGGATTTCATACCGAATCCCTATACATTAATCCAAATTAAGACAGTGAGAAAGGGGTGTGTGTCACCGGTACCCTCTCCCCGGAACACCATTGTTGCTCTTACATGACTTGTCCCTATGACTTGTCCCTATGTCTGAACCACCAGAAGTCTGCAGCTGGAAAAGGTTGCATGTTGCGCAATTATCAGCAGCTGGCACGGGGTAGTTACTCCCTAACAAAATTGTATTCAGAAAAAAGAGGAATGTGCCAGTGCTGGCTTATTGAATCCTTTAGCTGGCTGGCTGTATTCTGTATTTTAATAAGGTTTTCTTAAAAATTAAGTATTTTAATTTCTAACAGAAGAACATTTTTCTAGATAAATTGTACCACAATAAACATATCAAAACATAATAAGAAAAATAAAACATATATAAAAAGTACAGTAAGTATTTTTCTCTGGAGCTGAATTTGCTATAGGTGTATAAGAGGTCACACCATTCCAACTGGATAAATTGTAGAATAATTATATTACCAATCCAGAATATGGGTATATGCTGATAGACTCACTCCATGATGGTAGGTAGGTTGGTAGAAACTGGAGGAGATGGGAATTATATCGTCCCACGTCTGCAAACGTGTCCTTTGTATCCTCTTGTAAAGTGCAC
Source organism: Crinia signifera (assembly GCF_055691185.1). NCBI lineage: Eukaryota > Metazoa > Chordata > Amphibia > Anura > Myobatrachidae > Crinia > Crinia signifera. Next base: position 63,902,644 of record NC_139218.1, read on the forward strand.
TTTAAAAATAACCAGGAATTTCTGAAGACCTTGACAAACTGCAACTTTGTTTACTGGTTAAGTAGGGGCAAAGAAAATGTCCCAGATACAATGTCCAGTTTGATGTAGGAGTTCTCAGAATAGCAGCCAGTAGATGATAAATACCAGTTAGGAGTGATTGGGATTAAGCTCAACGCGTTACCCCAGATGTACTGTAACACTCCGGCTTCCTCAGGAGCAGTCTGCAGCTGCCCCCTATACCTGTAAGTCTTGCAGAACAAGTTAGGGGAGGCGGGCCATACAGATGTCAGACTCAAACATGAATGCACTAATGCAGTGGTTCCCAAATGCGAGTCCACATTTAGTGGAAATCGAACAGGCTAAACTATATTTTAGAACTCTAATCTAATTGAAATGAATGCCAAATCGAATAGAACAGCATATCGAATCGAAATCCGCATCTGTGTCTTTTCATCTTATAGTGGCGGATCCAAAAATTTTAATATCGGAGATACACCAACCGCTGACAAACATGGTCAGTCGGGACTCACTGGCAGTTGGTGCAGATCCTTTATTTGAATTCTGGACTGTGCGCGGCCCCACCCCTAGAGCAACCATTAATTATTTTAATATAGAATAGTGGTCGCTAAAGCCCCATACGCACTTCTAGAAGATATTTTAAAAGATATTGCTCAGAAAGGCTTGTTCCCTCAATATCGTTAATAATGACCCCCAGGGCCGCTGACAGGGGGTTGCCAGGGGTATAGCTGTCCCAGACCCCAGCCTCTGGAGGGGCCCGGGCAGCTGCCCACAGTGGCACGGCACCACCCCCCGCACCCGCACAATGCATCCCATACCCGGCGCAGGCGGCCAGGCACACACAATACACAGTGCAGCCTGCAGAAAGCCAAGCCTAGGATACAGAGGAGCTCGGCGCTCTGCAGGCTGCACTGTGCTGTGAGTGCTCCGAGTCCTGTCTCCCGACATGAAGGAGGGAGAAGATGCTGCGCTGCCACTGCTTGAGCCTGGGAGATGTTGTGCCGCCACCACCGCTGGTAAGTAATAGTATTTGGGGGGGGTAGGGGGAGGCGGGGTGCCAGCGCACGTGAGGGGGGTGGTGCCACTGGCTGAAGGTCAGTCCCGGGCCCCAACATTACTAGTGACCCCTCCCATCTACTGAACTTGGGGGTCAATTTTGGCTATATAGCTAATGACTTGCATGTTTAGCGGGTCCAGGTGATGTCACTGAACGATACATTTTACAGACATCGTTCAGTGTGTACACTCTTCAGTGTGCACTTCCAGTTCTTGCTACCTTTTTCTTTGCACATTGTCTAACAGACTGTTTACGCCTGTTCTATATGGAAGCAGATGTTCTGCAGCCTCTGCATTCACATGACTTTAGGGAATGCGAGAAACAAAATCAATTTGGTTGTATTACATCATTTATTGTCACAATATCATTGTTTAAAGTGTGCTCCCTGGACCAAAGAAAAACGTGCCATGCGATGCGATGCGATTTCATTAAGCAGAATAGCCCACTACGAAAAAAGGCGTAGTGGTCACCGTGCTAATACACAAGTACCCAAACAGCATGTACACAGAGAATATACACACACATAGCATACACACATTCCTTTAACCTAAAACAAACATCATTACAGTTCGTGGCATAATTACCTTACCCCGGCATATACAGTACCGCACACTGTCCTCTCAGCTGCACACCATGCCTCCCCACCCTGGCCAGCTCTGTCCGACTCCAACAGCCTCAGTCACAAGGAGCACTTCATGCAGTCCAGCCGGCAGCCTGTCTCATTGTTCTATTAGGAAGACCAGCACAGCTGCTGTCAGCTTTGTTCCCCTTCGCCGTAAGGACCTAAGGAGGAGAGGGAACAGGGAGAGGAGGAGCAAGGTCAGAACAAGGGACCAAAAAGGACCCTTGTGGCCTTGCTTTCCTCGCCACGCTTCGGGCATGGAGGGCTTATTCCTTCACTATCCACGCCACCACTGGTTGCCTTTAGTAACTAGGTGACGATCAGAGCGAGCCACCGTGCCCAAAGTCTGACAAGCGAAGTAAGCCTGCGAGGGACCATTTGGGTCCCTTGTTCCAACCTTGTTCCTCCTCTCCCCGACCCCTCTCCTCCCCCGGTCCTTATGGCGAAGGGGAACTAGTCACAACCAAGCCATCATCCTCATCCTCCTGAGATGCTGGCCGCTTATGCGGCTGCAGCTATCAACATGCGTCTCCAGAAAGGTAAGTTAAAAATAATGGGTGCGTTTTGGCCAACCTGCACCACACACGATGCCACCATATTGGAAACACCTATGCTGAAGATTGTTCTTTTGTAGAAGATAAAATGCATCAATAATTAACATTATTCTCGGCAAGTAAATGATTTATTTCCTAAATGTACTTTACAACAATGAATTTGATTTCTGAGTTAGACTTTGGTAGTAATGTGTCAGCATGGCCTGAATAATATGAATTATTAAGTCACTAGTACAGTCCAATATTTTACTTAACAGGAAATCTTTAGTTAATGGACTTTAGTTATTATATTTAATTGATGAATCTTAGGGTTTATTCATTTCTCTTTATTAATTCTTTAATTTAGTTTTGTAATCACACAGGCCTAAGCTGACAGTGATGCAGTATATGCTCCATGCATTCTATGATGTAACAGTAAGTGTAGCCTTTCCCAACTGTATAATAGATTATAGTGTGTATGCAACAGTTTGATCTAATGAGAAGTCCGGTGCTGCTTAGTGGCATCCGCTGAACAGATTTCTCATATACAGTAAGTTCCGTTTCAGCACCTTCCTTGCAGAAAAGTATATTATAACTTTCTCATTCTCAATTTTAACATGATCTTTGCTAATTTTATTATCTGCCGCATGTAACTAAAGGATACATTTAGTAAGATAGGAGTTACATTGAAGATGGGATGTTGCCCGTAGCAACCAATCGAATTCTGATTGTTATCTTCTAGAAGGTGGTAAATCAATAAGAAGTTGAATCTGATTAGTTGCTATGGGCAACATCCCATCTTCAGTAGAACTACCATCTTTGTAAATGTACCCATTACACTCCGGTAGATGGTAGAATTTTAGTTTAAGTTTTATAGTATGAGTATAGCCCCGTACACACTAGACGATCCTGCCTGTGACCAATACGGTTAATGATATTGGCCACAGACACGGGTGGTCAAACTGAGTGTACACACTAAACGATATTGAAAAGGTGGAGGTCAACTTGTGTGACCAGAGAGAAGGGTGAACAACAAGGTTTTTTGGGGCACACTTAGACAAGTCTAAGTGTGCCCCAAAAAACCTTGTTGTTCACCCTTCTCTCTGGTCACACAAGTTGACCTCCACCTTTTCAGTTGCAACGCTGAACCCCCCCCTTTTGGGAGCACCACCAACCACAGACCACCTCAGAACTTACCAATGGTGGTAATTATGTTTGTCTAATCTATTAATTCTGGTACGTGAATACCAACTCATTTTCATTTTCCTGTGCCACTCCCGACCCATATTGTACCTAAAACTAAACGATATTGGTAAACTTCATTCTGTGAAGTCACCAGGACCCGCTGAACATGCAAGTCATTGGCTATATAACCAAAATCACCCCACATGTTCAGTAGATTCGATAAATGACTGCAAATTCACTCATCAGCGATCAACTATGAATCAGGCCCAATGTGCGCATGTGCACAGCGTCTATTCACAGCTGCCCTGCTTGAATAATGGGGCCTGCCAGCTTCCCTCCCTCAGTGTGGGACCCTGCGGCCCATGGGTTGGACAGTCCCAAAAAAACAGTACTGTCCCTTGAAAATTGTTAAAGTTGGGATGTATGGTCTTCAGCATGAGTCCCTACTCATTCCACGTGTGGGCCCTTCATGCCGCAAATCCAACACTGGCTATAATCTTGCATCCAACAGGAGACGGCATTAAAGTGAATTTGAATATTGTCATATTAATAAAAATGTTTCTGAATTAGAAAAGATTCAGACTACTGCAACATGTGTCTCATCAGATGTACTAACAGTGCTTAAGGTGCCCATACACCGTCCGTTAAACGGATCCGTTTGGGTCTTAATTAGCATGCATCGTATCGGATCGCATGCCTAGTGCATGCCTAGTGCATGCAATGCGATCCGATACGATGTTTAGCTAGTACAAAAAGTATGTGCAGCACATACTTTTTGTACCGTACTATGTGATGCGCGGGAGCGCGCATCGCATAGTACAAAACGGACGGTCCGGGAACGGACCGTCTATGGGTACCTTTAGTACTGTGGCTTGTCCACAGTGACTTATTTACGACCTCACTAGCACTAATTACTTCAGACTTTCCTTTTAAGTTTAGGCGAATCTAATAGCCTGTAATTTCTACAATCGTTGTTTCTATAAATTAACACAGATTTTCCATGTTGTTCCTTTTTTTGCTTCCTCAGCTTTCCCTTAGAAATGATTGGTCCTATGCAGGGTGCATTGTCTGTAGCGGCTATTTGTAGTATAGATCATGCTTTAGCTTTAATTACTGCATGGAACAGCATTAAATCTGTCGGATTCTACTCAATCACTTTATTGAATTTGGCATAATACTGTACATACTGTGCACTGCCTGGATGTGGGGCTACCTACACACACCTCCAGCATGTGGGAGCCACGTACTCACACTTCTAGCATGTGGGGCTACCTACACACACCTCCAGCATGTGGGGGCCACCTACACACACTACCCTGACATGGGAGGGTCTTATAAAGAGTAAGCTGAAGCCTATAAACAAAGGCCATGTAGACGAACCAGTATAAAGGCCCATATACACTAGACCGACATGTTCTAAGGACAAGTCGCACCCAATTTCCATGGCATGCTGTAGGCAGAGGCGGGAGATGGGCAGGGGAACAGCGAGAGTGGGGCAGAGGGAGCTGCAGGAGAAACACCCCACCCCCCCCCCCCCCCAAAAAAAAAAAACACAAATTAATGGGCAGCCACTGATTGGCAGAGAGCTATCCCAGCCAATCAGTGGCCGCCTATTGGTTTGTACTTTGGGGGTTTTTTTAAACCACTCTCGCTGTTCCCCTGCGGGAGATGGGCAGGGGAACAGCGAGAGTGGGGCAGAGGGAGCTGCAGGAGAAACACCCCCCCCCCCCCAAAAAATAAAAATTAATGGGCAGCCACTGATTGACAGAGAGCTATCCCAGCCAATCAGTGGCCGCCTATTGGTTTGTACTTTGGGTTTTTTTTAACCCCCCCCCCCCCTCCTCCCAGCGTCCCCCTTCCTGGCTCCCTCTGCCTGGCTCTCGACATCCCCCGTATCGGATGTGATACATCGTGGGTACGGAAAAGCACCCACGATGTGCCACTGATGGCTGCACATAAGGGGGTTATTCCGATTCACTCAGTATGGCACAATCACTCTCTAATGGACAAATTGGACAAAACCATATGCACTGCGGGTGGGGCTTATATATAAATTATTATAAATACTGGCTGCTTTATTTTTACACTGCAATATAGATATTAGTTTGAAGTACACCCCCCACCCAAATCTAACTCTCTCTGCACATGTTACATCAGCCCCACCTGCAGTGCATATGGTTTTGTCCATTAGAGAGTGATTGTGCCTTTCCAAGTGAATCTGAATAGCCCCCAAGATGCACAAATTGCATAGTGTATGGGGGCCATAAGAACTAAGCATTTTTCACAATGCAATAACTACTGTACACTTCCAGCTAATTAGGCCCAATATAGAGAAATATTATTGTCTCTAGCAAAGCTTATTGCTTAGAGTTTAGACAAAATAAAGCTCTTTAACCAAGCTTTAAATAGTTGTCCCAATTTACAATTGCTGTCTGTTTTTTTTGCATAAATATTCCTGATGAGTAAGCACTAGGTATAGCATATACATATTTTTTGGGGGGACAATTCAAACAGTCTGGTTTAAATGTTTAAATACATTTTTTTAATTAAAAACCGGTCTACATTGAATGTCGAACGATGTTAATGTTCATATTTTAAAGCGGCTCAACATTGGATCTGCTACTAACGCTAGGGCTGTTGACCCTGACTAGACGTTGGGCTTGAAAGGGTTAATGGGAGTAGATTGGACAATTGGTGCTAAATCTGCTAAATGGAAAGAATGCTCCTCAATTATGGGGTTTGTAATTCTATTTTATGAAGCAGCTATATATATTTATTAATGCATTGTTCCGATTTATATAGTTACACAGGTAATAATAATATGTAATGTATACACAACTGTGAACGAATTTATTTGTAATATTTAAAACAAATTGTATCCATTTTTAAAAATTGCGTTTTCTGAGAAGATTGGTGCATAAGTGATAGTTTATCTTGTCAAGTAGCATCTATACTGCAAAGATAATAATTGCTGCCTTCATAAGTGTTCCACTTGCTGTGATCTAGGTATTTAATATAGATATGATGATATATATGATGATATATACAGTATGTAACCAAATCATGCAAAGCTGTACAGACATAATGAAGAACTAGATACAGTACATTAGCCCAACTGCAGTTTCATTACATTATCTAAACCTGACATTTCTAACTGTTGATCGTATCAATGAAGCCGAAAAAATCCTTTATACAGATGGCAACAGAACTGCCATCCGCCAACTGCCGTTATCTGCCGTAAGAAGACACTCGCACGCCCCGTTCTGACTGAGCCCTCCGTCGCCCTCTGCACCTCCCCTGCAGCCCCATCCCCCGATCCCTGCCCATCTTTCTGAAGCAGATATGGGCAGGGAAAGCACCCCCGACGCCGTGTTGACGGCGATGTGTATCTACGTCAGCCTGCGCCAGGTAAGGGATTCTGGCAATTCCATGAGCTGGCTGAGAGGCGCTCCATCTGTATACTGTTTAGGAGATAATTCTGACTGTATATGTGGCTTAACTCATAAACAATATACTGAGGGAGATGAGAGAAAAAGGTATACAACGCTTGGGTTAGACTGAATGATAACCAACTACAAGTGACAATAGAAATACATTTATTGCATAAAACATCAATTAGAGAATTCTCTATGAATAAAAAAGGGGGAAAGAAAAATTGGAGAAAAACAGTAAAAAACTGTATAGGTAATTTAAAAAACAGTCATTGCATGCATATTTGCTCCAGCGAAAGGAATGGCAGTTTGTGGGTACCAAGGTGTTAGGTATAATTACCAACGGTGATGGTCAGATGTGAAGACCTCCTATATTGCAGAAGGATAATCATGATGGTTCCGGTGTATTACCCAGCATGTGGATCCAAGTTAACTCAAGGTGTTTGGGTAGGATTGGCAGGTATGATGATTGGAGAAACACTGTCTGGAATCATTGCAGGTGGAAATTGAGATCTGTGGAAGCACAAGTGTGGAGGAAGCTGGTCTGGAATAGGAGTTCACCGAGGTGTTGGCTGGAGCAGGGTAAATGGTGAGGCTCAATGTGTTTCGACGTGGTAACACGTCTTCTTCAGGAGAAGTAGTACTAGGACTAAATAGAGCAGCACAAATCAGTGTGCCTATGGAATTCCTCATTTGACACATTACTTCTCAATAAAAGGACACTCTTTGGATTACATAGCTGCCAAAATCAAGCAGTTCTTATCTGCAAATAAAGCAGCAGAATCCAGCAAGCCCAAAGAATATGAGATATTTACTGCCATCGATACCTTTCTGAGTCACACAGTCTGCCGTAGCAGTTTACCTGCAAATAGAGCAGCATAATATACCTTTGTTCCACTCAAAAGAAATCCTCCATTTATTCAACACGATTGATTGCCACATAAGCTGCATAGTCGCTGTAACTTAACATCTTATAAGACAAGGCAACATTACCAATTGGAGTCTAACAAACTCTCTCCAAAATAACACCAAAATGTAGCACTCCCAAAGGTGATAGATATTCAGAGAGAGCAGAGTCTCACAGTACCAGTGTACCATAACACTAATAGTAAATATACTATTACAAGTGTCCGCAGTACCGACAGTACTGGCACCTTGTTACTAGTACTGGGGCACCACACAGCATTCAGATAAATCCCTAAAAATCGATCATAACTAAGAATTACACACACAACGCGTGCATCTCAATTTTATTGTTCAATGTTTGTTTAATGTGTTTATGTAGTTAACATTTTCACCTAAACGGTTTTAAATGATACAACATTAAAAAGTATATTTTACTCGTTATTTCTTCTTCTTTTTCTAGTGCTCCAACAAAAAAGACAATCCTTTCCCTTTTTTTGTTTGTACCACCATAAGGGAGAACCTCTATAAGTGAGACAAACACTTGAATCTGTATAGGTGAGAACACGGATAACACTTTTACACTGATTCGCCTGGTCGCACCCTGGATTTTGTACCCAGGGGCGACCTGGCTTGAGATGCATTTATACTGGCATCACTAACCAGCATAATGACAGGTGGGTGACGTTATGGAAGGTGGGTCCTGAGTTTGCAACTTGGAGATGAGATCATCTCCCAGCACTGGCTATTTCATTGCTGTACCGTGAGCAGTGCTGAATCCATGTTCAACCCTGCTCACTACCTAAGTTGAAATGCTCACTCAACTTTTCAAGTGGGTACACTGCACAATATTGTGGGTTGCTGTGTGTTTATGTGCAATAACCTGGGATATCTATGGCAGTGGTATTAGTGAGTCCAAACATGCTGTCCCTTGTGATCCCGCTATTATTATTATTATTATTATTATTATTATTATTATTATTATTATTATTATTGATGTTGTTGTTGTTATTATTATTATTACAGATTATTTATATGGCATTACAGGAGTTCAGCAGCACCTAACAGAATACATAAACTAAAGAGCAAAAACAAGAAAAACTACTTAAGCTGTGTCCATATGGTGAGAATTTGTGTTCGATTACGGCTATATAGTGAAAATCGAATGGAAACTGAATGGACAGCAAGCGGTTTTCATCATCATTCGATGCCGATTTAAACTGGAATCGAAATGGATACACGCTCTTGATACTGTACAACCACATGGTTTGAACGAATTACTACCCATGTCTTGCTTCTTGTGAACCCTCTTTTCCGATGCCCGGGGCCCTACCCATCTATACACATTGTTGATAGACGGTCCCTCCACTTTGAAGAGCCCATCCGGCACCCGGACAAAGTGCACACCCTTGCTGGTAGCCCCCATTGTTTTATCATGTTCCCTTTACATAGTCTGAGATCTGGAAGACCCAGGTTGATCCATGGACTACTTTTTTGACTCACTTGCGGGTTTGGGCTTATTTAAGCCCAGCTTTCTTCAGTCGACCTTATTTGTACAGCATTGATAGCTTTGGACTTTCTCTGATAGCTTTGGACTTTCTCTGTTATTATTTATATGTATTGTTATTGCTGCCTGTCTCCGACACTTACCATGGTCCGCTGTTACGGATCTGCACGGCTTACCCTAGGTGAGATCACCTTATACACGGTGTCTCACCCATTCTACACATCCTACAGCGTCCCCATTCACTCCCTGTTTTCCCCCCCTTCCTTCACACACACACGGCTTCCCCTTTAGTATGGACTGTAGCCATAGGTACAGTTTTCACATATTGGGTCTTTCTCCTGACCCGCTAGTTGTATCTTCCCCCCTTCACTTATTTTCCCCAGCCTTTTACACACAGAAAGACACAGTACATTTCCATTATACAGCGCTCAGCTGTTTGCACATAGTTGCTCACCCAGCCTTGCCATATTACTTGACAAGGTCTGCGCACACTGGACGGATACATTCCGTTCAGCACCTTGGTTACACGCATTGCGTGTTCCCATCCAGATTCTCCCTTCAGCACCATGCACACGCTTTGCGTGTCCCTTTCCAGACACTCTTTTCAGCACCATGTACACACGCATTGCGTGTGTGCATCTAGACACTCTACAGCCTTCCCGTTAATGGCATCTCACAGCCGCGCATACCGCGCAGACAGCCCAGGGACCGTTCATGCTTCCCATATTAGCCAGCAGCACGCAGAGCTCCCCCCGGGAGCTGACTGACAGGTAATTGCACACAGTGATCTGGCGCTTCTTGCCGTTCACTGACCCGACTGACAGCAGCCGCCCGCCGTAGTACTACATGGACACAGTCCACATACGGGAAACGGCCGCAGCACACGCATACTACAGTTCCACGCTCAGAGCCGGTCTGTGGTCATCCCGCTCCCTCATTCCCCTCACTTAAGGTGTACATGGTGGTAGATTGTTCACATGCCTGTACTTTCATAGACACCAGGGTCACTATGCACTTACCATGGTGGCTGATCTCCTCTATGTTTATTTACTTTGTCACTATGGTTACCAGGTACACGGTGATGGACACACGCCCCCGGTGAGTCAGAATCTGTCGGTGCAGCAGCGCCGATGATGTCATCAGTTCCTCGCCGGGTGCCAGCACGGTGGTGGTGTGCACAGAGTGATTTGACAGTTTTTCTACTATAAATGTGAGTAATGTTTGTACACTTATTATGTCTTGATAAAGGGCTACCCGCCCGAAACGTTGGCTTTGCACTATACCAGTGTCTTCACGTTTTTTGCATTGACTGCCGCTGTGCAGTTCTGAAATAATTCTTAGAGTGACTTCTGCTTGTTCGTACTATATATATATATATATATATATATATATATATATATATATATATATATATATATATATATATATATATATAAGTGTGTGTACAAAACTGCCAGCACTCCAATGAAAAAAGGACCTGGTCCCAGTGCCGAATGTACAAATATACACAAGTCCAAAGCAGAAAAAACGTCATTCAAAAGGCAATAGTGAAAAAATTATATTAAATGCATGGTACAACAGGTGACGTTTCAGGGTATAAGCCCTGTCCTGAGACCAATGCTGTAGGTTTGGTCTCAGGACAGGGCTTATCTATATACAGTATATACATCTGAGAGCCAACATATGACTGACATCCAGTATCGGCTTCAAAGAAGCCCCACCACCTGCAGTGAGTCAGTTTGGGGTGACAGTTGGTAGTATTGGGTGTGGCTTTCCTGTGACCTTTGCACTGTGCTGCAGTGCCATGCTATTGGTTACATCCAAATGTACAATGAGCCCCAAAGCAGTTAATAAAAGCTATGTGTACATGAAAACACGCTAACATGTCAGGGCTTGCTCATGTATTGTGTTTACAAATGGTTCCATGTAAGTGACCACAACAAACCTTATATATTGTAAAGATCATGTAGGCATAGGGATCAATGGGGCAGATGTATTAAGCCTGAATAAGAAATAAACTGGAGATAAAGTGAAGATAAAGTGAAAAGAGATAAAGCACCAGCCAATGAACTGTGTTTGAAAATGACAGTTGAGAGTTGATTGGCTGGTGCTTTATCTCCTAAAGAACTATAATATAGTATTGTACAATATTTCACACATATCAGAGCAGTGTAATCTGCCAATAATGTTACTAAATAACTACAATTTAAAAACAGCAACATAAAGAGATTTTAGGCCTCCATTAAACAGTTTATCAGTATCAGTAAGAATGACCCTAAGGACAGGTCATGCAGAGTTTTATTGGATTAATAAATAATGGATATATTGTATACTGTACTATAGGTATTACATTCTGTGCCTTATGTATGATAGGCCTTATGGTCTATGCATTATAATACTACTTGAGTTCTCAGAAGCTGATTGGTTGCTGAGCTTGGAATTCTATGACATCACAATGTACAGTATGTTGTCACAGTCCCTGAGATTGGGCTGTGTTATCTCATTATAGTAGTGTTTGCCAGTCGAACCACTACAGTGAATTTGCGTTGCTGATTTTTTTAATCACAACTTGCTAATTTTTTGTGAATTTGGAAGAACTCCCGAGCCCCATTTCCCCTGGATGGTGGCCGGACATGGATGTGAGTATAGACATGTATTTTTATTTCCTGATTATGAAGATGTATAAATGCAGCAATATCTACCTTTTAGGTTTGCCATTTCTCTCACCAGTGTTAGTGTTAGGTCATATTGCTGTATAAATACCGTACCTATACCTGAAGAATTACACAGATGGTAAGAGGGAAATTAGTTTTTCTAGTAGTTATTTATTTTCTTTGTAATGTTTAGTAAAGGACCCTAGGTCTGATGGTTCATTAGTAGAGATAATTAGGACACATATAAAGGATTTCCCAATCTAGATAAATGGTATATTGTGCCCTGAAACATATCTAATGCCACCCAACTTATCTATCGTTGTCTTCCATAAATAACATTACAATGGGGCAATGTGTAGTTAGGGATACATTTATAGTAGTAAGATTGCCCACCATGGGATACAAACCATGGCTTGTACTTACAGTAGGCGGCTAGTATATCTGATCATGTGTCATTTGTCATTGCTGATCAGTGGTCATTTTGCTTTTGGGATTCAAAGCAGTTAAATTTGTACAGGAATAGTCACACAGTTTTGAACCAAACTTTATATGGATGTCATGCCATTTGATAAATCCCACAGCATACCTCCCCACATGACAGTGGCGTAAGTTTATAACAGAGGCCCGGAGACGAAAATGTGATGTTGCCCCCCCCCCCCCAAACAAAAATATAAAAACCCTGCCTACTTAAGACTATTGGTTAGCCATCCTAATATGCAGACACACCCCCATAGGCATATACACACAGACACACATATACACACACATATATACACAGCCACATACGCACATGAAGCCACATGTATACACACAGCCACATACATCACATGTACACACACTGCCACATACATCACATGTATACACATACAGTAGCTACAGTAAACATGCACATACACCCACAATTATACGCTGCCACATACACACACAAACACATGTATACACACACAGCTACATATGCACATACATCCACATGTATACACACAGCAACATACACATATGTATACACACAACCACACACACACACACACACATGTATACACACAGCCACACACACAGCAACATACACACATGTATACACACAGCCACACACACACACATGTATACACACAGCAAAATACACATATGTATACACACAACCACACACACATGTACACACACAGCCACACACACACACAGCAACATACACACATGTATACACACAACTACATCTGCACATACACCCACACCCACATGAATACACACAGCAACATAAACATATGTATACACAGAACCACACACACACACACACACATGTATACATACAACCACACACACATGTACATACACTGCCACACACACATGTATACACACAACTACATATGCATATACACACACACCTCTGTAAACACACAGCCACATATGCACAAACATCCCAAATATGCACACAAAGCAACACATGCATACTGTATAAACACATACCTCCAAACTTCTGTGCTGGTGAAATAGGGGCAAAGCCGCGCGAGCGTCTGAAAAGGGGGCGTGGTGTATGCAAATGAGGGTGCGGCTTATGCCAATTAGCCGCAACCTCATTTTCATACGAGAATAGACGCTGTGCGCATGCACACAGCGTCTATTCTATTAGATTGGGGGGTCTCCCAACTGCCACCCCCCGCAGCGGGACAATACCTGCCGCGGGTGGGACAGCGGGACAGGACCCGAAAATCAGGACTGTCCCGCTGTAATCGTGACAGTTGGGAGGTATGTAAACATAGACCTATATAGATACACAGACACAGTACACATAAATAGTTTACCAAGCACTACAACTGCCCCCTCTCACCTATAAAAGAAGCATCCGTCCATAGTGTAGCATGAGTTAGAAGATTGTGTGCGATTGAGGTGAAGAGCTGGACGGAGGAGACAGGGACTGTGTGACAGGAAGTCCCGCCTCCTCCTCCTCTCACTGAGATGATGAGATCGTGGAGCAGTGCTGCTCGCCTGATAGAGTATTCTGGCTGGCGTGCAGGGGGTGGTGTTTATCGGAGGCAATGGATGTCAGGCCGCTGAGTATCCCCTTCAAACGTGGCGCCCGGCGGCAAAAGACTCCATTGCCTCCGAGACTTACGCCACTGCGTGGCCCATTCCCGGATGGACAAAATGTTCCATCCCTGGACTTCCCTCTTGATTTATGATTATAGTTTTCTAGGCTGAAACACCTTTCTTATCAATTAGCAATTAGAAATCATGAATTAAGAAGGAAGTCCCGCAACAGATACGTAAGAGAGTAAAATCCTGAAATCATAGTGTGTGTATAGGAAAAGCCAAATATCATAATAAAATTCACACAAGGGCGTCAGGATTTTTTTAATACACTTTATAATGTTTCCATCTTTATCAAGGCATTTTACATAATTTTCAGCTTTTTTAAATGCATTTGCAATGAGTTCTGGCTTTTTCAGTACCCTTTACATGATTTCCGGGCTTATTCAATGCATTTACAATGATTACCGACTTATTTCATTTATTTACAATGGTTTTTGGCTTTCTATGTGCATTTACTATGATTTTCAGGCCTTTTTTTAATACACTTAACATGGCTTTGGCTTATTTAATGCATTTACAAGGTTTGCATTTTTGGTGTCTTTCTTCTCACCTATACAAAGTTATTATACCTGCCCCTTGCACACTGGAAAGTGAATCTTTTTCTTCTGGCTTGCTGCCAATGTCTCAGAAACAACTGGCAATTCAGTCATTACATCATTAGTACTTTAAATCTATTATTGTTCTGTCCTAATGAGTCTAATAAACTGATCTTATATAAATTCCATCTTTTTATTTTAAGGAGAAGAACAACCCTAGCTCGTCCCTCCCTAGTGGTAAGTATGCTGTTTATGTTGTTTCATTATAGTACTATCTAGGTTAGGTCTATGCTAGAGGTTCATGGCTTGTATATTTTGTTACATCAGTGCCTGTGTATGTGAAGGCACCCTGCAAATCCATATGTGATAAGGAGAGAACAGTGTGAAAACATGTGACATAGCACCTCCCCCACACACACTCTCCTTGTCGCATATGCCCCCCCCCCCACCACCACCACCACCACCATTCTACCATTATCACCTGTAACCCAAGGCCCTCACCACCACCCATTTACCTTGCAAGCAGTGACAGACTTGGCCGGGATTTGTGCACGCATGCGACGTGATGTTGCATGTGTACACACACCAGGCACATGTGGGAATGTGCATGCCAGACATGCGTGCGCTGCCTATCCTGGCTTGCAGGGGTAGAGGGGAATAGCCGCATGTGATGCCCCTCTCTCCTGGACCCGACTGGCGCACGAACCCGTCGTGAGTCCAGTGACTCTCTCTGTCTGCCATTTGGGAGATGGAGCCTTCACATTGGGGTAACAAATCGGCCCCTCTGGCATTTGCCAAAAGTTCCAGGTGGCCAATTCAGCCCTGCCTGCAAACCAGACACATGGGCATTGGGGCAGGTGACGGTGTGGCCACAGAGCCTCTTGCTTGTTGTGGCACACATTATAGGAATAATATGCTATTATATAGCATCCATGGAAGATTCATCCCTGGTTCATGGCATAGCCTACAACATAGAACCAATATCAGCAACTTATACATCTTTATTTACACGTTCATACAAAAGTTCCTAAATATTTATAATATGATTGCTAGGCTGTTATATAATTCTATAGCTGTACTAAGGATATGATGACATACATCTAATTTCTAATATACAATGTTCATCCTGAAATAACAGGGAATAAAAGAAAGAGGGATGATGAACCCTCCCTGGCCAAGGTTAAAGATCTGCCTTGTAAGTATTATTCTCCTATCAATACAAATGTGTTCTGCCTGACCAACCAGAATTGTTATGGCTATAATACAGAGTCTAAATTCTACAGTATATCTAAGTGATGTAAAAAATGGAGTTAGACCATTCAGGGCCCAGCATGAGCTTTAGAGGGTCCTTATAAAATGCTTGCATAGCAAATAGTTTCTATACGTCTTTTGTAATGGAACCATTCATTATAATGGGTCTAAGAGGGATGGTGTTGGTCCCTGGAGCTTTAGCTTCTTCCTATGGGAATTAGTGCCAGCTTGGGAATACCTGTTCAATCTGATTCCTCTGATTCCTCAGCACTTACTGCCCTGTGTCTGTAGCATGTGTGACCTCAGGACATGCATGCACAACCAGCATCCTAAGGAAAATTGCATGTCAAGAGTGTCCTTTGGCCCATAGTGTCTTACCTACCTGCATCCTATGCAGCGGTGTAGCTAGGTGCCATGGTGCCCGGAGCAAGGGCATATTTCGCGCCCCCCCCCCCCCCCCCCGGTAATGAATTGGGGGCGTGGCTAACATGTGTTGGCATGTTATATTTGAAAATAAAAAATTAAAAAAATAAGACACTATATAAGATGCTGTAACGGAATCTGCTGCGCTATATAAGACGCTGTAACGGAATCTTCTGCGCTATATAAGAAACTGTAACGGAATCTGCTGCGCTATATAAGACGCTGTAACGGAATCTGCTGCGCTATATAAGACGCTGTAACGGAATCTGCTGCGCTATATAAGACGCTGTAACGGAATCTGCTGCGCTATATAAGACACTGTAACGGAATCTGCTGCGCTATATAAGACCCTGTAACGGAATCTGCTGCGCTATATAAGGTGCTGTAACGGAATCTGCTGCGCTATATAAAAGACACTGTAACGGAATCTGCTGCACTATATAAGGCACTGTAGCGGAATCTGCTGCGCTATATAAAAGACACTGTAACGGAATCTGCTGCACTATATAAGGCACTGTAGCGGAATCTGCTGCGCTATATAAGACGCTGTAACGGAATCTGCTGCGCTATATAAGACCCTGTAACGGAATCTGCTGCGCTATATAAGACGCTGTAACGGAATCTGCTGCGCTATATAAGACACTGTAACGGAATCTGCTGCGCTATATAAGACCCTGTAACGGAATCTGCTGCGCTATATAAGGTGATGTAACGGAATCTGCTGCGCTATATAAGACCCTGTAACGGAATCTGCTGCGCTATATAAGACCCTGTAACGGAATCTGCTGCGCTATATAAAAGACACTGTAATGGAATCTGCTGCACTATATAAGGCACTGTAGCGGAATCTGCTGCGCTATATAAGACGCTGTAATGGAATCTGCTGCGCTATATAAGACGCTGTAACGGAATCTGCTGCGCTATATAAGACGCTGTAACGGAATCTGCTGCTCTATATAAGACGCTGTAACGGAATCTGCTGTGCTATATAAGACCCTGTAACGGAATCTGCTGCGCTATATAAGACCCTGTAATGGAATCTGCTGCGCTATATAAGACCCTGTAACGGAATCTGCTGCGCTATATAAGACCCTGTAACGGAATCTGCTGCGCTATATAAGGCACTGTAACGGAATCTGCTGCGCTATATAAAACGCTGTAACGGAATCTGCTGCGCTATATAAGACACTGTAACGAAATCTGCTGCGCTGTATAAGACACTGTAACGGAATCTGCTGCGCTGTATAAGACACTGTAACGGAATCTGCTGCGCTATATAAGACACTGTAACGGAATCTGCTGTGCTATAAGACACTGTAACGGAATCTGCTGCGCTATATCACATGCTGACAGCTGTACATAAAGATAAATAAATAAAGATAGATAGATATATACAGCACAGCAGGCCAGGGCAGCAGCAGAAGCCTGAGATTCACTCTCTCCCCCCCCCCCCCCCTATTCTTTAGCTGTAACAAAAAAAAAAAAATCAATCCACCTTGAATAATGATAAGGCACGGGTGGCAGCCAGCAAGACACCTTCTCCTCCTCCAGGCTACAGCCAGCACTTGGGAAGGCTGATGACGCTGCTGTAGCCAGGGAGGGGGTCAGAGACAGCAGGTGACTCTGGCTGCCACTGGGAGGAGTCTGTACTGTGTCAGTGGAGTGCTGCCTTCTACGCTGCCTGCGCTGCCCGGAAGCCGGACCGAGCAGCAGCAGCAATTCAGGAGGAGGACTCGGTGTCTGTCAGCCCGCCACCCGGCCTCACCGCCCGTGACGCTTGGCGGCAGGGACCGGGCGAGCAGGGCAGGCGCCGGGCAGGGCAGCCGCCGGCGCTGCGCACGCTGCCTGGCCAATTAGTATGCAGACGTCACACGGTCACCACAGCAGGGATCATTTGCGGAGGGGGGGCGGGCCGGCGGCGCCAGTCAACCAATCGGCGCCCGGAGCAGGAGCTCCGGAGGCTCCGCCCTCCCTACGCCTCTGATCCTATGGGAGACTTGTGATTCACAGTGGAGTCTCATGCTGCCCTGGAATGTTCCAGAAATCCCCCAAATTCCCCACTGCTCCTATCCATATGCTTGGTTCCATAACCATGTTAATTTTTAGTCTGCATCTGTACGGGATGCAGTTAAAATCCCGGCAGTCGGGATCCCGGCGTTCAGAATCCCGACGCCGGAATCCCGACCGCCGAAATGCCGACACATTCTCCCTCCTGGGGTGTCCACGACACACCTGGAGGGAGAATAAATTAGTGTGCCGAGCGTAGCAAGGCGGCCAAAAGCGGCATTCGGGGGCGGAGCCGCACGATGTAAACAAACACCGTGCGGCTCCCTCAGAGTCCGGTCTGGTTTCGGGGTGTCGGTTTGTTTTTTTGCCAAGACACTTACCTGGACTACGTCGCGCTGGGACAGGTGAGTATGGTTTCCTTCCACAGCTCCCACATGGATTTCGTCGGATCCGGACGCCATCGCCGACAGCAACGTCGACATGGAGGCAGAAGACGACACAGGACCAGGACATCAGGGCTACCTACGGAAAGAAGATAGGTAAGTATTAGTATGTGTGGGCTTTGTATGTATTAAAGCTTTATTTTAAATGTGTGTCAGTGTGTTTTGTGTACTATTTTTTTAACTGTGGAACTACAAGTGCCAGTGGGCCCTTTAATGCCCAGCATTCTGGGACTTGTGGTTCTCCAAGTCCCAGCTTGCTGGGGAGGCTTGCTGGCACTTGTAGTGCCACAGTAAAAAACAATAGTTTAATCTATTTTTTTACACCATTTATCAGCTCGATGCCCACCGCCCAGGGGCATCGAGGACAGCACCAGGCTTCAGCCTGGTCAGGTAAGTCCTGGAGGGGGGGGACCCCTTCATTGGGGGGGTCCCCACTCCCCCAGGGCCCCTGGCCAGGCTGACTGGTCGGTAGGGTTAATGCTTTGGCCGGGGGGACTTGCATAAAAAGTCTCCCCCCGGCTGTGGCATTACCCTGCTGGCTGGTTTTGCCTGGGGCTGGTTCTTAAAATACGGGGGACCCCTAGTCATTTTGTCCTCCGTATTTTGGGAACCAGCCCCGGACCTGGAGCCTGGGGCTGGTTGTTAAAAATCGGGGAACCCCTATTTGTCGGGTTCCCTGATTTTTAATTACCGGCCCCGGCTCCTTCAGCCTGGTGCTGGTTACAGCTGTGGGGGGGACCCCACGCCGTTTTTTTTTTAAATTTATTTATTTTTCTATTTTTTTACACTGCAGCCTGCACGGATCTGACTGATCCGTGCAGGCTAAAACGCAAATAGAACAGGAAAATGGTGTTCTATTTTCCTGTCGTATTTGCGTGGGTGTTTCACACCACTTAGCAGCCGTATTATCAGTACGGCTGCTTAGTACATCAGGAACCACCATTCTTTTGAATGGTGATTTCTGTCGTATCCTATCGATGGTGTAGGACATTCGTATTTGTAACTACAAATACGAATGTCCCATCTTTAGGACTACGAATTGTTGTATTTTTGGGATAGTAAATTCCGAAAATACAAATTCGTAAAAAAAAGGTGTATTTCTCCCTACGAATACACCTTTTTTCTACGAATCCATTTTGGTAAATGTCCCCCGATGTGTCTGTGATGGGATAGCTCTGCATTGCCCATAGCTGTGCGCACTTAGTTATGGAACATGTGTAGTAAGATAACACATAACATATGCTCTGCACAAAGACGTCAGCTCTGAATCAGCCCATGTGTGTGTAGGAGCAAATATGGAATAACATTTGCATTGTACCTATCAGGTTATAAGAGAAGAAGGATTGAACTCCCCACAACAAGTGTGGCTACTTCTGGATCAGGTAATTATACTGTTTCTTACTTGTTATTAGCTCAGTAATAAAGGGACTTATTCTAGTTCACTCTTTCTGACAAAATCCTTCTTAGATTGGCAAAACCATGTGCACTGCAGGTGGGGCAGATGTTACTTGTGCAGAGAGAATTAGATTTCGGTGGGGATTTACTTAAAAGTGAGATCTATATTGCAGTGTAAAAATAAAGCAGTCAGTATTTACCCTGCACAGAAACAAAATACCTCACCCAAATCTAACTCTCTCTGCACATTTTACATCTGCCCCCCCTGCAGTGCACATGGTTTTGTCCAGCTAAGAAGGATTTTGTCAGAAAGAGTGAATTAGAATAAGGCCCAAAGAGACTGACATCTTTCAGAGATGCATTATAACAATTATGGTGTTTTACACCAGATGTATCAAAATTCAAAGTGATAAAATGGAGAGTGATAAGCAGCCAGCCAATCAGCTCTTACCTGTCATGTCAAAGGATAGGTTTGAAAAATAACAAATGGAAGCTGATTGGCTGGCTGTTTATCACTCTCCAGTTTATCACTTTTTAAAGTTTGATACACCTTGCCGTTACACCCAACAGGTATCCGTATACTATAGGGAACTTCTATAACATGAAAATTGCCATGGACAGAATGTCAGCAGGTCAGGTACTTGTTTCCTAGCACGGCCACAATCGCGGGCATCGTGTACCTTAAAGTTAAGGTACACGATGCCCGCGATGGACCCGATTTCCTTTGAAATCAGGTCCATTTTGCCGGCAAAGGAAAAATCGCGGGCATCGCGTCGGTCGCGGCCATTAACATTGCCCCCGACGCGATGCCCGTGATTTTGCCATAGGCTTCAATGTTAAAATTATCATAAAATAATTTTTATCATTGAAATCGGGAGCATCGCGTCGGTCTTGTGCCATTATAATGGCACAAGATGAGATAGACTTGATTAAGTCCATCTCACATAGGAAACAATGTGAAATGGGCCAATATGACCCATTTCACATTGTATATGGCCCCGTCGTTACCCCACGATTGACGTGAACCCGAAGCGTGGCGAGCGCAGCGAGCCCGCGAGGGGCGGCGGTGCGCGTCCTCTGACCTTTTCATTCCCCTACTATCCACGTCGGCGTGGAGTTGAGAATATAAAGTGTGGCGAGCGCAGCGAGCCACCGTGCCCGAAGCGTGGCAAGCGCAGTGAGCCTCGCGAGGGGACGCGTATACCTGTTAAGCTCGCCACGCTTCGGGCTCGGTGGCTCGCTGCACTCGCCACACTTTATATTCTCAACTCCACGCCGACGTGGATAGTAGGGGAATGAAAAGGTCGGAGGATGCGCACCGCCGCCCCTCGCGGCCTCGCTGCGCTCGCCACACTTCGGGTTCGCGTCAATCGTGGGGTGGCGTTCAGGGTGTCAAATTGGGGGTGTAGGGAATATTTTACATTGAATCAAATGTAAAATCGGGCCCCAGGGACCCTATTCACATTTGATTCAATTAAAAAATCGGGTCGGTCGCATCGGTCGCATCGCATGGAAATCGGTGTGGCCGTGCTAGGAAACAAGTACCGCAGGTCAAATGTTGACACTAACATAATGTTAACATTGTCAGCCCTTTGTTAACCCTTACTGCAGCCTAAACATAACCCTGAAATCAGTTATTGACACTTGTGTTTACATTCACAGTGTTGACATTATGACAATGTTGGCATTCTGTCAGTGTCAACATGTCAAACAGACACCCCACCCCCTGTGTCCCATCTCCTTCCCACTGCCTTGGATACCTCACTCACCTCTGGGGTCTCATTACCAAGGTCAGCACTGAGTAGGAAGATGAAGCTGGAGGTTATATAGCGCTCAGGCTGGCAGGAGATGGACCATCTGCCCTCATCCATGGGAGATCCATCCCTGGTTCATGGCTTAGCCTTCACATGGAACCAATAGCAGCAGCTTATACATCTGTATTTACACGTTCATACAAATATTCCTACATGTTCCTAATAGGATTGCTATGCTGTTATATAATTCTATAGCTGTACTAAGGATACAATATATAATATACAATGTCCATTCTGCAATAACAGGGAACAAGAGAAAGAGGGATGATGAACCCTCCCTGGCCAAGGTTAAGGATCTGCCCTGTAAGTATTATTCTCCTATTAATACAAATGTGTATTTGCCTGACAGACTAGAATGGTTATGGGTCAGGTAATGGGTGGAAATGAGTTTCTGTCTTTTGTAATGGACCCACTATTTTATAATGGGCCTAATGGGGACAGTGTTGGTCCCCGGGGGCCCTAGTATCTTCCTATGGGAAGGAGTACTAGCTTGGGAATAGGTATTCATCTGATTCCTCTGATGCCTCAGCACTAAGACCCTAATTCAGGATGGTTAGTAAGCAGCAAATATTGCTAATTACCAAACACCTGAGACGCTGCCCACCGCCTGCTGATTCCCCTGCCACCAAATCCCCCTGGTAACATGTGAGGGAACGGGAACACATCCCCTCGCATGCAGCAGCTAGCAGGAGAAATCGTTTGATGGCTGCCAACCAGGGCCGCCGAGAGAGGGGGGAGTGGGTACTAATTACCCGGGCTCAGGCTTGCTGGAGGGGCCCTGGTCCGATCTGTGCTGACAGCAGGCTCAGCATTAGCGTCTCACTGATGGCGTGAGAGGTCATGCTGAGCCTGCTGTCAGCACAGCACATGCTGTAGGTGTGTGCTGCTGCTGCTGAGGTGGGGGGTTGAGGGATGACTTTAGAGTGTTTTTTTTTATCACCCACCTTAAACATTTTGGGGGTGTGACCTTATCACAGGAGGGCCACGCCTCCCACAATTAGGCCATGCCACCCAATTTGACCGTTCCCGGCATACCTCTCAGCTGCCCTGCTGCCAACCATCGAATGATTTCTAATTCCTTCGCAAGTAAAAGTCAGTCTCAACTGACATTTTTATTTCCGAGTACTAGGATGAAGACGGGGTGAGTGGCTGATGTCCTGTGACCTAACCCTAACCCCCCCCCAACAGGCATCGGCCCACCCGTGTCCCCAGGAGAACGCCCAGCATTATTTCCATGCGGAACGCCTATAAAACGCTGGGCGTTCCCCTGGTCCGGCCCTGTGTCTGCCCCATCTCTCCCTCCCTGCTGCGAATGGCCCGGTGAGCGTGTAACTCGCTGACACTGATTGCTGCGCACAGACGTCAGCTCTGCATCAGCCCCTGTGTGTGTGTAGAAGCAAATACGGACTAACATTTCCATTGTACTTATCAGGCACTAAGAGAATGAGGAGTGAGGCCCCAACAACCAGCGCGGCCGCTTCTGGATCTGGTAATTATACTGTTCCCTACTTATTATTAGCCCAGTACTAAGAGTCAGGCATCTTCCAGAGACACATTATGGCAATGGTGGTGTCCCTCCCTTACACACAATAGCTATACTTTATACTATTGGGAACCTCTAGAACATGAAAATTGCCATGGTCAGAATATCGACATGTCAAACATACACCCTCCCCTGGGTTCCATCTCCTTCCTGCTGTCCGGGATACCCCACTCACCTCTGGGGTCTCACTACCAAGGTCAGCACTGAGTAGGAAGATGAAGCTGGAGGTTATATAGTGCTCAGGCTGGCAGGAGATGGACCATCTGCCCTCATCCATGGGAGATCCATCCCTGGTTCATGGCTTAGCCTACAACATGGAACCAATGGCAGCAGCTGATACATCTGTATTTACACGTTCATACAAATATTCCTACATGTTCCTAATAGGATTGCTATATAATTATATAGCTGTACTAAGGATACAATATATAATATACAATGTCCATTCTGCAATAACAGGGAACAAGAGAAAGAGGGACGATGAACCCTCCCTGGCCAAGGATAAAGATCTGCCCTGTAAGTATTATTCTCCTATCAATACATCAATACAAATGTATTTTTGGCCTGACAGATAAGACTTGTTATGGGTCAGGTAATGGGATTTGGCATATGACTTAATACATAGACAAGCAGTTCTCAAACTGTGGGTCCTGACCCCAAAGTGGGTCCCTACCTTCTCAGCATGGGGTCGCGACTCCATGTTGCTGACCATCAGGCTGATGACTTTTCTAATCTCAGTCAGTGATTCAAGGAGTCTGAAAAATCTGTTGAATTGTCTGTTATTTTAGACTCCTCCCATAATTTTGTGCCTCCACAATTAGTGTTCATTCTTGCACCCGCTATCTTTGAAAACCCATGCAGTTCCTGTTCCCTGCCTGGGGTGTCGCTGTCTGCTGTGATGTTTCTAGCACATGTCTGGTTTACAAATCAATGCTGATATACAGACCACAATGTGCTAGAAGCACTACAGCAGACGGTGACACCCCAGGCAGGGAAGAGGAACTGGATTGGTTTTCAAAGATAGCGGGTGCTAGAATGAATACTACACAATGCTGCCATGTATGTGCTGTCTGCTGACTGCACATGTGACGCGATGACCATCTGTGGTAACTTGCTGGGGTCCTGTACTTGTTTTTATCATTTGTTGGGGTCCCAGAGCAAAATAGTTTGAGGACCCCTGACATAAACTAACAAGTGAGATAAAGCTACTTTCAGCTCAAAAGTCACCCAGTGTGTACGGGGCAGCGATGAGCGCTGATGTGTAGGAGAAAATATGTAATAACATTTAAATTGTACTTATCAGGCAGTAAGAGAAGGAAGAGAAGGCACAGGAGGAACCGGAGGAGGAGAAGGAATAGAAGGAAGCAGTAGAGAGCAGAGCGTTTAGTGTGAGGCAGTCTCAGGTATGCAGTATAAGAATTAGGTGTGGAATGATACCATATGCACTCCTTTTGCCTATGATGTATTGTATGTGATGCCATTGACTGCTACAGGATCCAACAAATCCGCGATGGCGATCTCCAGGTCCGATCCAATGCACACGGGCTGCACATCAGATCTGATACAGATGTAAAACATATACAATATTCTACTTTTTACATGATTTATTGGCCTGATAAGTCAAAACAATGTGAAAAAGGACCATGTTGTATAAGTGTATGAGTACCTTTAGTTATTTAAGTGCAATCTTATGATTTTTTATTAATGAATGATATTATGTTATCTGTTGTAGATGAAATCATCTTACTGATCCTCCTTCACCCACGCTGAAGAAATGCTTCCCTCCAGCAATAACCACCATGCTGGATATGATTGCTCTTGCCCTTATATAATCCAGTGAGAAGAAGATTGATGTCACCACTAAGCGCTACACCCTGTATTAAAATTGAATATACAATACGTATCTTATGACCAGGTAGTGATCATGGATGTTTTGAGGTCAGCACCTGAAACAACACAAATGATATAGCCCCTTTCTCCCAATTGAATGGGATATATGAATGTAAGGGGTATATCACAATAGAAAGATCATGGTGCAGTTTCCAAGTAAACAAACAGGTTTAATATGTACAGGAAACTCACAATAAAACGGATGGTAACAAGCGTTTAAAAAGCCAAACGGCAAAGCTGCTGCACAGTCACTATTTCTCCCCTCCGATACTGGATCCTGATGGTAAGGTGGAAACTCCGGGCACCGGTATCCCAAAAAGTTCCTGAGGTCCAGGGAAGGTAGTTGGCAGTCCAGCAAGGTGAATAAGGAGTATGCGTCTCACTTAATGCATTTCGGGTCTAATTGACCCTTCACTCACACTTCTGATGAAGGGTCAATTAGACCCGAAATGCATTAAGTGAGACGCATACTCCTTATTCACCTTGCTGGACTGCCAACTACCTTCCCTGGACCTCAGGAACTTTTTGGGATACCGGTGCCCGGAGTTTTCACCTTACCATCAGGATCCAGTATCGGAGGGGAGAAATAGTGACTGTGCAGCAGCTTTGCCGTTTGGCTTTTTAAACGCTTGTTACCATCCGTTTTATTGTGAGTTTCCTGTACATATTAAACCTGTTTGTTTACTTGGAAACTGCACCATGATCTTTCTATTGTGATATACCCCTTACATTCATATATCCCATTCAATTGGGAGAAAGGGGCTATATCATTTGTGTTGTTTCAGGTGCTGACCTCAAAACATCCATGATCACTACCTGGTCATAAGATACGTATTGTATATTCAATTTTAATACAGGGTGTAGCGCTTAGTGGTGACATCAATCTTCTTCTCACCCGTCTATTACTTTGAGTGTTCATGTTGACAGGGCACTCGGTGTTCACCATTAGCAGCACACTCCCTTCTTTGCGCTATTCTTGGCAACCAATTGTATTTTCCATCCTTATATAATCCAGAAAATAACACCAGGAAGTAACACCATTTCCCCCCAAAGCCTGCTTGGATATGGCTCAATGATACTGCGGCTGAAACCGCGGTTGATAATATTGCCAATATCCAGCAGGTGCGCCACCCAATGGGGAATCCTGTTTCTGGACATCCAAACTGAGATATTTTCTGAGCTCGCTCCCTCAGTAATAAATGTTTTAAACCTTTCATCCACTGAGTACATTCTTGACCTCTCACCGAAAAACTCTTTGTTGTATGGAGCGAAGAACACTGACCGGAGTTCATGGCAAACTCCACATTAAACAATGAGGATTCCCATCCTTAACTTTATTTTCCTGTAAATACAATATACTGTAACTATTTCTTGTTACAACAAATATTGACCCTTATTCTTGTTCACTCACAAAGGCAAATTACTTCTCAAATGGACCAAACCATGTGTACAGCAGGGGAGCAGATGTAACATGTGCAGAGAGAATTCGTTTTGGGTGAGTTTTTTTGTTTTTGTGCAGGGAAAATACTGACTGCTTTATTTTTACACTGCAAAATAGATCACACTTTGAAGAAAACCCCACCCAAATCTAACTTTCTCTGCACAAGTTACATCTGCCCCACCTGCAGTGCACATGGTTTTGTCCATTTGAAAAGGAATTTGCATTTGCGAGTGAACCATAATAATGGGCATTGTCTCATCACTGGAACTTGTCGATAATGCCGAGTACACACAGCCTGACCTGCCGTCCGTCGATACCTATTCATTATCTACTGCCACCAGGTGCCGGCATTGGCCAGGAGGGAGGGAGGGATGGTGGTAGGATGGCACGAGGGGGAGGGAGGGCAGATGCTTGATTGAGCCGCATGGAGCTTGTTTCTATCTGGCAGATTAAAGCAGAAACTTGCCTGACAAATCTGTTTTTGCTTTTGATCCCGATGCATGGGATGAAATCTACATCGAATGCAGCTAACATTGTGTGATTGTGTCATTTTCGATATGATTTGGACTATATAGTCAGTATGGGCTATATATGTTTGTGTTAAGGAGCAAACACTCTGGAGATTATAATCTACGACAGAACATGTGTTTGCACTTGACATGTGCCGGCTGGGGTAGTGTATCCAGTTAAACAGTCGACTGTGTCTAGGTCAACAGTCAAATGGTCGATCATTATTGGCTGAAAATCAGAAGGTCAACACATGAAAAGGTTGACATACATTAGGTTGACAGGGACAAAAGGTCAACGCGATCAAAGGGCCAATACAAGAAAAGGTTGACATACTGTATATAAGTTTTTCATGATTTTTTGTGTGTAACCGACTTCATACATTACCATCCAAGTGGGCAGAGTTAGGTTATAATAGTGTGCTGAGCGCAGTGAGGCACCATGCCTGAAGCGTGGCGAGGGCAGTGATAAAGTGAAGCTTGATACATCTGGCCTATGGTATCCATGTCAACCTATGTCGACATAAACACCAAACACTGAAAAACTCAGGTCAACATTTTTGCATCATCTCTGAATCAGGCCCTATTATTACTCACTAGGTAAATGCCTGTCAAAATGACAGCTTCTGCAATGTACTTTCACTTTGAGCTGTGACAGTTTTTCGCCCACAAACTCTCCACCCACCCCCAGTCCCTATCTGCTCCTACCTCCAATCTCTATCTTCACAGCTCCATATCTCCATATCCAGCAAGTTTGAAATAGATTAGTGTCATTTATTCTGTCGACTGGTCTCTGGTCACTGGCGGGAGTTCACCTCATAGAGATAAGGTCACTATAAGTTATCAATTAATTCTCCTACAAGTATTTAACACTTTAAATGCTTCTGTCACACATGTAAAAATATAAACCAATGAACTAATCAATTAATTATACATAAAGCAGTCCATCATATTGAGAGTCTGCAAAACCCTCGATCCCCAATGGTCGTGTCAGGCGATTGGGGATATTAAACGTGTAAAAATCCTGATCACCCAATGTTTACATGATTAATATCCCCAATCGCCGACAGAGTGCTATTATTGCTGGCAGCTGATTGGCACATCCAGTAGTGGAGTATTTGGAGATCAAACCTGCAGATGTGTGGGCACCCTCCCCTAAACAGCTTGGGAATGCCTAGTGGTTTTTTTTGCCCGACACTCCCAGCATTTTTTTCCTGTCTGCATTTTCCTTAGCACTCCCACTAAACGTCCAGCTTCCACCCTCAGATGCTACTTCCTGTCAATCACCTTGCAAGCGATGTTCATATACTGTAGAAACAGGAGCAGGATTACATTGCAGGATGGCCTCACGCATGCATACTGCAAACTGTACGCATGCGCAGTGTATCGATAATCAGCCGTCGTGCATATTCACAGCCGTGCAAACTGGTCTGTATTAGGCCTTTAATCCCATGCTGCAGGAATGGATACGTTTATGTGGTTATGAGCACAACCGTCTAAAAGAAATGTAGTGGGCATCCCGAAAGATGGAATACCGGCAGTCAGAAGACCGACACTGGAATCCCGACACCTGTCAGATTCCTGACAGCCGACATCCCAAACGTATACATGCCAAGGAGGGTAAGGGTTCAATCCAACCATGGCCCTTATTCTGGTCGGTGCGGATATATCCGCGTGCGTTCGGCCCGCCGATGTTTTGTGTCTGCGCATGTGCAGAGGCGTCTCTGCGCATGTGCGCGCGGGGCGTACGGCCAAATCCCGCATGATATGTGAACACTCCGAACAGGGGGTGGAGAGGGGCGTGAAGGGCTATTTGGGCTCATTACCATATGCATACGCCCCGCGTTTCATGGGCGTTCCCATGCAAACGCTGGGTGTACGTATGGTAATGCGGCCGTGACGCACGTGTAGGGGGCGGACATATGACATCGCCGGATGTCAGCTGCCCGCCCAGATCCCGGCTTTTGCACGGAAAAATGTCCGTGTGGTCTGAGGTTGTGGGAGCTGGTGGAGCACTCGGTCCTGTACGAATGATGGGGGAGGTTCCCTGAGATGGAGGAGGCGTATTCCGTGAAAAATACACGTGCGGTCCGTTCCGCCAGCTTCTTACCGCGTACGGACGAAGTTGGAGATCCGTATGGAAGGCGGGGTTTCGCACGCACGGTCCTGGCCGCATAATCGGATCCGGCCGCACCGATCAGAATAAGGGCCCATGTGATTATCCAGTCATCGTTTGTGAGGGGAAGGGGAGAGTGGGGAGCGGATCAGTGCACAGGTAAACAGTAGTAGGTATAAATTATACTAATTAATTCAGATAATCCACAATTCGAAAATAATCAAGGAGGCCTGAGAAGCAGGATATCACAAGGTAGGTAGCGTGGAGGTGCACCCTAGAGAGTAAATATGTATGAGAACGAAAAGAAAAAAGACTCTCTCCTTTTTTGAGGCACTCTTGGTTAGTGATTACAAGTTGTAATCAATAGAGACAATGGTAGAAATATGTATTAAAGTTACAGACAGTCTGTTATCAGTTATAACACAAGCTGGAAGATGGTATAGAATGTAGCACCGCCTTTCAGAGGGAACTCCGAAGTGGGGACGGTGTCAGTTAGATGAGGTTAGCTGGTATAGATGCTAGTAACACATGGGAGATTGGGGTGGATGCTTCCATCCCAGAGTATGATAAAGTTAAAAATTAGCTTTTATTAAGTCTCTTATTAACATTTATACTAGACACAAAATGTTAGTTTAGACGTTCACACACAAACATAGAACATATATAATATCACACCGATATATGGATGCCCTGTGGGCATAGGTTCTCCTCGTTTGGCAACATATAAATATATACTTATTGTGCCCAGGCATACAGGGTGTGTTGCCAAACGAGGAGAACCTATGCCCACAGGGCATCCATATATCGGTGTGATATTATATATGTTCTATGTTTGTGTGTGAACGTCTAAACTAACGTTTTGTGTCTAGTATAAATGTTAATAAGAGACTTAATAAAAGCTAATTTTTTACTTTATCATACTCTGGGATGGAAGCATCCACCCCAATCTCCCATGTGTTACTAGCATCTATACCAGCTAACCTCATCTAACTGACACCGTCCCCACTTCGGAGTTCCCTCTGAAAGGCGGTGCTACATTCTATACCATCTTCCAGCTTGTGTTATAACTGATAACAGACTGTCTGTAACTTTAATACATATTTCTACCATTGTCTCTATTGATTACAACTTGTAATCACTAACCAAGAGTGCCCCAAAAAAGGAGAGAGTCTTTTTTCTTTTCGTTCTCATTATCCAGTCATCGTAATGTCGCATCAGACCCGGCCATTCAGGTTGAGCACTGTATGTTGCTGTCATTCAGATTGGCTCCTGTACTGTATGACCAGATGTGAGAGCCTCCCAGCTCTGCTCAGGACAGCGATGTAAGAAGCCACTATACAGAACATATAGAAATGGTAAGTTATATTTCTGGAGTCATAAGCTTTGATGGAATTAGATATGTACCTGATAGTTGTTGTCCATGGGCTCCACTACTGTCTTGTGCAATAATGAATAGCACAAGCAAATGGTCAGGAGCAGGAAGCAGGTAGACCGCCAGAAATGGGTATCAAAATACAGGCTTTCTTTAGGGCATCTGCATCTATGCAGTATGTCCACGGGCCGAACCAGTACCCATTCTGTATCTTCTGATAAGTGTTGATTGGAGTGGACAGCAGGAGAGAGTCTGTTGACAAAAAGAAGACAGTAGAGCCCCTTATACACATTACTCCATGTAGAACCCTTTTTACACATTACTCCATGTGTAACTTCTTATAGACGGGATGCAGTCAAAATCCTGACGGTCAAAATCCCAACGGTCAAAATACCGACAACCATTGACCGACGGTCAAAATCCAGACAAGGTCAAAATCCCCAAAAGGTCAAAATATCGACATTTAAAATCCCGACAAGCTCAAAATCCCGACACGGTCAAAATACCGACATATAGAATGTAGACAGGTGAAAAAGTCAACATGACTTTCGGTCGACAGGTCACGAGGTCGACATGGGTTTTTTCACTGTTTTTGACCCAACATGTACCGACAGGTGGTATTTCATGCCCTAACATCCACTAGGTCATGGTGGGAGAAAAAAATAGTGTGCCGAGCGCAGCGAGGCACCGTGCCCGAAGCATTGCAAGCGAAGCGAGCGATGCGAGGAGCAGCGGTTGACTTCCAACTGTGTCCCTGTCGACTGTTGATTGTCGATTTTGACCTTGTCAGGATTTTGACCATCGGTCAAAAGCTGTCGGTATTTTGACCATCGGGATTTTGACCGTTGGGATTTCATACCG
This sequence comes from Crinia signifera, assembly GCF_055691185.1. Classification (NCBI taxonomy): domain Eukaryota; kingdom Metazoa; phylum Chordata; class Amphibia; order Anura; family Myobatrachidae; genus Crinia; species Crinia signifera. The sequence goes on from NC_139218.1 coordinate 63,934,234, forward strand.
AATCCCTATACATTAATCCAAATTAAGACAGTGTACCCTCTACCCGCAACACCATTGTTGCTCTTACATTACTTGTCCCTATGACTTGTCCCTATGTCTGAACCACCACAAGTCTGCAGCTGGAAAAGCTGTGTGTTGCGCAATTATCAGCAGCTGGCAAGGGGTAGTTACTCCCTAACAAAATTGTATTCAGAAAAAAGAGGAATGTGCCAGTGCTGGCTTAATGATTCCTTTAGCTGGCTGGCTGTATTCTGTATTTTAATAAGGTTTTCTTAAAAATTAAGTATTTTAATTTCTAACAGAAGAACATTTTTCTAGATAAATTGTACCACAATAAACATATCAAAACATAATAAGAAAAATAAAACATACATAAAAAGTACAGTAGTCCAGGATCCACACGTAGTGTGGAAGCAGAGCACTCTCCAAAATCACAAATCAGCCTTGTGATTTAGATAAAAAAGATATTTTATTCCAATTAGTGCAATAAGGCAATATACGTAAGTGTATATGTATGCTCCGACGTTTCGGTCCCAACATGGACCTTTATCAAGGAGCGTTTTGCATCAAAATAGGCTGATCCCTGCGCCGCTGACTGAATGCTATTTTGATGCAAAACGCTCCTTGATAAAGGTCCATGTTGGGACCGAAACGTCGGAGCATACATATACACTTACGTATATTGCCTTATTGCACTAATTGGAATAAAATATCTTTTTTATATAAATTACAAGGCTGATTTGTGATTTTGGAGAGTGCTCTGCTTCCACACTACGTGTGGATCCTGGACTATTTTTGGGTACATGCTTTTGCGTGCACCTCTGCCGGGCACCCCAAGTGTTGCTTTGTTGGGTGAGAGTGCGGTCTTTCCAGATTTCTAAAAAGTACAGTAAGTATTTTCCTCTGGAGCTGAATTTGCTATAGGTGTATAAGAGGTCACACCATTCCAACTGGATAAATTGTTGAATAATTATATTACCAATCCAGAATATGGGTATATGCTGATGGACTCACTCCATGATGGTAGGTAGGTTGGTATAAAACTGGAGGAGATGGGAATTATATCGTCCCACATCTGCAAATGTGTCCTTTGTATCCTCTTGTAAAGTGCACTTTAAAAATAACCAGGAATTTCTGGAGTCCTTGACAAACTGCAACTTTGTTTACTGGTTAATTAGGGGCAAAGAAAATGTCCAGTTTGATGTAGGAGTTCTCAGAATAGCAGCCAGTAGATGATAAATACCAGTTAGGGGTGATTGGGATTAAGCTCAACGCGTTACTCCAGATGTACTGTAACACTCCGGCTTCCTCAGGAGCAGTCTGCAGCTGCCCCCTATACCTGTAAATCTTGCAGAACAAGTTAGGGGAGGCGGGCCATACAGATGTCAGACTCAAACATGAATGCACTAATGTCTAAAGCGTCCATGGCTGCAGCCAGGGTCAGATTGGCCCACAGGGGTGTAGGTGGCACCCCAAGTGGGCCCCACTACCTCCTCAAAGGATCAGGCATGAGCGGTGTATATACAGTATATACTGATAATGCATTCAATTTGGAGTACTCTGGATTATTAGACACCACAGATTTTAGGTCGTCTGCCTTGTAGCATCAGGGAGTTGTGTTGTAGAGATACTGATTTAAGTGTCATTCATCTTATGCTGTGTATAGTTAGATATAACACTCGAATTTGACTATACTGTATAGTGGAAATCAAATCATTCGAGTAGCATTCGATGCAGATTTGACCCCAATGCGAGTCCACATTTAGTGGAAATCGAACAGAAAAATAGTCTTGGCAGGCTAAACTATATTTTAGAACTCTAATCTAATTGAAATGAATGCCAAATCGAATAGAACAGCATATCGAATCAAAATCCGCATCTGTGTCTTTTCATCTTATAGTGGCGGATCCAAAACTTTTAATATCGGAGATACACCAACCGCTGACAAACATGGTCAGTCGGGACTCACTGGCAGTTGGTGCAGATCCTTTATTTGAATTCTGGACTGTGCTGCGGCCCCACCCCTAGAGCAACACTTAATTTTAATATAGAATAGTGGTTGCTAAAGCCCCATACGCACTTCTAGAAGATATTTTAAAAGATATTGTTCAGAAAGGCTTGTTCCCTCAATATAGTTAATGATGACCACCTGGGCCGCCGACAGGGGGGTGCCAGGGGTACAGCTGTCCCAGACCCCGGCCTCTGGAGGGGACCGGGCAGCTGCCCACAGTGGCACGGCACCACCCCCCGCACCCGCACAATGCATCCCATACCCGGCGCAGGCAGCCAGGCACGCACAATACACAGTGCAGCCTGCAGAAAGCCAAGCCTAGGATACAGAGGAGCTCGGCGCTCTTCAGGCTGCACTGTGCTGTGAGTGCTCCGAGTCCCGTCTCCCGACATGAAGGAGGGAGAAGATGCTGCGCTGCCACTGCTTGAGCCTGGGAGATGTTGTGCCGCCACCACCGCTGGTAAGTAATAGTATTTGGGGGGGTAGGGGGAGGGGGAGGCGGGGTGCCAGCGCACGTGAGGGGGGTGGTGCCACTGGCTGAAGGTCAGTCCCGGGCCCCAACATTACTAGTGACCCCTCCCATCTACTGAACTTGGGGGTCAATTTTGGCTATATAGCTAATGACCCGCATGTTTAGCAGGTCCAGGTGATGTCACTGAACGATACATTTTACAGACATCGTTCAGTGTGTACACTCTTCAGTGTGCACTTCCAGTTCTTGCTTCCTTTTTCTTTGCACATTGTCTAACAGACTGTTTACGCACGTTCTATATGGAAGCAGATGTTCTGCAGCCTCTGTATTCACATCACTTTAGGGAACGTGAGAAACAAAATCAATTTGGTTGTATTACATCATTTATTGTCACAATGGCCCTTATTCTGATCGGTGCGTACTTTCCCGAATTATTTCGGTGCGGTCCGCACGCCACGCTGTGCGGTGGCGTACGGCTAACGTCCGTAGAAACGCCCACGTGTCCTCCGCATTCGGACGGACTTACTCTTTAAGAACAGGGCGTGTGTACGGACGACATACAAACCGTGCAAGCACGGTCATACCGCGTCAGAACGTACGGGAAGCTGTCCGTACACCCAGATGCGGAGTATTTACGCTCACATGACCCACTTAGGCAATTAGGCAACCTCCTGAAAAAGGGATTGTTATCAATTTCAATCAATTAAATGCTCATCTATACTGACCCACATTCCTACTACATTCATGACACACATTAACCCTTACAGCATGTGACCCTAACATACATCTATATACACTATTTACATTTTGCTTATTTAAAAGAATTTAAACAAGTTACACATATACTTTTGCATGTTAGAAAAAAACACTGACAACTTTGAACTTTAAATAACTATTTATTATAATACAAATGAAAAAAAAAAGGGCCATAAATTAATTCTCCGCATCAATTAGGCGGTCCATTTCGGCCAACATCTGGCGCATCAGGCCTCGCATTCTTAGGAGGGCCCCACGGCGACCCTCCTCTGCTTGGGCAGGCTCATCTGTGGAGGAAATCCAAATAGAAAAATGAATAATGATATTCATGCATACATTTAACATAGTCAAACCTACATTTTAAACATGCACCGTGACAGGTGTGTGTGTATATGTATATGTATATATATATATATATATATATATATATGTATATATAGACACATATATAGAACTATATATATGAGACATACACCTATACATACATGCATACATACTACGGGATGAAGTTAATTTCCTGGCGGTCGGGATCCCGGCGGTCGGAATCCCGACACTGGAATCCCGACCGCCGAAATCCCGAAACTTTCTCCCTCCGTGGGTGTCCACGACACCCATAGAGGGAGAATAAAATAGCGTGCCGAGCGTAGCGAGGCACCGGGCCCGCTGCGTGGCGAGCGCAGCGAGCCCGCAAGGGGGGGCGATCCATGTCCCCCCCTTGTCGGGATTTCGGCGGTCGGGATTCCAGTGTCGGGATTCCGACCGCCGGGATCCCGACCGCCGGGATCCCGACCGCCGGGAAATCATATCGGATCCCATACGACATGTAAAGCCTGATTTTGGCCCTCTACCCTTTACTCTGTAGAACACCTCACAGTCATACTGCTCCTTCTCAATCCAAACCCACCCATGACTAAGCTCTGAGAAGCATGTCACGCGCTGCACCAATCACAATTCTGCAAACAAAGTTCAGTGTCTGTTATATGATGGAGCCTGGCAGGGGAGTTACACAACTCTCAGGAATGCTCAGTACATTTGTGCAATCAAGCATGGCTTGCCTGCTGATGGTCTGCTCCAGAAATCATTGTCATAATGCCAGTTAGGGGAAGCTGCAGCACTAACCCACTCCCATGCTCAAAAGCATTACTAAGACCAAATCAACACACAATTATGGTGAAAAACATACATGCAGACTGCAGGGGGTGGTTAGCTAGAGGAGGGCCCAGGGGCACTGACCACTTGTTACTCCAGTCTAAGCCACGCCTGTCCATACTCCATTTATGCCATACTGAATCTAGTTTACAAAGATCAATCACCAGTAAACTCTACTCACCTATATGAGGCTACAAATTGTATGCAAGCAGCAGGGACATGTAACCCTTACATGAGCAAGTCATCACCTTCTTCCAGGATACAGATTAACTACACAGGTTCAGTGGCACTTAAAATCGACCTGACAGCCATCCGCACAACCTGTGTCATTAATATGTGTTCAGGATGAAAGGGATGGTTTGGCCACCCTATCTAACCCCAAAGTGTGTCTGTTGCTATCCAGTTTGTTTTATCACTTTATAGTATTGAAAAAAAAACAATTGAATCACCAGTGCTACAAAGCAAATAGAAGATGACAAAAGGAATAATGAATCTTTATGTATACATACCACTTTCCTCCGCCTGCGCCACCTCACAGGCCTCCTCATCCTCCTCTTCTTGGTGGTCCTCCGCAGCTGGCACCACCTCCTCTTCAGCTGGTACCACCTCCTCCTCCACCAGCTCCTCCTCCTGTGGCACCACCTCCTCCTCCACAAGCTCCTCCTCCTGTGGCACCACCTCCTCCTCCACAAGCTCCTCCTCCTGTGGCACCACCTCCTCGCCCATCTCGGCAGTGCCCTCCTCCTGGGCCTAGGAGGCCTCTGCCTGCTCCCGGGCCTGTCTTGCTCGATCACGTGCTGTGTTTGGGAAAAGTAAAAAAGTGGCAATTAGTGGTAATTTGTATTAAGCCTTATCAACCTATAAATGCAAAGGTTATAAGTACAGATAATTGTACAGGCAAACAGCTCCTTAGTGGCCTTTACAAAACACAGCCTGTAACATGGCAGGTATGCTGTGACATTTGGGCCATTGTAAGCATCACAAGCATTAATCCTCCCCAATAACATATTTTATGACCATTACAGGGTGTCAAACAGGAAGTAGCACTCATATATTGTATGCCATGTTTAACTCATGATCAGGCTGGTGACCTTAGTGGCTTAATTAATGTCAGGTAAGCAATCATGTCCAAATGGCCATTTACTGTAGAAACACTCACATCTAGCAATGCTGGCCCTTATTTGCTGAAGCTTGTCTGGCTCCCTGCACCTCAGGTCAGACCACCGCCGCTCCAGCTGAGCGATGGTCCGCCGCACCTGGGTGCGTGCGAATATGCGGCGGATAGGCATTGCGTTTTTGCCTATTAGTTATAAATGGGCCCGCTCGCCCCAGCCTGGTCTCCATAACGGAGACCAGTGTCCTGAGCTCCGCAGCTGAGAACGGTGCTGCTCTTCCATAAGCCGCCATCTTAGCAATGGCACAAATCAAACAATCATGTGCTGTCATTGGTTGATCAGAGTGATATTTGGTATTAACTTTATTGTTCATTTTTACACTAACAGCGTGTATGCGCCCGAACAGACGGCTAACCCATTGCATCGCACACCATCCTAAACAGAAAGTGTCAAATAAGATGGGAACCCATTATATAGAATCTATAACAATCACCAAACATGGGTATAAGCAACAGGTGAAATAGTCTGCATCACTAGACACTTACACATAACTCAACAAGGTACTAAACAGCTATTTTAGAATGAAAGTTATGCAGCCGAAACATAGCAAATAGTGGCAGACCTTTTGCCAAAATAAGGCCATGCTGCCATGTGTACACTTACCTTCTACTGGGCCATACTACAGAGGTGGAATGAAAAGTAGCTAGCATCCAGCCTGAATTTGGAGTGCTTTCACATGTGATTTGGATGCTAGCACTGATTACTTGTGGCTAAGTGGTGGACTGGATTTACATATGGAATGGGTAGTGTCAGTTGTACTACATACCAAACAAGTGCACAGTACAGATGTACATTCAAATATACATTTCATGTGTGACCTCAGTTTTATTTGGTCTTTGGTGTTCAAATCTGCATTTAGCTACTAAATCAGACTTACTCAGTTTGCCAGGTTTTTGTGAAATATTTATCCACACCAAGGGGCGTGCCGTATGCACCGCACGGTTGACGCTGCCGTACGGAACGCGGCCGTACGGAACGCAGGTTGCAGCTGATTAACGCCAATTACAGAAATAGTATTTAAAGTGGTCCTAGAAATGCAAACAGTTGTTGCAAACATGGCTGGCTCAGAGTCAGAGGAAGAACAGGTGGTGCAGAACCTCTTGTCCCGCATGGAGTCCAACACCACCTATGTCCCCCTCAACCCAGAGCAGCCAGATGGGCCATCAACATCAGGTCAATCAGCAGCTGGCCCATCCTCAGCATCAGCAGAATCATTGGGAACACAGCAGGTGGCTTCCCAACAGAGTAGCCAGGCCAGCACTTCAAGTACAGCAACCGGTGGCCGTGGCCGTGGCAGTGGCAGTGCCAGTGGTCGTGCCCGTGGCCGCGATCGGGCAACAGAGGAACCAACCACAAAAAACATGGCATATGAACCGCAGGAGCTTGACATCCTGGTGACCCGGGCACGTGATTTGATAGAGTGCGCACCGGTAAAGTTGACACACACAAGGAGATGGAAGATCTGGGAGGAGATAATGGTGGAGATTAATGCGGTGGCTCCACAAGTTCGTGAGGCAGAGCACGTTAAGAAGAGGCAAGTACATGTGTGTTACATTTGAGCAGAACAAGTCCAGTAATGTTTACATTCAATATTAGATGGAGTTGGTCAATGGGTGGTCACGTTGCTTGGAGGCACAGACATGTTTGCCATGATATTGAATTGATAGTTATTGTAGGGTGACTGTGGTTGTATCTTCTAAGGGTTGTTTTTCCAAATTAATATAATCTAAGTTTGGTGTCAGGAGGCACATGTTGTATTATGTTTCAGATTGCAATGGGTGCTACAGCAAACATGAGGAGTGACATGTATTAATATGTACACTTTGATTGCAGGTGGCACGACTTCAAAGGCAACCTCAAGAAGAAATTGACCCAGCGGTGGGAACACAGCCACACCTCTGGGGCTGGCCCCATGCCTGCCAAGCTGAAGCTCACCCCCCTGGAAGAGATGGCACAGTGCTGCATAGCAGTGGAGGAGGTCCAGGGGGTGAGCACCATAGACAGCGAGTCCCCAGCGGAAGTGATGGCTTCTACGCTTGAAGGTAATTATTTGCCAGGCCATAAGTAGATGTTTTGAATTTTGCATGGAATGTGTGGTAATTGGTATTTTCTCGTTCAACAGCATCCCCACCGCTTGGTCAAGAATCTCTTGAGGAGGTTGTGGAGTCTGTGCCACCTGGCCCCAGTAGCAGGCCTGTGCAGCAGCAGCCGGCAATGTCCGCGGCTGAATTGACCACGTGGGGGCATGTGCTAGAAAGTATTGTGCAGCAGAGAGAGTCGGCATCAGAGCGGGTGCGTAGGGCCGAGGAGGTGCTGCAGGGTTTGACCACCAGCCAGCAGAGTATTGCTGCGAGCATGCAGGCTATTGCTGCTAGCCTGCAGGTGCTGGCTGATCAAGCCCTGCGGCAAAATGAACTCCTCCTCCGCCATAATGAACTTATGGTGGAGCTAGTTACCACCAATAGGGTCCTAATGTCACCTGCTTCTGGTGCATTACCACCATCATCACTCCCTGCTGCCAGAGGGGGAAGAAGATCCCCCCCCTCCCCAGCATGTGCTCCACGTGACACAACATCTGACTCTGGCCGTGGGCGAGGCCGAAGAGCTGCTGCACGTGGCAAGGAGCCTGCCAGGGGCAAACGTGCCCGCAAATGAACTTGTGTCCCCATTAATCTCCACCGTTATGTCTTCCCAAATCTTCCATTGAGCTGTGTATGTCAGCATCCTGTGTCAAAATCCGTGCCGAGGGTCACCACATTTGCCCGCGGTTCAAATGTCATGTTTGGTTCCCCTGTTGCCCAGTTTCGGCTAGCATTACTGTGTGCTGTACTTGAAGTGTTGGTGCTCTACTTTTGTTGTGAAGCCACCTGATGTGTTCCTAATGATTCTGCTGTGGCTATTTATTATATATTATTTACTTTTAGTCCTGTTATGGTACCATTTATTTTGTGATGGTTTCGAAATTATTTTCTAAGTTTCTTTAATAAATGTTATTTTGGCCCCACAAATGTCTGTATTAATTGATACATGCAGAAGTGACATGTGTATTAGTATTATTAATATTAAGTTGTGTTCATTATTTGCAGTGTAAAAGTGTGTGACAAGTGCAGCATGTAATGTTCCCTTTAAGCTGCAATGGTTCCAATTGAAGCAGTGAGAAGCGTGTAATTAACAAGTAATGAGTAAAGTAGGTGATTGTATTGTGTTCAGCTGACATTGGTTGACGTGCATCCGTCCTGATTAGGCGTTCCGATTGCCTAGTGCATGACCGAGTGGTGTCCGCTAAGCAATACTAGCCTTTTGGACACCGCACATTTCTTCCCTTTTTGTTCGCGTGCATTCGGCGTGCTGTCCGAATGCACGCCTACCAAAATAAGTGTACTCCCCCGTGTCCGCCCATGTTTCCGCCCAGTTTAGCCCACTTTAAAACTACGCCCCTGTGTCATTCCGCATGACGCCCATAACACGCCCATATTGGCCGAGTGATTGCGGTGCACATTTCTGTACGGTATTAGTGAGAACAAGTACGGAGACCATGCGTGGCACATGCGCATGGCGTTCCCCACGCATGCGCAGACGGCTACAAAACGCGATCCGAAAGAATTCGGGAAAGTACGCACCGATCAGAATAAGGGCCAATATCATTGTTTAAAGTGTGCTCCCTGGACCAAAGAAAAACGTGCCATGCGATGCGATGCGATTTCATTACGCAGAATAGCCCACTACGAAAAATGCGTAGTGGTCGCCGTGCTTATACACAAGCACCCAAGCAGCATGTACACAGAGAATATACACACACATAGCATACACACATTCCTTTAACGTAAAACAAACATCATTACAGTTAGTGGCATAATTACCTTACCCCCGGCATATACAGTACCACACACCATGCCTCCCCACCCTGGCCAGCTCTGTCCGACTCCAACAGCCTCAGTCACAAGGAGCACTTCATGCAGTCCAGCCGGCAGCCTGTCTCATTGTTCTATTAGGAAGACCAGCACAGCTGCTGTCAGCTTTGTTCCCCTTCGCCGTAAGGACTTAAGGAGGAGAGGGGACAGGGAGAGCAGGAGCAAGGTCAGAACAAGGGACCAAAAAGGACCCTTGTGGCCTCGCTTTGCTCGCCACGCTTCGGGCATGGAGGGCTTATTCCTTCATTATCCACGCCACCACTGGTTGCCTTTAGTAACCAGGTGGCGATCAGAGCGAGCCACCGTTCCCAAAGTCCCTTGTTCCTCCTCTCCCCGACCCCTCTCCTCCCCCGGTCCTTATGGCGAAGGGGAACTAGTCACAACCAAGCCATCTCCCTCATTCTCCTGAGATGCTGGCCGCTTATTCGGCTGCAGCTACCAACATGCGTCTCCAGAAAGGTAAGTAAAAAAATAATGGGTGCTTTTTGGCCAACCTGCACCACACACGTTGCCACCATATTGGAAACGCCTATGCTGCAGATTATTCTTTTGTAGAAGATAAAATGCATCAATAATTAACATTATTCTCGGCAAGTAAATGATTTATTTCCTAAATGTACTTTACAACAATGAATTTGATTTCTGAGTTAGACTTTGGTAGTAATGTGTCAGAATGGCCTGAATAATATGAATTATTAACTCACTAATACAGTCCAATATTTTACTTAACAGGGAATCTTTAGTTAATGGACTTTAGTTATTATATTTAATTGATGAATCTTAGGGTTTATTCATTTCTCTTTATTAATTCTTTAATTTAGTTTTGTAATCACACAGGCCTAAGCTGACAGTGATGCAGTATATGCTCTATGCATTCTATGATGTAACAGTAAGAGTAGCCTTTTCCAACTGTATAATAGATTATAGTGTGTATGCAACAGTTTGCTCTAATGAGAAGTCCTTAGTGGCATCCGCTGAACAGAATTCTCATATAAGTTCAGTTTCAGCACCTTCCTTGCAGAAAAGTATATTATAACTTTCTTATTCTTAATTTTAACATGATCTTTGCTAATTTTATTATATGCCGCATGTAACTAAAGGATACATTTAGTAAGAAAGGAATTATATTGAAGATGGGATGTTGCCCGTAGCAACCAATCGAATTCAGTCAAATCTGATTAGTTGCTATGGGCAACATCCCATCTTCAGTAGAACAACATCTTTGTAAATGTACCCATTACACTCCGGTAGATGGTAGAATTTTAGTTTAAGTTCTATAGTATGAGTATAGCCCCGTACACACTAGACGATCCTGCCTGCGACCAATACGGTTAATGATATTGGCCACAGACACGGGTGGTCGAATTGAGTGTACACACTAAACGAAATTGGTAAACTTCATTCTGTGACGTCACCAGGACCCGCTGAACATGCAGGTCATTGGCTATATAACCAAAATCAACCCACATGTTCAGTAGATTCGATAAATTACTGCAAATTCACTCATCAGCGATCAACTATGAATCAGGCCCAATGTGCGCATGTGCACAGCGTCTATTCACAGCTGCCCTGCTTGAATAATGGGGCCTGCCAGCTTCCCTCCCCCAGTGTGGGACCCTGCGGCCCACGGGTTGGACAGTCCCAAAAAAACAGTACTGTTCCTTGAAAATTGTTAAAGTTGGGATGTATGGTCTTCAGCATGAGTCCCTACTCATTCCACGGGTGGGCCCTTCATGCCGCAAATCCAACACTGGCTATAATCTTGCATCCAACAGGAGACGGCATTAAAGTGAATTTGAATATTGTCATATTAATAAAAATGATTCTGAATTAGAAAAGATTCAGACTACTGCAACCAGGGGCTGGCTGGCAACTTTTAGCCTAGGGGGCAAGTCCAGAGCACTGGCCCATAGCCCCCCCCCCCCCCCCCCACACACACTTTCTGGAAGACGGAACGCTTGCGCGCGCCAGAGGCAGGCCGAAAAATTAGACTTGTGGCCTAACATAAGGGGGCGTGGCCTATTCCATGATTGTATTGTGTACCTGCAGATTGCACATTGTGATGCTAATTACACATTATGCCGCACACCTTGATGCCCATTACACTCTATAATGTGATGGCAATTACCCAATGATCCCCACACTGTAATGCCCATTACGCCCCATAACATGATGCCCATTGCACTGCACAATGTGATGTCCACAGTGCCAGATTTGCCCCCACAGTGCCAGATATTCCGCCACAGTGCCAAATACACATATGCCCCCACAGTGCCAGAGACACATATGCCCCCACAGTGCCAGATATGCCCCCACAGTGCCAGAGACACATATGCCCCCACAGTGGCAGAGACACATATGCCCCCACAGTGCCAGAGACACATATGCCCCCACAGTGCCAGATATTCCCCCACAGTGCCAGAGACACATATGCCCCCACAGTACCAGATATGCCCCAACAGTGCCAGAGACACATATGCCCCCACAGTGCCAGAGACACATATGCCCCCACAGTGCCAGATATGCCCCCACAGTGCCAGATATTCTCCCACAGTGCCAGAGACACATATGCCCCCACAGTGCCATATATGCCCCCACAGTGCCAAATATACACATGCCCCCACAGTGCCAGATATTCCGCCACAGTGCCAAATACACATATGCCCCCACAGTGCCAGAGACACATATGCCCCCACAGTGCCAGATATGCCCCCACAGTGCCAGAGACACATATGCCCCCACAGTACCAGATATGCCCCACAGTGCCAGAGACACATATGCCCCCACAGTGCCAGAGACACATATGCCCCCACAGTGCCAGATATGCCCCCACAGTGCCAGATATGCCCCCACAGTGCCAGATATTCTCCCACAGTGCCAGAGACACATATGCCCCCACAGTGCCATATATGCCCCCACAGTGCCAGATACACATATGCCCCCACAGTGCCATATATGCCCCCACAGTGCCAGATACACATATGCCCCCACAATGCCAGATATTCCCGCACAGTGCCAAATATACACATGCCCCCACAGTGCCAGAAACACATATACCCCAGTGCCAGAATTTGCAACTCACCATTGTTGCTGTTTCAACTATATCTGCTGCTGCTGATGCTGCTGCTGGGGGAGGGGTGGCGGGGGAGAGCGCAGTTCATGCCCCTCCTGCCCACACCCTGCAGCCCCAGTCCGGTGCAGGCCGCGCACCTCCTCCAGCTCTCCTGCGCTGGCCGCTGCTTCCAGAATCCAGAACACGGCCGCGGCTACAGGAAAATGGCCGCCGGCCTCCTGCACTAAGGATATGTCCTCAGTGCAGGGGGCCGGCGGCCATTTTCCTGTGGCCGCGGCCGTGTTCTGGAAGACGCGGCCAGCGCAGGAGAGCTGGAGGAAGTGCGCCGAGCGGCCCGCAGCAGGTGGCTGGGTAAGCGGCCCGGGGGGCACATGGCACCCTGCCCCCCGGCCCAGCCCGCCCCTGACTGCAACATGTGTCTCATCAGATGTACTAACAGTGCTTAGTACTGTGGCTTGTCCGCAGTGACTTATTTACGACCTCACTAGCACTAATTGCTTAAGACTTTCCTTTTAAGTTTAGGCGCATCTAATAGCCTGTAATTTCTACAATCGTTGTTTCTAGAAATTAACACTGATTTTCCATGTTGTTCCTTTTTTGCTTCATCAGCTTTCCCTTAGAAATGATTGGTCCTATGCAGGGTGCATTGTCTGTAGCGGCTATTTGTAGTCCGCTGATGTATAGATCATGCTTTAGCTTTAATTACTGCATGGAACAGCATTAAAACTGTCGGATTCTACTCAATCACTATATTGAATTTGACATAATACTGTACATACTGTGCACTGCCTGGATGTGGGGCTACCTACATACACCTCCAGCATGTGGGAGCCACCTACTCAAACTTCTAGTATGTGGGGGCCACCTACACACACTACCCTGACATGGGAGGGTCTTATAAAGAGTAAGCTGAAGCCTATAAACACAGGCCATGTAGATGAACCAGTATAAAGGCCCATATACACTAGACCGACATGTTCTAAGGACAAGTCGCACCCAATTTCCATGGCATGCTGTAGGCAGAGGCGGGAGATGGGCAGGGGAACAGCGAGAGCGGGGCAGAGGGAGCTGCAGGAGAAACACCCCCCACAAAAAAAAAACACACAAATTAATGGGCAGCCACTGATTGACAGAGAGCTATCCCAGCCAATCAGTGGCCGCCTATTGGTTTGTACTTTGGTTTTGTTGGGGGGACAATTCAAACAGTCTGGTTTAAATGTTTAAATTAATTTTTTTAATTAAAAACCGGGCTACATTGAATGTTAATGTTCATATTTTAAAGCGGCTCAACATTGGATCTGCTACTAATGCTAGGGCTGTTGACCCTGACTAGACGTTGGGCTTGAAAGGGTTAATGGGAGTAGATTGGACATTTGGTGCTAAATCTGCTAAATGGAAAGAATGCTCCCCAATTATGGGGTTTGTAATTCTATTTTATGACGCAGCTATATATATTTATTAATGCATTGTTCCGATTTATATAGTTACACAGGTAATAATAGTATGTAATGTATACACAACTGTGAATGAATTTATTTGTAATATTTAAAACAAATTGTATCCATTTTTAAAAATTGCGATTTCTGAGAAGATTGGTGCATAAGTGATAGTTTATCTTGTCAAGTAGCATCTATACTGCAAAGATAATAATTGCTGCCTTCATAAGTGTTCCACTTGCTGTGATCTAGGTATTTAATATAGATATGATGATATATACAGTATGTAACCAAATCATGCAACGCTGTACAGACGAAGAACTAGATACAGTACATTAGCCCAACTGCAGTTTCATTACATTATCTAAACCTGACATTTCTAACTGTTGATCGTATCAATGAAGCAGAAAAAATCCTTTATACAGATGGCAACAGAACTGCCATCCGCCAACTGCCGTTATCTGCCGTAAGAAGGCGCACGCGCACAAGACACTCGCACGCCCCGTTCTGACTGAGCCCTCCGTCGCCCTCTGCACCTCCCCTGCAGCCCCATCCCCCGATTCCTGCCCGTCTTTCTGAAGCAGATATGGGCAGGGAAAGCACTCCCGACGCCGTGTTGATGGGTATGTGTATCTACGTCAGCCTGCGCCAGGTAAGGGATTCTGGCAATTCCATGAGCTGGCTGAGAGGCGCTCCATCTGTATACTGTTTAGGAGATAATCCTGACTGTATATGTGGCTTAACTCATAAACAATTTACTGAGGGAGATGAGAGAAAAAGGTATACAGCGCTTGGGTTAGACTGAATGATAACCAACTACAAGTGACAATAGAAATACATTTATTGCATAAAACATCAATTAGAGAATTCTCTATGAATAAAAAAGGGGGAAAGAAAAATTGGAGAAAAACAGTAAAAAACTGTATAGGTAATTTAAAAAACAGTCATTGCATGCATATTTGCTCCAGTGAAAGGAATGGCAGTTCGTGGGTACCAAGGTGTTAGGTATAATTACCAACGGTGATGGTCAGATGTGAAGACCTCTATATTGCAGAAGGATAATCATGATGGTTCCGGTGTATTACCCAGCATGTGGATCCAAGTTAACTCAAGGTGTTTGGGTAGGATTGGCAGGTATGATGATTGGAGAAACACTGTCTGGAATCATTGCAGGTGGAAATTGAGATCTGTGGAAGCACAAGTGTGGAGGAAGCTGGTCTGGAATAGGAGTTCACCGAGGTGTTGGCTGGAGCAGGGTAAATGGTGAGGCTCAACGTGTTTCGACGTGGTAACACGTCTTCTTCAGGAGCAGTAGTACTAGGACTAAATAGAGCAGCACAAATCAGTGTGCCTATGGAATTCCTCATTTGACACATTACTTCTCAATAAAAGGACACTCTTTGGATTACATAGCTGCCAAAATCAAGCAGTTCTTATCTGCAAATAAAGCAGCAGAATCCAGCAAGCCCAAAGAATATGAGATATTTACTGCCATACCTTTCTGAGTCACACAGTCTGTCGTAGCAGTTTACCTGCAAATAGAGCAGCATAATATACCTTTGTTCCACTCAAAAGAAATCATCCATTTATTCAACACGATTGATTGCCACATAAGCTACATAGTCGCTGTAACTTAACATCTTATAAGACAAGGCAACATTACCAATTGGAGTCTAACAAACTCTCTCCAAAATAACACCAAAATGTAGCACTCCCAAAGGTGATAGATATTCAGAGAGAGCAGAGTCTCACAGTACCAGTGTACCATAACACTAATAGTAAATATACTATTACAAGTGTCCGCAGTACCGACAGTACTGGCACCTTGTTACTAGTACTGGGGCACCACACAGCATTCAGATAAATCCCTAAAAATCGATCATAACTAAGAATTACACACACAACGCGTGCATCTCAATTTTATTGTTCAATGTTTGTTTAATGTGTTTATGTGGTTAACATTTTCACCTAAACGGTTTTAAATGATACAACATTAAAAAGTATATTTTACTCGTTATTTCATCTTCTTTTTCTAGTGCTCCAACAAAAAAGACAATCCTTTCCCTTTTTTTTTTTTTGTACCACCATAAGGGAGAACCTCTATAAGTGAGACAAACACTTGAATCTGTATAGGTGAGAACACGGATAACACTTTTACACTGATTCGCCTGGTCGCACCCTGGATTTTGTACCCAGCGGCGACCTGGCTTGAGATGCCTTTATACTGGCATCACTAACCAGCATAATGACAGGTGGGTGATGTCATGGAAGGTGGGTCCTGAGTTTGCAACTTGGAGATGAGATCATCTCCCAGCACTGGCTATTTCATTGCTGTACCGTGAGCAGTGCTGAATCCATGTTCAACCCTGCTCACTACCTAAGTTGAAATGCTCACTCAACTTTTCAAGTGGGTACACTGCACAATATTGTGGGTTGCTGTGTGTTCATGTGCAATAACCTGGGATATCTATGGCAGTGGTATTAGTGAGTCCAAACATGCTGTCCCTTGAGATCCCGCTATTATTTTTATTATTGATGTTGATGTTGTTATTATTATTATTACAGATTATTTATATGGCATTACAGGAGTTCAGCAGCACCTAACAGAATACATAAACTAAAGAGCAAAAACAAGAAAAATTACTTAAGCTGTGTCCATATGGTGAGATTTTGTGTTTGATTACGGCTATATAGTCAAAATCGAATGGAAACTGAATGGACAGCATGCTCCTGTTTAGTGTAAATTGAACAGTGAAATAGACTGTGCAAGCAAGACTATATAGTACAGATCTGCACTATATAGTCAAAATCGAATTGATTTTGCTTGCAGCTCGATTTGATCCCATTCGAATCGTGTTCAAAACGCAAGCAACATCGCATCGTGTGTACACAGCATTACATGGCAAGACAACATAGGACAGGTACATGGTAAATAAATGTTTTAAAACATTTATGTTTTTAAGGGTTTTTTTTTTGGTTTATATTTTAGAATTTGCTGATTAAAAAGCCAATAATAGACCATTTTGTTGGTTTTTTTTTTTTTTTTTTAGTGATACCGGTGCCAAGGATTGTGAAACACTGACACATACCTCCCAACAATTGAAGTTAGTCCAGCGGAATTTGTGGCCTATGGAAAAGGGGGCATGGCCTGTACCTGCGATGCTGCCACGAGGCCACGCCCTCTTTTCCCCCGCTGTGGGGGCATGCCCAGCAGCCCTGTGAGCTGCTGGCTATGCCCACAGCCCCTCTGGCTGCAAAAAAAGATGACAGCGTCTATTCACAGACGACAGGGGGGACTCTCAACTGCCCCCTGACGCAGGACACTGCCAGCCGTGGGATGGACGCAGGAACATCCCAAAAATCTGGGACGTTCCCACGAAAAGTGGGACAGTTGGGAAGTATACTGATGTAGTGGGTGAAATTTAATAGGGTGAGAGAATCAGAAAGTGAGAGATTTGGTAATAAATCTCCAGATTTTTTTTAAAGCGGCAATCATTTACACTGCAAAACCAGTGTGATTTTGCAGTGTAAATGATTGCCACTTTAAAAAACTGGAGATTTCTTACCAAATCTCTCACCCTATTAAATTTCACCCCTTTTGTACTGTGCCAAGTTGTGTAGCTCATACAGTATAAGTTGTGTATACATACATACATACATACATACATACATACATACATACATACATACATTCATACTAGAGATGTGCACCGCCCACTTTTCGGGTTTTGGGTTCTGATTACCTTGAGGTTTTGGGTTATAATGGGTTTTGCCAAAACACCTCCTAAGTGTTTTGTGTTTGGATTTCTTGGGTTTTGGGTTCTGATTTTTTTGTGAAAAAAGCATAAAAACTGCTAAAATCGCAGAATTTTTTATTTTTTTTGCTCCTACGCTATATTAACCTCAATAATATTAATTTCAACTCATTTACAGTCTATTCTGAACAGCTCACACCTTACAATATTGTTTTTAGGGCAAAAGGTTGCACCGAGGTAGCTGGATAACTATGATAAGCCACACCAGTGTGCGGCACAAACACTAGACTGATATGGCACACTTAGCATACCCTCTAGGCTGATACTGCACACCTAGAATTACCCCTGGACTGATATGGCACAGGTAGCATCACCCCTGGACTGATACAGCACATTTAGCATCACCCCTGGACTGATATGGCACACTTAATAGCACCCCTGGACTGATACGGCACACAGCATTACCCCTGGACTGATATGGCACACAGCATCACCCCTGGACTGATACAGCACATTTAGCATCACCCCTGGACTGATATGGCACACTTAGCATCCCCCCTAGTCTGATACGGCACACCTAGCATCACCCCTGGACTCATACGGCACACCTAGCATCTCCCCTGGACTGATATGGCACGCTTAGCATCACCCCTGGACTAATACAGCACACTTGGCAGCACCCCATGAATTATACGGCAGACTTGGCTTACCCCAGGAATTTAACGGCACAGATGGTGGCACCCCTGACCTGATACAGCACACATGGAATTATACGGCACAGATGGCGGCACCCCTGGACTGTTACGGCACACATGGCGGCAGGCATGGAATTATACGGCAGACAAATTCCTGCAGTAAAAATAAAAATGTGTATTCTTTTAATTATAAAAAAAGAGCAGCACACCTTACTTAACAACACCCCATGAATTATACAGCACTCTTGGCTCACCCCTGGACTACAGCGCATTTAACAGCCCTTGCAGTAAAAAAAAAAAAAAAACACCTTAAATTTATTTTCATTAAAAAAAAGGGCAGCTCCCCTGGTCTGATATGGGACACATGGGGCACCCCTGGAATTATACGGCACACATGCGGGCACCCCAGGACTGATACAGGACACATGGGGGCACCCCTGGACAAATACAGTACACATGTGGGCACCCCTGGATGGATACAGCACACATGTGGGCACCCCTGGACTGATAGTACTGGTAGCCAGTGGAAACAGCAGATTGGAATTATATACTGCAATAAATACTGGTAGCCAGTGTCAACAGACTGGAATTATATACTGCGATAAATACTGGTAGCCAGTGGAAACAGCAGACTGGATTTTTATATACTGTGATAAATAATACTGGTAGCCAGCGGCAACAGCAGACTGGAATTATATACTGCGATAAATACTGGTAGCCAGTGGCAACAGCAGACTAGAATTATATACTGCAATAAATTAAAATACTGGTAGCCACTGCCAGTGGCAACAGCAAACTGGAATTATATACTGTGATAGGTACTGGTAGCCAAGGGCAACAGCACACTGGAATTATATACTGCAATAGGTACTGGTAGGCACTAGCCAGTGGCAACAGCAGAGAGCAGACTGCAGCTAGGCAGTGCAGGGCAGGCAGTGGCACTAGCAGCACCAGTGGACTATCACACTGTGACTGACTATACAGGAGCAGACTCAGCAGAGGCAGGCCCCAGCACAAAGGAGAGACAGAACACAGCACCAGTCATCCTTGCAATGGTGATGTCTTGATCACTGAGCAGTACACAGCAGCACGGGCCCCAGCAGAGACCACACACAGCAGCAGCACACCCTTCCCTACCCTTCTCCGAGATTGGAGTGAAGATGGCGGCGCGAGGTTACTGAATTTAAGGGTTCCGTGATCTCGCGAGAATCCGACGCCGGGCGATGACGTTTTGCCCGTGCGCCCGGATTCCAGTCAGGCGGGAAGCGCCGAGCACTGCTCATATCCGGGCCCGGATTGATGACGTCCGTGCTGGCTCGGATCTGGGGAATCCGAGCCCGCACATCTCTAATACATACATACATACAGTATAGCTGCCACAGTACAAGTTGCAATAGTGACTGCATTTCAGTTCTTTCAAGCAAGACACCTAGGTTTTAACAATATTACAAGTAGAAATGTAATCATAACTTTTATACATATTTCTTGTTACTCTGTATACTTACATAAAAGCACTAGTTTCTATTCTAAATGTCACAGTAAATTATTGTGTGCTATAGATTTCTATAAATCTCACTGCTCTGTTCATGACATCACATGTATTTTGGTCATGACTCGTGAGTGTACTAAGTGAAGTGTAATTGCCAGTTTTATCTACAGGTGACAAGTGTTTATGTCTTTCGCAATTCAGTGCCAGACCAAGCAACACTAAATGTGGATTCATATCTCTGTGACTTAATCGCAAGACAATAATCTTCCAGGCACCCGACCTTCTATGTCAACTCAATTTCAAGATGCAGCCATGATGATCAACAGCCTCAGTTTAATGACCCACTTGAACATCACACATTGTTTTACCCACACCTACAGAAACAGGGTAATGCTGTAAAAAATGTATAGCTGTCAAAAAATATTTTACAGCAGGTGAAAAAACTCCCTTGGGTGGTGGTTATCTCCCTGATGATCCTCATTCATCCTAAAAGACAGGTAACCTTTCAGATGAAATCTATCACGTACAAATAATTTATTGTCTGTGACTTTCCACTGTATCTCGCACCATTTGAAGCAATGACCTGGTTACTTATAAATCTGTACTCCCTTACCTGCCCCATCTGTAGTTCCACCCTTGACATTTTATATAAGTATCGCAATACAGCAAAAACTATTAATATTGTGTACCTTATCCACTTTAGATGGATAAGGATGTATTCCCAGTCCCTGTACTAAGGGCTCACCAGTACCCTCTGGGGTACCCCATATGTTTATATATGTTTATATATGTTTATATTTTCTATTCAAGTAGCACATCTAGTTCAAATTGCATGTGATACACTAAAACAGTATACGTAATTTGAACTAGATGCGATCTAACGTATTACAAAATGTGCGGCCTGCACATCGTTTTTTGACTCATGATATACGATGCGTGGAAACACGCACTGCATTGCAAGCCAGAAAAAACCACGGTGCAGTGTAAATTGCACTAAAAAGTTCAAAATTCAACCGACCATCGCAATAGTGATTGCCGGGTCGCTGTGGGGGCTAAACATCGCAAATACTGGGTCGCTCCATGGATGTGGACGTGTCATAATGCTGGGTGTGACCGAGCATTTGCGATGTGAATAATATAATGTTATCTATACACATATACAAAAACTGTAAGGGCGCAAAATAAACTACAGAATCAGTTTGCCTGTTCATTTCGGCATCAAGCAGAAACGTCTGGATGAATTTAGATTGTGTTTTCACTATTTTATAGCTTAGTGACATAGAAATAAACTGAGCATGTATGATCTCGATGTGACATTAGAGAGAGGAGCAGGGGGGCTTTAAGAGAGGAGGAGGCCCATGTGCAGCCTCCTCAATTAGGGCTCCCTCCTCCCTGCTGGGAGCAACACCAAACTGCACGCTCAGACTCTACTGCACATGTACAGACCTCTGAAAAATGGCAACGCGGCTCAGGGGCCCTTATTATCACACATCACACATATTATTATTATTATTATAATTTTATGTATAAGGCGCCACAAGTACAGGGAGACAAAACTTAACATTACAGTAAATAAATAACAAAAATAGAGTACAGGTAAAAAGAGTATCACAGTTCAATACACATTACAGCTTAAATGTAAGTAGTGAGCACTTAATCAACATACTACTAGGGGCTGGTGGCCAAAGATGGAGATGAATATGTGGATGAAGATGGTCGCTGAGTGTTTGAGTATGGGAGAGCAGTGAATGAAATGTGAAGAGAAGTGGGCTTTGACAACAGGAGGGAAGAGGGCCCTGCTCTGAAGAGTTTACAATCTTGTAGGAAGGGGAGACAGACGGATTACGGCCCAGATGCACTAAGCTTCAAAAGTGATAAATGGAGAATGATAAACAACCAACCAATCAGCTCCAGTCTGACATTTTTCAAACTCAGCCTGTGACATGACAGATAGGAGCTGATTGGCTGGCCGTTTATCACTCTCCATTTTATCACTTTTGAAGCTTAGTGCATCTGGCGCAATGCAACATGAGGTGCAAGCAAGTGGGAGGTGGCTTGATAGCAGGATGTAAGCAGGTAGGGATAGTCATGGCATGAGGCAGAGGGTCAGAGGACCAGCCTAAGGACTTGGATATGCAGCGGAAAGGTACATTTTGGTGAATAGGTGAGTTTTCATTGCTCGTTTGAAGCTTTGCAAGGTCAGGGAGTGAGTGTGTTCCACTGAAGCGGTGCAGCACGGGCAAAGTTCTGAACTCTAGCATGGGAAGTAGTGATCAGGGTGGAGGAGAGATGACAGTCATTGGCCGAACATATAAAGGACGGGAGGGGGTATGAATGGAGAAGAGGTTGGAGATATGTGGAGCAATGGAATTAGAGATGCCCTGTATGTGAATGTGAGGTGTTTAAAGAGAATTCTAGAGGGAAATGGGAGCCAGTGCAGATTTTGATGAAGAGAAATGGCAGAAGTTGAGTGGCGGGAGAGGAAGATTAACCTGGCTGCAGAGTTAAGGACAGATTGGAGAGGAGCCAGTTGGGAGCGAGCAAGGCCAGTGAGGAGAACATTGCAGTAGTCCTGCTGTGAGATGACCAGTGAGTGGGTGATAAATTTAGTTGCACTCTGGGAGAGAAAAGGCCTGATGTTGCTTAACTGGAACCAACAAGAATGGGCCAGAACTTGCATATGGGGTGCAAAGGAGAGGAAGGAGTCAAGAGTGTCATCTAGGCAGCGGTGTTGGGAACAGGAGAGTGTTGTTAACAATGAGATATTAGTAGGGGGTGTAACTCTAGGTGGGGGAAAAATAATGAGTTCAGCTTTGTCCATATTGAGATTCAGAGAGCGCTCAGACATCCAGGAGGAGATGGTGGAGAGGCAGTTGGAAACCTGAGAGAGAGCAGTGGGGGACAGATCAGGAGATGAGAGGTAGATTTGTGTGTCTTCCGCATAGAGATGTATTGAAGGCCAAAGGAGGTAATGAATGCACTCAGTGAAGGGGTGTACAGGGAGAACAGAAGGGGGCAAGGACAGATCCCTGAGGACACTGACAGGAGGAATGGAAGGTGGTGAGGTGGTGCCAGAGGCAGAGACTGAGAAGGAACGTCTGGTGAGGAAAGAGGTAAACCAGTCAAGGACAGTGCCAGACAGGCCAATATTTTGGAGTGTGTGGCGGAGGAGAGGGTGATCAACAATGCCAAAGGCAGCAGAGAGGTCCAGAAGGATAAGCAGAGAGCAGTGGCCCCTGGATTTAGCTGACAGCAGGTCATTGGCGACTTTCACCAGGGTGGTCTCAGTGGAGTAGAAAGGGCAAAATCCTTATTAAAGGGGATCAAGGATGGAGTGGTCAGAGAGGTAGCTGGTGAGATGCCTGTAAACCAGCCGTTCAATTAGTTTGGAGGCGAATGGGAGAAGAGAGATATGGCGGTAGCCTGTGGGTGATAAAGGGTCCAGGTTGGGCTTTTTAAGAATAGGTGAGACTAGAGCAGGGGTGGATTGGTAAATAAATCCAGCCCAGGAAAAATCTTGAAGCAGCCTGGGGGGGGGGGGGGGGGTACCGCCACTTACTGAGCTTCAGTGAGTCTGCCCACTGCCACGCTGCAGCTGCTTCTGTTCACCGCCATGCAGCACCTGCTTCCGTCCACTGCTACCCTGAAGCTGCTTCCACCCACCCCCATGCTGAAGACATGACTGAAGAGCGACCCATGGCCATCTTCACAGCAGTCAAAGCCGCATCCTGTCATTGCCATATTTACTTTGGGCAGCCAGGAGTTGGTCGCTGCAGCTGTGGCCGCTAACTGCTGTGGTAGCTTGGTCGGCGGCCCAGTCAGGGGGTAAAGCGGCAGCCCAGCCCGAGATTGCATCTGGTGACTGTGGGTCTGGGCAATGAGGGGGGAGGGGAGGATGAGAGGGTGAAAGAAAGCAGATTGTGGTCAGAGAGTGGGAAGGAAGAATTAGAGAAATCAGATAGATTGCAATGGTGGGTGAAGATGAGCTCAAGGGAGTGTCCGAGATTATGAGTGGTGGTGTAGGTCCATTGAAAAAGTCCAAAGGAGGCGGAAAGGGCAAGAACATTAGAGGAGGCAGCATTATTGATGGTAATAGGAATTTTAAAGTCACCAAGGATATTAGAGGGGACGTCGGAGGCAAGAAAGTGTGAAAGCCATGCAGCAAAGTTATCAAGGAAAGGGGAGCAATGGCCGGGGTAGATCACAGCCACAAGGAGGTGAATGGGGTAGAAGAGAAGGCTAGTGTGTACCTCAAAGGTGGAGAATGTGAGGGAGGGCTCAGGAGGGAAAATGCGGAAGGTGCAATTGGGGGAGAGAAGGATACCCACTCCTCCACCCTGGTGGCCATCAGGTCTGACCGAGTGGGTGAAGTAGAGGCCTTCATAGGAGAGGGCAGCAGGGGAGTTAGTGTCAGAGGAGTAGAGCCAGGTTTCAGTGATGGCGAGAAGGTTAAAAAGGAGATGAAGAGGTTGTGGAAAGTTGGAAACTTGTTGCAGATTGATCTACCATTCCACAGGAGAAAGGAAGGTGTGACAGGGATTAAATTGTCTGGGTTGTGGGTGTGTGAGTGGTGTGTGAATTGAGAGGGGGTGAGACCTGACAGTGAGGACTGGTATGGGACACGATAGAGGAGCCATATTTCCAGTACAGACGTTGTTCAGAATAGCAATATAAAATGGAGACGGTGTGGCCTAGAATGAGCAGTGAGAAGGTGATGTACTTTTAGGCGAGGAGTGCCTACAGAAAATATAGGAATATAAAGGATGACTGAAATTGTTACACAGTGATTGCAGTTAGTGTATAAGGGTGCCAGGTGCAATACTTATTATGAATACGTCACTGGAGAGGAGAAATAAAGGAAAAACCCGACAACTTACGCTCGGTACGTGCCAGTTCCGCTGAACAATAACAGACATCTACACGAGCGAAGTCAAGCACAAATGCTAATTAAACACAAAAGAGGACCTAGTTACATTATCATTGTCTTAAATTATTCAATGGCAATGTGGACAGAGGCCCTGGCACCTGGCGTGCCGTAGTAATGTGCTTTAAAGCATTTTAGCCATGTTAAGTTTAGAACAGTGCAATGATTTACATCACATTACTACAATGTTCAGTGGCAAATGAAGGATTTTTTAAGGGAGGTTCCCACATGTAATCCAAAATCTCACACTCTGCATTGGAGTAAGAAGGGGAATCTGGGGGAATGGTAAAATCCCTAAAAATTGTATTTTTATAAATTCGCTACTGTATGAAATAGAGTATTAATATTTAATAGTACAGATGGTCTATAGTATAGGCTGTTTCAAACATTTAAATCAAATAAGTGGTAAGGAAAAGGTTAAACATATAATAAATAAATACACAAACATTATAGAACCAGTACTGCACTTTCTAAGCTCACAATCTCCCACTTCATGGTAAGGCTCCTGTCTCTTCCTCCTGGCAGCTGCTCTCCATTGCGATATTTGAGGGCTCAGATCCACACTTATGGCGTGTACACATGGTGAAATTCCTTTGCTATTCGACTTAAGATTCAATTGCTATTAAATCTTTGCTAACCCTGTACTATTTACATACAATTCATACTATCTACATTCAGTTTGCACTATATAGTCATTGCTGCGCTGTCTGTTTGGCTTTTCGATTTCAGATGAATGGGAGCGCGCATACGCATCGAATCCCGATTTGATTTTGACTATATAGTCAAAATCAAATGTCAAATTGTACTGTTTGTACTTCATACAGTAAATGTGGTAGAAGAAGCTGGTACACTGGGCATGTGCAGCAGCTCTCCTCTGTCCCTTACACTGCATGATGTGGTGGCAGCTCTATCGATCATATTATATAGATCATATTATATACCAGTGTTATTGTTGTCATATTTTAAGGCACTTGTTAAGAGGAGGGGTGTTTCCAGGCAACCAGAACCCCCCCCCCCCCCCCCGCGTTTGTCTGTGCTGTGATGTACCTCTGCTGTCTACATTGTCATTGTAGACCTTATAACTATTAACAATACATATAGGGCCTTATTCTAGTTCACTCTTTCTGACAAAATCCTTAGATTAACAAAACCATGTGCACTGCAGGGGGGCAGATGTAACATGTGCAGAGAGAAGTAGATTTGGGTGAGTTATTTTGTTTCTATGCAGGGAAAATACTGGCTGCTTTATTTTTACACTGCAATATAGATCTCACTTTGAAGTAAAACCCCACCCAAATCTAATTCTCTCTGCACAAGTAACATCTGCCCCACCTGCAGTGCACATGGTTTTGTCCATCTAAGAAGGATTTTGTCAGAAAGAGTGAACTAGAATAAGGCCCATAGTACCAGTCCCATAGAAAAGTCTCCACAGAAAATGTATTTAAATACAAACACCTCTATTTCTGCTGTTTACATGAAATGTAAATCTTCTTTTCTGCAGTAATCTAAATGGAAATATCAATTGAGTAGTAAATGGCTGTGATTTGATAATATCCATAAGATAGATCTGAGTACTATCAGCTTGGAGGATCAATATGCAATTAGCTAATTAGCAGTGATTAGATAGTTGTGTTGATATTCATCAGCATCATTGCTTCTTATTGGATCAGCCCACCAGTACCCACAAGTGGTATTAGAAATTTCTGCAGTTCATAATTTTTATGCAAATGTAACACATCTGTGTGTTACATTTGCATAAAAATTCCCTTTCTCATACCTTCTTTCACAGGACGGTCCCACAGTGGCCCACTATAGGGGGAGTGTTGCTGGTGCTTCCACAGAATGCGGCAAAAATAGAAATAAACTGATGTTTGTTTTAAAGATCTCTAATCTTGGAGGGGTGGGATGTTCCCTTCTGTAATCAGGTAATGCTTTCTTAGCACTGCTCATCCTCATGCCCTGTCTCTAGGCATAGGGCTTCACTAAGCAATAATGCCTACTAATCTATATACTGTATAGATGTAAATATACGCAATTCAAGTTCATATATGTACAGTATCGAAATGTGTATCTTACCCACAGAAAATGGAATGGGATCATTCGTCAGACTGCATTTAGGTCTACAGTCATTAGGTCGACCCCACTAGGTCGACTGGCAGGAAGGTCGACCTGACTTAAGGTCGACATGGGCCAAGGTCGACATGACTTAAGGTCGAATTTGCATAAAGGTCGACATGAGGAAGGTCGACTGGTCATAAGGTCGACATGGGTTTTTCACTGTTTTTTTATCCGAATGTCGACACAGTCGGCATGGACACAGTTGGCAATGAGAATCGGACCCTCGCATCGCTCGCTTCGCTCGCAATGCTTCGGGCACGGTGCCTCGCTGCGCTCGGCACACTATTTTATTCTCCCACCACGCCCTAGTGGATTGTAGGGCATGAAATACCGCCTGTCGGCACATGTCGGCTCAAAAAACAGTGAAAAACCCATGTCGACCTTATGACCAGTCGACCTTCCTCATGTCGACCTTTATGCAAATTCGACCTTAAGTCATGTCGACCTTGGCCCATGTCGACCTTAAGTCAGGTCGACCTTCCTGCCAGTCGACCTAGTGGGATCGACCTAATGACTGTAGACCTAAATGCAGTCTGACGAATGACCGCATCCCCAGAAAATAATAGTTTAAACCCCTTAAGGCCTACTTATATATAATAGGCTTCCCGATCTAACATAACCACCGATCTGAGGGAATTGGTTGGGAAAGTGTCAGTGTCAGGGGACCAGGACTTTGTAATCATGTTGGGGGGGGTGTCAGGGTATTGACACACTTTCTCGCTGATATAGGGGACCTTTAGCTGGGTCAGGCTGCCCTTTTGGCACCTCTGACAAATCCCAGGGGGCCGATGGAATTGTGGGCCAAGCGTGGGCACAGAGAGAGCATGGATAGCTGCACAGCTTTCGGGACCTCCTTTACCCGTGTAAATCCAGCCCTCTGCCACTGGACTGGGGGTGTGCCGCACAGCCAGGTCCACGATTTGTGCATATCCAAAGGTGCCCGCATGCACAAATGCCAGGGCCGATTAGAAGGCCCAGTCCTTCACTGGCCTCTACCCGCTGTTAGAACCATAATTGCATTTGTATGTACATTATATTTTATCAGCAGTGTCACAGACAACTACAATTATGCTGTCACCCTACATTAGCATACGTGTTGGAATGCAGACAGGACGAGCTGCAGTCTGTTATGTACTGATGCACAAAAATGCTGAATTAACCTCAAGTCAGACTTGATTATGCGCTATAAAAAATAAGAAGGGTTTTTAGCATTTTCTTTTCTTTCCAAGGTATTCTGACCTACAGCTGAGCATCTGATCATGGCATGTACATTGATGATTTCTGCCAACTCAATTTTAATGCTATTGTTAAGGGGGCAGTTTAGGCTAGATGGAGATCTAC
Organism: Crinia signifera; assembly: GCF_055691185.1. Taxonomy (NCBI): domain Eukaryota; kingdom Metazoa; phylum Chordata; class Amphibia; order Anura; family Myobatrachidae; genus Crinia; species Crinia signifera. The sequence goes on from NC_139218.1 coordinate 63,962,539, forward strand.
ACTACACTAGTATCAGCGACCATAGGAAAGATCATCAGAAAAGGGTTTTTAATAAACCCCTAACAAGAAAAAAACATGGTAGTATTTTGGTGTGCTTAAGAGGCAAAAATAAACCAGAAATGTGAAAGTTTTCCCCCCTTTAAATACAGGTCGAGTATCCCATATCCGAATATCCGTTATCCGAATTATTCCGAAATACGGACATTCCAGAAAGTGAAAAAAAATTTTTTTTTTGCTAAAAACTCACTGGGGACATATGTAACAGCATCACTGGGGACATGATATGTAACTGGCACTATATATGTGCAAGACAATGATTGCTTGGCATTCAAATTCAGTGCTGAGATAGTACACACATTTTATTTCACGTTTTGAAACCTTGTTTTTTGAACAATTAAAATATGTTTGTGTGTATTTTATGTGGTAATAAAATATATTTGTGTGTATATTATGTGTTTATACAGCATAAATGCAAGATACTTCAAAATACATCATTGAAATATTAAAATATTCCGAAATACGGAATAATCCGTTATCCAAAATTCTCCTGGTCCCGAGCATTTTGGATACGGGATACTCAACCTGTAATTTCATAATTCTGTTTAGACAGCAATAACATATTACAGAAAGTTACTCACAGCAAAATGCTACAAAACCTGCTAAAGCCAATGTGACAGTTTTTTTTCCTAATACCTGTAACACACAGGAGTGCTTTACTGCCCTCTGCTGGCTGATTAGATATTCAATACACATAGCTGAGCATTCAAAATGTATACTGTAGGTTTCTGTTTATTTGTAGCAAAAGGACGATTTTTTTTATCCCGGAACAAAAACTAAAGACCTCATCCTATAATCTACTAAAATAAAAAAAACATTTCAAAGTTATTATTTATCAAGGATTTTCTTTTTAATACCAATATTAGAACAGTGCTTTAATAGGATAGCAAGACTTCCCATTTTAGTTATTGTTCCTTGGCCACCTGATTTATTTATTTATTTATTTACAGTTTCTTATATAGCGCAGCAGATTCCGTTGCGATTTACAATAGTAGACAGTGATAAGACAAACTGGGTAACAACAGACAGACTTGGAGGTAGGAGGGCCCTGCTGCAAGCTTACAATCTATAGGGATATAGGGGGGAAACATAAGGACAGGCACCAGTAATAGCATAGCAGTTACAAGTCCAGAAGGGAAGCTATATAATACATAAGTGCCTCGGAGGGTTATGCATGTAGAACTTAAATATGATAGGCTTGCCTGAAGAGGTGAGTTTTCAGGGAACGCTTGAAAGTTTGGAGACTGGTGGAGAGTCTTAATGTGCGTGGAAGGGCATTCCATAGGATGGGAGCAGCCCGATAAAAGTCCTGTAATAATGAATGGGAGCTAGTGATCCGTGCAGAAGAGAGACGCAGATCTTTTGTAGAGCGTAGTGGTCGAGATGGGAGATATTTTGTGATAAGTGCAGAGATATATGCTGGTGCAGTATGGTTAATAGCTTTATAAGCAAGTAGAAGTGTTTTATATTGAATACGGTAATATACAGGCAGCCAATGGAGGGACTGGCAAAGCGGATCAGCAGACGATGAGCGTCTTGCAAGGAAGATCAGCCTAGCAGCAGCATTTAAAATTGATTGCAGTGGTGAGAGTCTGTTCTTGGGAAGACCAGTTAGGAGACTATTGCAATAATCAATGCGGGATATAATGAATGCATGGATAAGAGATTTGGTAGTGTCTTGTGTGAGATAGGGTCGTATTTTGGATATGTTTTTTAGATGCATGTAACATGATTTGGAGACAGATTGAATGTGGGGAAGAAAGGACAGTTCAGAGTCGAGGATGACCCCTAAGCAACGAGCTTGTGGGGTAGGGTAGATTATCGAGTTGTCAACAGCGATGGAGATGTCAGGATGGTAACTGTTCTTAGTTGGCGGGAATATAAATAATTCCGTTTTGGAAATATTGAGTTTGAGTTGGCGACAAGACATCCAAGATGAGATGGCAGAGAGACAATCAGAGACTCGACCCAAAACCACTGGTGACAACTCTGGGGTTGATAGATAGATTTGAGTATCATCAGCATACAAGTGATACTGAAATCCGAAAGAGCTGATTAGTTTGCCAAGAGAGGAGGTATAGATTGAGAAAAGCAGAGGACCTAAGACTGAACATTGCGGAACTCCGACTGACAGAGGTAATGAAGAGGAAGTAGAGTTAGAGAAGCGAACACTAAAAGAGCGATCAGATAGGTAAGATGTGAACCAGGAAAGGGCTGTATCATTAAGACCTAGGGAGTGTAGTGTTTGTAAGAGAAGAGAGTGATCGACGGTGTCAAATGCAGCAGAAAGATCAAGAAGAATAAGTAGTGAGTAATGGCCTTTAGACTTAGCCGTTACCAGATCATTCACCACTTTAGTCAGTGCTGTCTCAGTGGAGTGTTGAGAGCGAAAACCTGACTGAAGTGGGTCTAATAGGGTGTTAGAGTTAAGAAAGTTTGTGAGGCGAGAGTAGACAAGTCTCTCCAGTAGCTTGGAGAGGCATGGGAGCTGAGATATAGGACGATAGTTAGAGAAAGAGTTAGGGTCAGAATTCTGTTTTTTTAGAATAGGAGTTATCACTGCATGTTTGAGCAGAGAAGGAAAAGTACCAGTAGTAAGAGAGAGATTGCAGATTTTAGTTAAGGTTGGAATAATCACAGGAGATAGATTTTTAATGACTTGCGCAGGTATAGGATCGAGAGGAGAGGTAGTAGAGTAAGAGGATAAGAAGAGTGCGGATACTTCCTTTTTATTTGTGGGCTCAAATGAAGAGAAAGTGCCAGAGGGTTCAGGTGTGGGTTAGAGATTGGTAAGCATACCATTTCATCTCGGATGTTATCAATCTTGTCCTTAAAGTAGGAGGCAAGTTCTTGTGCACTGATGGTAGCCGGTGGGGGAGGAGGGGGAGGGTACAGAAGAGACTTAAAGGTGTTAAAAAGTCGCTTAGGGTTGGTGGCATGAGAAGAGATGAGAGATTGGTAGTATGTTTGTTTGGCAGTGTCCAAAGCATTGCTGTAGGAGTGGAAGCTAGTTTTATATGCGAGGAAATCAGTCATACTACGAGATTTGCGCCATTGGCATTCTACTTTACGTGACTGATTTCGTAGTTGTCTTGTTGTTTTGGTGTGCCACGGTTGGCATCTAAGCCTACGTGGGGTGTAATGGGTAGCTGGAGACACGTCATCAAGGGCTGTTTCAAGAGTCTGGTAGAGGTGGGAAACAGCAGAATCAGGAGAGGTAAATGTAGAAATTAGTGAGAGCTGTTGTTGCAGGGAGGTGGTAAATTGTGGAAAATTAATTGCATTAGTATTTCTGCGGGTTAGAGTAGGCTTGCATGATTTCAGTGTCAGTGAGCTTGGGGTAATGGAAGAGAGTGAGAGGGTAATGAGATTGTGATCAGAGAGAGGGAAGGGAGTGTTAGTAAAATCAGAGACTGAGCACAGCCTGGTGAAAACAAGGTCAAGGTCAAGGTCAAGATCCATCTCTACTCATCCATACTGTATATCACCAGCAAATTACTAACATGAATGATATATCAGAATGTACAAGTGGATCAGTTAAATGTAAACACACCTATACAGTATACTGTAAGAGAACAGATCTTTTGAGGCATATGAATGAAGATCAAAGAATTACCTAGTTATAATATTGTGACAGAACCACTTTTTTGAGCTTTTTTAATTTTTTTGGTGTTATAGTTTTTTATGTATTGCTCATGGTTGCCTACCCTCCCGGAATGGCCGGGAGGATCCCGAAAATCGGTTCCTCCTCCCGGCCCCCCAGAAAAGTGGGCAACCCTCCCGGATTCTGAGGGACCCCCACGCCACCCCCGATTGCAGCGTGTTCCCCCATACCTCTGGGTTTAAAAGCGGCAATCCACGGGTCTCAGAGGAGGGGGCGGAGCTAAAATGTCCACAATCGCGTCATTTTAGCCCCGCTCCCCTCCCCAGAGATCCGTGAATTGTTTTTTCCCATGCTGAGGGCGGGGCTTAATGATGTAACGATCAAAGCCCCGCCCCCCAAACTGCAGCTGGAAGTCGCTTCTCCCGGAGAGGAGACAGAAAAAGTAGGCAACCCTGGTCTGTCTCCAACTGTTGCTGGTAATACACATGAAAGATTGTTTAAAACACATATATTGTATACTCCTCTTTAATGGTCTTTTTACAATTGGTGGGCAATGGGTGGTAATACCTATCTTAACCCTTTCAGTGTCAAGTGAATATGTCAAAATAGGTGTGAAAATTGTTAAGCACACGTTTTTATTCATCATCATTTTTAACTTCTATAAGAAATATAATCTTTTTTTACACCTTTATTATTTGAATATACATAACAAATTTGAGTGACGCTGGCATTTTTAGGGGATATTTTGCATATCTCTCACAGAGAAGTTGGCACTCAAAGGGTTAATAAACCATTGCATAAATAATTACATAACTGATTACCGCCACAATGTTTTTATGCTGCAAACCCCCTTTTGGCAAATGATTGCTGCCATCATAACGCCGCACATGAATTTGGTTACATAAGGCCCCATTTAATACTTTAGCAATTGCTAAAGATGCTATGTCCTCCTTTTAGTATTTAACATACAGCAGTAAGCTTGATTTAGCACCGTTTACAGCTGTAACACTAACACCACATCTTTGTGTGGCAGTAACGATGCCAGCAATGGGGACCCAGCAGCAGTCCCACCAGGTAAAAATGTAATCTGCATATTGCAGACCAGCCTTCACACATGTGCCCCATGCTGGCAGTGGTAGGCTACCAGTACCAGAGCGGAGAATGACAATGAGTAGGAAGGCGTTGCTAAAAGTTGGGTAAGTAATGTTAAATACCAAAGGAATATTCATTCTTAAATGAAAAAAGCTACTAATTCCCAGTATCTATCAGTGGGCCTGATTCACACCCTGATGTAGAGTTGCGGAAATTGCTATTTTGCGATTATGCACCTGAGATTGCAGTTTCAGTGCCAGCTGAGGGCATCAACGGGGCAACGACCGACCGTTTTGTGGGAAGCATGTCCAGAACGCAAAGGGGGTAGGGCCACGATGACTGCATGACCAAATATGGCTGCCCGGCACCTGGCTTCTCAGCTAGGCTATGGAGCCAGGGGATAGCTGGTAATTTGCAAGCTCTTCACAGTGTAGTGAAGCCCTCGCACTTTAGGGATTTGCCTGCAAACAAAATTGCGGGCACATCCAAAGGAGAGACCTGGCAAACAGGGAATTCTCATCCGGTGCTGGGCGACCTCTCTGCAGGATGAAGTTTACAACTGTCTGAATCAAGCCCAGTCTGCGCTGTCATGCTTCAGAAGCAGTGAGTATGCCAATGGTTCGTCTGTCCTTATTCTAAACTCTGAGGCTCTCTGCTAGTCAATGAACACATCAAAATTAATTTCACGGCGTTCGTGTTTGTAAATAAAATTTACTGGGTTGTTGTTTTATAATAGATTTCCCTGATTAATATTTAAAAAGTGACAAGTTCACATTGATATACAAGTCAATGAGAACAAAGGTGAAGTTCATATAGATTTTAAAGTCAACATTTAGATTTGTTGGCTTGAGCGATCTGGAACTCTGAGTGCTTACAATTTTAATAGGTTAAGAAAAAAAAACAATAATCTAATAACACAAGCTTGTAGCTTGTACCCTGTGACTTAATAAACACTGCTGTCTAAAATCACATTAACCTACCTGATTTATAGGATCACTGCTTCCTGTGGAAATCAATACAGTAAGTTTCTCTGTATAATTACCTTTTACAACAACCATGAAAGCAACTAAGAAAACATCCAGTGGCCTCATTTACTCTACATACTCCTATTAATGATGAACACATGTCGTCATATCTTATTTAACATGCCAAGTATACTGTATGTACTTCATAGATTGAACATGAAGGATCTGAACTAAGGACGTGATTCTGGAAGGCTCGCTAAGCAGCGGTCTTTTGCTGCTTAGCTAACCCCTTAACGCTGCCCAACCAAACACCCGCCCCTGGCTGCACCCCCTCTGACACTGAACACACCCCATCGCATGCAGCCGTAGGGTAGAAAAATCATTTGATGGTCACCAATTATCGAATAATTTCTCTCCCCTTAGGAAATAAAAGTCAGTCTTCACTGACTTTTATTTCTGTCGGTGTTCGCCGAAAAGGGGGTGGGCACTGATGTCATGTGATGTCAGCTGCCCACCTCCGGCAGGCAATGGCCTGCCCAAGTTCCCAGGGGAACGCCCAGCGTTTTGATGGGGACGCCCACAAAACATTGGCCGTTCCCCTGCTCCAGCTCTGTTTCCGCCTCCGTCTGCCCCCGGCTTTCCCTCCCTGCAACGAACGGCCCGGCGAGTATGTAATTCATATAGGCCGTCCAGTGCCAGGGTTTGCACAAGCGCATGCACAAACCCCGACCTGGGGCCAAATTCGGATCGGCCCCTATGTTTCGAATGTAATATTGAAATGAGAACAGCTAAGATTATGTCTTCAATTACTTTTTTGTAAAATGGCCCATACTAGCTACCTACCTATCATAGGTTAGATATATTACACTACCAGTAGCATACAGTAAAATATTATTTTTTATTGCTCTATTCATTACATTCTATGGGTATATAATGTATCACAGCCACAGGGACAACTTGTTTGGACCACTGGGACTAAGTCTTTGCAGTGCTTTTACAGACCGGGATGTTATCCAGGGCCCCCATAACATATTCCCCCCCCCCCCCCCCCCCCATAACACTCTGTTTCACTGCTGTTATATACTTAAACTGCTATTGAATTATTAGAGGTGGGGCTAGGTTTAGTTTAGCTGCGATTGATTTACAGCATCACTCATGCATCATGCTGAAAATAAATATCTGGCATTTCTGTGCCAAAAGAAAACGAAGGAGCAAACCAATGTACTGCCAGTCACAATAGCTTCTTTAAATAAAAGACCTTCTCAGATGAGAAATCCTTGTCCATGGTGCTGATACAGTTTATGGAATTCTTGGATACGTGTTCTACAGCTCCTCCTAGTGGTCATTTGTATCAAACAACAAATATTATGTGCTGAATGTAATGCCGACCTGATTTGGTGGCTGTGCACGATGCTGGGAAAACTGTTTTTTAAAGGAGTAATAGCTTACAAAGCATGGTTTTGTAAGTGATAGCCTCTTTAAAAAAAAAATCCAAGGTTGAGTGGCATCCAGCATTGCAGCCGAACTCAGGCAGCGTTCCATTCCACTCTGTAGTTCTAAATTGCTGTATCAAAAGTGATCTGCATTACCTAAAACATTAAAACCCTTTTTATGGGTGGGTTGTATATTTTAAAGCGCCCTTTCCAGTGTGTGTTTTTAAATTGGGAGTAGTGCAGGGGGAGTTCAGGGGGGTAGTGCAGGGGGAATCGCCTGCAGTTATCACCAGTGCTAATTCCCGCCCACCTTATGGCTCCTGGTTATCAGCATAAAACATTACACACTTAAGCCTGCCCCCCAGAAATAGTTGACTGGGGGGCGGGCTTAACACTAATGGTTTATGCTGATTCCCAGGTGCCGTGCAATCATCACTGGTGAAACTCCCCGGAAGTATAATAGGGATCAGTATGAAATCCCGGTGGTCGGAATCCCAACGGTCAAAATACCGATGCAGGAATCCCGACCACAGCAATGTCGACAAGGGGGGGCCATGGATCGCCCCCCGAACCCCCATTGCTGGCTCGCTGCGCTCGCCACGCAGCGGATCTGGTGCCTCGCTACGCTCGGCACACTTTTTTATTCTCGCTCTGTGGGTGCCGTGGACACTCATAGAGGGACAAAGTGCCGGCATTGAGGCGGTCGGGATTCCGGCGTCTGTATTTCGATCTAAAGGGGCATACACATGTAGAGATGTGTGCTAAGCAATTTTGCTAAGCTATTTAGGGTAAGCGATTTCCTGGTGTCCAGATCTCCCATGGGGACCACATACACATGCAGAGGTTTGTGCTAAGCGATGTTGCTAAGCAATTTTGCTTAAGCAAAAATAGGCCGAGTAGTGGTTCAGAATGAGAGATTGCGATCAGTATCTCTCAATCTGTACACACAGATGTTTGCAGTCACTTGCTAAACAATATGACTAGATTTTGACTGCATGCACTGATTTAGCAGAAGATAATTAATCTCTCGGGGCATACACACAGAGGGATCTGTGCTTTCTTTCTAAGCAATATAGTCAGATTGCTTAGAAAATAGCATTAAATCGCTCCGTGTGTATGCTAAATGAATGTGCAAATATTTGACCAATAAGCATGTGCCACACGGATCATCATAGTATATGAAACTTTACCACTTATAAATATGTTGTATAAAAACTGCAGTACTTACGCGTAAGTACATGAACAGAGTTAAATCTATTTTTATTTCTTTATGATCTGTTTATTTATGGTTACGCTAATTAGTTTTTTTGGTACTTATGTATTATCTGGGCTCCCATGTTAAATGCACCCCATTTTTTCATACCCCTACTATCCAACTACGCATGGAGTTGATTTTATATAGTGTGGCGAGCGCAGCGAGCCACCGTGCCTGAAGCATGGCGAGCGCAGTGAGCCCCGCGAGGGGACGCGGTCTCATAAGAAAAACGGGAGCCCAGATATTACATAAGTACCGTTTTTTTTTCTATTATAAAAGGTGTTGGTAATCAGAGGAATAGATGCTGGTACTCAAATAAAGCTACAAGTTTATAAAAGATATATTGTAGATTCCAAACTGTGAACAAGTAACCCAATGCCTATTATTACCCTTATCTGATATTATAACTTGATTTTTTTCTTTTTGATATAACTATTGCTCCTATAGCGGATCATTGAGTACCAACAGAAAAGCACTGTATCTAGCTAATGCTATGTAGAAAGTGTTGGGTCACAGTAAAAATCAATTTACCTTTTTCAAAATATTGATTGACATTGTGTTGTGTACATGGCTGAGTGATCTTCAACGATCATTCAAACTGTCTGTTCAACATACTGTATAGATAGTGACAAAATACATAAGCATGTTCAGTAAATTCAATACCATCCAAATGCAGTGACCTGGCAGCAGCTATTTTCCATAAATCTGTCCTCCCATAAGTAATGTTTAAACCCTGTATACAACCATTTAAGAACCTTCCCATAATGAGGATGATTTTAATAAATCTCAGAGTTGACAGCTGTATATCACAGTTGTGAATAGTGCGCCTCTTCCAGCATAGATCCTCATGATGGCTGCTTGACAGGTCTACCGATATATATCTCCATGTGTGTCTCATGGCTTGCTCACTGCACTGTAATATGTTATTTATGATGTCAGATTAGGCTGCATCAATCACTATAATAGACATTGTCAGAACTGCTAACTACAGTAGCTGGGTTTGTATAATAAGATCATTTATTTTACTAGAATCTTAAATGGATTGGATTGGAAATGTATCTATGTTTGGATGCCTTTTAAACATTAAGCAAATGTATTCAGTTGTATTACTAAACTGGTTGACCGTCTTTAGTATTAAAAGACAGTTATAAGATATGTGATAACAGTAACATACAGTACAGTACACTGGTACGGTTCCTTCACTGTGTTTACCAGAACTATGTCCATTCACTCTGATGTTAATGAGGCTTCTACTGATCTAGCAGTTCCAATGACCGCACCCATTAAAAACTAATGCAGCGGGCAGTGCTAGCATGTGACCGGGGAAGGTGTGTTAGGTTTAAGCATTAGGGTTAGGCTGTGGGGAAGGGGAAGGTTAGGGTTATGCCAGAGATGGAGGGATAGGCACCTAGACGAGAACGGCCTGATTCAGAGGTGGGAACAGTTGTATTTGCTATTGCAGTTGTTTCAGATTCATGCCTGCGGCAAAATGCTATTGCTCGTGTCAGGATTTTCCCTTGTGTACTTGTGTGTGAATGAAGTATGCAAGACGGCCACGTTCCATTACAATGGACGGTGTAAATAAGTCAGCGAATTGTCCACCGTCAGTGTCTTCTTCTCAATTCTGGCTAAACATAACCTCTGTGGCTGCGGTACTGTGTCTGAGAATGCAGATGCTGGCATTGTCAATCCAACTACACTTCCATCATGCCCATACGATTGCCTTGGTTTGCATTTACGTCAGGCCATCCCCGAAGCATGTGCTGTAGGGGTTTTCAGGACTTTCTGCTTGCACAATAGCAAATAATCACACAATTGTGCAAACATCCTCACTTTACGGAAGCCCGGATTCGTGCAAAACTGCTTGCGGGCCCCATAGGGTAGCGAGCACTTTGATGTACATTTGGGATTCAGCAGGGTGATGAGTTGTGCCTGATGCACTGCCATTGCCAACATTTAAACCCAGCAGCAACAGTAATTCACCTGCAACTGAATCTTCCCCTTAAGGTGCCCATACACGGTGCGATGAACCCCGAGCTTTTAGTACTAGTTTACATAGTATCTAGTACAAAAAGCATACATTGTTCTACAGCAGTTTGTACTAGATATGAGGCAAACTAGTACTAAAAGCACGGGCAGCACAGACTTTATGTGCTGTATGATGGGATGTGCACGGTTGCGCGCATCTTCTCAACGCACTGTCCTGTCGCACCGTGTATTGGCAACTTTAGTCTGAGAAAAATATTATAATGGAAGAAACAAAACTTTCTATTCTTTGACACATTAGAAATAAAATCTGGTTCATTTGCATCATCATTATGCAAGCCCTTGCGGGGCTCGCTATGCTCGCCACGCTTCGGGCTCAGTGGCTTGCTTCGCTTGCCACACTTTGTAAAATTAACTCCACGCCCACGTGGATAATGGGGGTATGACGTGGATAGTGGGTATATGATTGTGTTAGTGGGTGTTGTGTGTGTGTGTGTCTGTAGTGTGTGTGTAGTGTGTGTGTAGTGCTTCATACTAACCCATCAACGATGTCCCCGGCGCCTCCGGCACTCGGCTCCCCACACTCCCGACCGCCATGACAGTACTCCCCGGTGGGCACAATGTACGCAATTAGCGTAGTGCCGCTGCGGGAGCAGGGAAACCATGTGATGCTCCCCCAGTGGTCACTATACTAAATGACGTCCATTGCTGCCATCCATCTCAGCACAGCCTGTATCTCTGCCCGTCTGCCGCTGAAGCCCCGCCGACTGGATCGCTGCCCGTCCTTCATCCCCCCGCCGCACCTCCTTCAGCCCACCGGCACGTAAGTCCCCACATATTAGCAGGGCGCCCGGCAATGGCTACGCTGACAACGTAGCCAAAGCTATGTTGTCAGCGTAGCGTAGCTGGGCGCCCTGCTAATACATAAGTACCCTGGCTGCTTTATTTCTACATTGCAATATAGATGTCACTTTGAAGAAAAACCCCACTCAAATCTAAATCTGCACATGTTACATCTGCCCCCCTGCAGTGCACATGGGGGGTTATTCTAGTCCATTCTTTCTGACAAAATACTTCTTAGATGGACAAAACCATGTGCACTGCGGGTGGGGCAGATGTAACTTGTGCAGAGAGAATTAGATTTGGGTGGGGTTTTTCTTTAAAGTGAGATCTATATTGAAGTGTAAAATCATGCAGTCAGTATTTTCCCTGCACAGAAACAAAATAACTCACCCTAATCTAATTCTCTCTGCACATGTTACATCTGCCCCCCTGCAGTGCACATGGTTTTGTCCATCTAAGAAGGATTTTGTCAGAAAAAATGAACTAGAATAAACCCCATGGTTTTGACCACTTGAGAAGGAATTTGCCTCTGAGAGTGAACCAGAATAAGGCCCATAGTCACAAGGTAGAGGAGAAAGGTACTCTGTCTTTTTGTAGGGCCACTCTTTACAAATAGTTTAACTTGTAATGTTGCCCATAGCAGCCAATCAGATCCTATTTATTATCTTCTAGAAGATGCTAAATAAATAAGAAGTAGCTTCTGATTGGTTGCTATGGGAAACATCCCATCTTCAAAAGAACTCCCATCTTAGTAAATTTACCCCATGGAGTCTCAATAAATCTCAAATAAGACTAGCCCAACATGTACCATTTTCCGTAGTTAAATCCTTTTGTGTTATCACAAGTAATGCATGTAGCAACAATTCATACTGTTGGACACAATACACTTGAAAGGCAGCATTATGTAAACAACATACAGTATCAATGCCATCAAATAACACAGAAAACTGAACACAACATTTTAGTGTAGTCTCAGGATAAATCATATCTGATAATCCTCATTAATATATAATTCCTCCGTAGCTATCAGTTTACAAGTATATGTTTTGTTGGTAGTCATCTGAGTGACTAAAAGCTCACTGCTGTATGCACAAAAACATAATATGAAAATCTTCATAACATTAAAGAGATTATCATTATTCATTTAGCACAGCATATTAAATATATTAAATCTTTCTTGATGATAGTTCTTTTTAAAAACAAAATCCTTCAATCTTTTGTCTATTCTAGGAAAATACATTTTCTACACGCTAAGTATATTGTGGCTGAGCGCCGGCTCAAACTGATCCGTGCTAATTTGGTTCTGCACTCTTGGTTTTGTGTCTAAAAACTTTATTCATAATAAGCAATTATTATCTGCTCATTTGCACTTAGGAGTGAGAAGGGTTTAATTTGCAGCTTGACCGATTTGCCCTTACCTGTGATTATTACACCACTTATACACTTGTCATGTACAATAATCACTCATGTCTCAGTTATTTCGTTTCCAAATGTAACCAAATTTGTCTCTCATCAAATAGTTTTAATGGAACAGTTATTCCTCGGAAAGAATACTCATTTGCTTCAGAAATGTAATTTTCAACTTTAATCATTTTTGAAGGAATCATCTTCCATTATTAGGAAGATCATCCAATTATTCAGCAAAAAAAACTTGTTTAATGTTATAAAAAAAATGTAGCATGGAAATGTTTATCTGGATAATACTGCATTTGATACAGAATAAAGTTTATGGTACTGTATAAGCTAAGGGTCAACTTTGTAACAAGAAGTTTGTAAAGTTTGCAAAACAGAGTATATACTACAGAATTGAAACACTATGGCAAAGTCAGAGAATAATGCTAACAATGGAACAACGGGGGAGGCAGTAATCAATGAACAGCGGATGCTTTCATTTCTGCCTGGCTGCACTTTCCATGCATGAAGAATAGTCTTGAGAAGAAACTGGTCAAACACTCCCCAATACTACAGTAGCCAACCCACTATCTCCTACAAGAGTGTATAATCTTACAGGCTTACACATAGGTTGGCCAGCCAACCACGGCCAGATCTACAGTACTATTAGGCGGCTTTGAGTAGTTAACACAAATTCAGGGTAAAGGGGCCTACACATGGGGAGATGTGCTGAGCGTTCTGATAGATGCTAGATTGCTCAGAACGCTCAGCAAGATCGCTCAGTACACGGCGATGTATCAGAGTTGTGTGCTTAGATATCTGGCATGTATGCTACCCCATAATTCCTGTGTTGATATAATATATATATATAGTTTTCTGCAGTTCCCCGCTATGCATACTTCAACTATTTGATCATCCTTCCAAATGTAACCTATGTAGTACTCCTCCGATGGCTGTCTCATCTGGTACACGGGAAGGATGAACAATATGTGGAACTATTCCTGTAGTGGTATGGATTAGTCACTTAGAATTTACCCATACAGTATATGTACATGTACTGCTTATCTCACACATTGTAACTTATGTAGCGTACCCTAGATGGCAGCCTCCTGTGGTACTCTCATGGGTAGGATGAACAAACAAGGATCTGATGGTATTTGTAAGGATCCTGCACCACGTTTTAGTATTCTGTAGCTTCTACTTTAGGAGTAACCAGCAATAGCTCAAAGGAGCCTCAATTTCTTTCTAGGTCACTAAGCTAGTAGTGAAAACAGGATCCTCAAACAGTAGTTGATGCCAAGAACAAACAAACAGACAAATACTGTATTTTATTTATGTCTCATCTGAATAGTTCATAACATTCTCTAGAAATATATTCCTCAAGAAAAAAATTCTATGAACAGATACAAACTTAACAGTTGTATTATACAGTATGTATAGATATCTTCCAGACATTTCCCATTCTGCCAAGAGTAACCTACTGTATGTAGTGTGCCCAAGATGGCTTCCTCATCTGGTACTTTAATGGGTAGGATAAATAATCCTTGGAATTTATGTCCCAAAATGAATGATTCGTCCTTGCATTATCTTAATTTATTTCTGGATTATCTTCAAATGTAAACCTCTGTAAAGTACCTTACATCCTTTTGAAGAAATGCACTATATAAATAAAATCATCATTATAATTTATGAAAGCCCCTAACATGATATAAAAGGAATTACCATCTCAGATATATACTCGGACAGAGAACACTGTCAGAAGTGAACTTACATAGAGATAAAATTAAAATGGGACATTATTGATTATGTAGCTTATTGACAATACAGCAACTTTGTCAACACCATGTTTCACTTTCTTCATGTATACTTATATCAAATCTCTTATAATCCCCTCCTATTGGCACTCATGGGCATTGGTTTTTCTACATTTCCACCAAAATTGTTACAATTGATCTCCCAAATTCCCTCTCCTGCTACTGTTCCACCCCCTATTATTGGATAATCCACCATTTGATTTTACTACATTACCTCCAAACTTGCTACAATCTATCTCCTCCCAAATTCCCTGTACTGCTTATGCTGTTCCCAGTGTCGGAACTTGTGGGTTGTGGGCCCAGGTGCAAAAACTTAATGAGGGTCAAGTTCACAATATGCAACATGGCAGTGAATGACAGGGAGAGGTAGAGGGTGACAGGGAGAGACAGGTTCACTCTAGTTCACTCTTTCTGACAAAATCCTTCTTAGATGGACAAAACCATGTGCACTGCAGGGGGGCAGATGTAAAATGTGCAGATAGAATTAGATTTGGGTGAGTTATTTTGTTTCTGTGCAGGGAAAATACTGACTGCATGATTTTACACTTCAATATAGATCTCACTTTGAAGAAAAACCCCACCCAAATCTAATTCTCTCTGCACAAGTTAGATCTGCCCCACCCGCAGTGCACATGGTTTTGTCCATCTAAGAAGGATTTTGTCAGAAAGAATGGACTAGAATAACCCCCATGGTTTTGTCCATCTAAGAAGGATTTTGTTAGAAAGAGTGAACCAGAATAACCCCCAGGGTGAGGCAGAGTGTAACAGTTGAAATTTGTTGACTGTTGAAAATTCCTAGAGGAAAGTTGATCTAGTTGACCTCCCTATGGAAAAAGATTCTTGTATTTCAGTTTATCTTCTTCTTCCTTATCTTGCATTCTTGACTCCAGCAACCTGATTTCTTTCTTGACTTGACGTTTCATAGTTGGGTCCATTTCCACTACTTTCTCAAAATCTTGTTTTGCTTCTGTTTCATTCCAGACTTCGGCATTGGCTTTACCCCGAAGATAATAAGCCTTCGCCAAACCTATGATAGATATAAACAGCAAATAAAAATTTAGACTAAAAGATTTTTTTTAAAGGAATAAATGTATTCTTCATTAAACTAATTTCTATTGAATATTTTGAAAGTATCAAATATAAACATACATATAAAGGGAAAACAAGTTAACCCATAATTCCTCAATGTTTATAATAAAAGTACCCTTTTGTGACCCAATAGACAGTAAGTTAAAATAAAATTGACATATGATAGAAGCAATAACACCTGGCACCGAGAGCCCCCTCTTAGACAGATCTCAGGCCAGTGCCAGGGTTTTAAACACCCCCTGCAAACTATACATTTTTGCCTCACCTCCCATACTTATAAATAGTGGTCCAACATAGAATGGGTGTGGTCACACAATTGAAATTGCTTCACACATTAGCACAGTCATATTCTCATTACACCACATGTAGTGCCCCTGATTCATATTGCACTACTATGTAGTAGCTTACTCTCATAGTAGTAAACCTTTATTCAAGTTACGCTACACACGCTACAAAATATCAATACTAGTGCTGCTTATACACATATCTGTATCTGTTACTCCAGCTGCTCACTGCCCATGTCCCTACAGCAGCTCCATGCTGTCTGTCCCTCCAGCAGCTTCCCCTCTTTTTTGTGTCTCTCCATTCCCCTCTCACCCTGTCTTCAGCATGCACATAGCCCGCTCCTCCTAGTGGCACTTCTTCACTTTAGCAGTGGTGATGGCATGACATCACATACACCATGCCAGAAAAGGAAGCCACTGGGTCAGGCTGTTCTGTTGCAATTACCATGCAGGGCAGGTGGTAGAATTCAGTTCCACCCCACTCCTCCCACTTTAACTCCTGTCCCCCCAGGCTGACTATTGTATTGGGTATCTGCAAGCCTGTCTGTTCTCCTAGAAGTCTGGAAGTACTCCCCAAAATGTAAATGTATCTCAGGCATTTCCTAAGAGTATTCTGTTACAGTATGTGGTACAATGTGTTCCTCAGAAACCTGTGACATAATAAAAATGAACCACAGCTAAAATATGTGCACAATGAGAGGGCATAGCAGCACTCTCTCCACTGGCCCTCGTGGACCGTCATGAGGGAGAATAGCCCCTGTTGGTCCTCATCTAGACCACTGTGTCCAGTTCTGGAGGCTATATCGCCAAAAGTATATAAATACACTAGAATTGTACATGGCATAACTCCCAAAACTTACCTGAAAAGACTAAAAAAATCTCAATATGTATAGTTTGGAGCAGAGAAGGGAAAGGGTGGACATGACCGAAACGTTCAAATATATGAAGGGTTTTAACAAGGATGGAAACATTCTTCAAATGAAGGGAAGTACATGAGGACATGCACTGAAACTAGAGGAAGGTAGCTTCAGGGGAAATCTGAGGAGAAATTACTTCACAGTAAGGATAGTGGATAAGTGGAATAGCCTCCTATCAGACGTGGTAGAGGCTAAGACAGTATAGCAATTTAAACATGCATGGGATAGACATAATGATATCCTTACAAATAAATACAATTCAAATAGTGTTTAAGGGTAACAGCATGGTTAATAAAGGGGCAGACTAGATGGGTCCAATGGTTCTTATCTGTCATCATCCTATGTTTCTATGTTACATGCTTGCACCATAATTTGACTTGCACGTATATTATGGTGGAAGCAACTCAAAATACAGATGTACAGTAAGTAACAGTACAATTTTGCAGCTAGAACTTTATATGTACATATGGGCCACAAATGTGTCCAACTGTAAGAGAGTCCCATTAAATGTAATGTTAGGAGGATGGGAAGGAGATACAGCAAGCAATGGAGTCAGTTAAATATGATGCAGTTTCTTTTGTGAGTAAAAGGTAAAATCTAATATTTAAATGGCTATCATCATGTATATGAAGGAGTTTTCTTTAAAAGTATGTTATATTTGCTTTAATATTATATATATCATTTACTATGCCCTGCTAAAATATATTTGGAGCAGATTGAATATTAATCTCCTCTGAGTGGAATTTTTTTTTTAATCTGAAGAAAGGAGATTAAACCTTTGAGTCATTCAGAAAACCATTTGTTTCTTATAAAGAGCTACAGTACATCAAATTAATTACACTTAGATGGAAAGAGTGCTCTCATAGGCTGTTATGTACACTGCATGATTCCAAGATGTGATATATGAAATATTGGATCTGTAAATTGGGCATTTTTCTTTGAATCAGTGTCCTTCAAATCCTCCTTCTTTGAAGTAGCGTTAATCTCCCAGCTCAGAAGAAGCTAATCTTTGGTTGTAATACACTTACAGATTTACAATTGTCAGTGGAACAAGGAGGCACAAAGAATCTTAGTGAGACTTTTTATTGTATAGATCTCCAAGAAGGAAAATGTATTGCTAAAATAAACACCTGTCCCCAATGGGTTGGGATCATTTGGTCTACAGCATGATGGACAACAGTCATTAGGTCGACACCATTAGGTCGACATGGGAAAATGTCGACATGGGTCTAGGTCGACATGGGAAAAGGTTGACATGGTTATAGGTGGAAAGGTCATTAGTTTGACCAGTCGTTAATTCGACAGTATCGTACAGGAAAAAAGTAATAAAACAACCGGCGCTTCACCTCAAAGCGGCTGCACGAATCTCTGGAATTAGCAACTACAAACTGCTAAAACAAACAAGTACATATAGAAACAAAGATGGTTTAGAGATCTCTGCGCTGCTTATCCTCTCAATTGCGATGGTCAATATTGTTGTCTCAAACAAGGGTTTTTCTGTGTCCACCAAAGATGTTATTTCTTGGGTGAAAAGGTGAGTCTCCACATAAGGGTCTCCACATAAGAAAAAATAAGGAAGAAAAAATAATAATAATAGCATCACAGAAACCACTTCACCTCAAATTCTGCATTGAGCCCATTAGGTTTCAGTGAATTTAAATCGTAGATGCATCGCATAAAGAATTTTTGTGGTATATCTTTAGTTAAGGAAGATTGGAGAAATAATAACAGAGATACTAGACTAGCACGAAAGGAGATGCGATGCATCTACGATTTAAATTCACTGAAACCTAATGGGCTCAATGCAGAATTTGAGGTGAAGTGGTTTCTGTGATGCTATTATTATTATTTTTTCTTCCTTATTTTTTCTTCCTTTTTACCATAAGTGCAACAGAATGGCTGCATAGACATGGAGTGTATTAAACAGACAAGGCTGGGTGTGTACCTCTGGTCAGCATGTGACTCGGTGTAGCCAATAAGGGGCATCAGGTTTGGCCTGTTAGCTGAGATAATAGTGCAGGAGTGGGAGGAGCTTTCCTCTTTCTCCTGTGAAGTTTCTGTGAGTAGCTGTGTGCCCCTGCGCTCTGCTCCCCCTTTAGCTTTGCTGTGTTTTGTGAGGTAAAAGTTACTGTTAAATCACTGTAGGCTATTACTGGTTTGTTAACAGGTTATTTTACGGTGCATTAATAGTTTTTCTGACACTGCTGCAATGCCCAGAAGTGCTCCCCGCCGCCCTGCCCGCTCCATTAGGCCTCCTGCCCGTTATGCCTCAGAGGAAGGCCCAGGCTTAGCAGGCGCTGACGCACCTGAACTCCCCGGTAGGCCTTGGGCGCTGGCTTCTCACTCCGGGACCCGTCGGGCTGCCGGGGCTGGTCCTAGAGCCGGCCGCACTACCCGTGCTGGTCTGGCTCGGGGGGTGGCTTCCGTGGGGCCTGCGGCTTCGGGTCTGAGGGCCGGACGCCGGGGTGTGACGTCGCGCGGCGGGCGGTCGTCCTCTGGATGCGCTCGCCGCGGGGATGGCGGTGCCGCCGGCGGCGGCTCTGGGACAGTGCTGGGGGGTAGCGGGCGGCCTCCATTTGGTGCGGGGACTGCACGAGGCGCTACACGCCGCCCACCAGTGGCGGACAGGCCAGGCCGCGCGAGGGGGCGGGGGTACCTGCAAACTGGTCTGCAGCGTGGACGCGGTGTAAGCAGAGCCCAGAACAGGATTGTCACTGAGGCTCCTGCGGTGGTGGCGCCTGCGCCTGACCCTGAGACACCATTTTACGGGTACAGACCCTCCTGGGAGCATCAGGCCACGGAATCAGATGCCATTCAGGGTGATGCTGATACAGGTGGGGAGGGGTCACATGGGAGACGGCCGTCGGCCCGCGGTGGTCGCCATGGGGCTAATACAGCACCCCGGGGGGCCAGCGGGTCTGGTTTTGCAGCTCCCGCATTTGACCCTGCACTGCTCTCAGCAGCCCTGTCATCCATGGCCGGGGCTCTGGCTCCACTGGTGGAAGGGGTACCGGGTGGATCTGGTGTTGCGGGCGGTAGTGGGCGTACCACTAGGGGACAGAGCAGAGAGCCCATACCTGGCTGCTCTGAATTTGTTAGAGCATTTGGGGGGCGTAGGCCCAATGATGAGCAGTATCCCGGAGGCAGCAGTGAGGGGCCGGCAGCTAGGCCCAGGCGTTTGCCCACGCGGTCCCCCGGTCCCCCTCCCTATGTTTCCACAGGTGCTGATGAGCAGGATGTCATATGGGACGAGGAGAAAGCGGGTATTGATGATGATGATGTTGATGACGACACCTGGGAGGAGGAGTTAGACTCGTCAGGTGAGGCCTCATCAGATGGGGACGATACAACTAAGGATGATTCTGGTTCTGGGGATTCTAATTCCACACATCACTCTTCCTCCTCATCCTCCTCTTCTGCTGGGGGGTCTGATACGGGTAGTAAGGCCAAAGCCTGTAAGAGGGCGGCTAAGTACGCAAAGAAGGAGGCCAGCAGGCTCTCCAGCAGTAAGAAGCGCAGGAGAGCAGCGTCTTTATCTAAGAGGGAGCGTAAGAGGAGAAATCTCCCGGGTATGGTACACTGTGACTATACTGCTGTCCTGAGAGGATTGAGGGAGAGCTGCAGGAGAAAAATTGAGAAAGGTGACTTTGTGGACCTTTTCAGCCTGACGGATGAGGCCAAGAAGGCTTTCAAGGTAGCCAAAGGGAAGGGAGGCATTGGTGCTGAAGCCTTCAGGTCATATGATAACTGGCTGTCAGGTTTTTGTGTCTTTGCCGCATGCTATCTTGAGGATAGGCCTGGTGAACATATGAACATCATCAGGTATATCCACATGATACATGACATGTACAGAAAGTATGGAGGAGTGGCGTGGCGAACATATGATGAGCAGTTCAGGCGCAAGCAGGACTGCTTGCATATTATTGATTTTGGTTGCAAGGATGTGGAAGTCTGGATGAAGGTGGGGAGAACGCACACGGTTGGGATTGAAGGTGCTCATCCGGCTCCTCCTCCTCCTTCTTTGCCACCAACATCTCAGCGGGCCATTGCAGATGGTACCTCGGCTAAGCGCTTCCCCCAGGGGAATAGGCCTTTTGCACCGGGGTCAGCAAGAGGGAAGTGTTATGCATTTAACAACTCTTGCAACCTAGGGCAACGCTGCAGGTACAAGCATATCTGTATTAATTGCTCTGGGAATCACCCGTCCTCGGGTTGCTTTCGGGGAGGCCGCCCCGGTAGAGGGGCCATCACCCCGGCGGCCGCCCGTGGCTCTGGATCCGCCCCAGCTCGCTAGAGCACCAACCCCGGTTCAGGTCGGAGCCATGGGCCCATGGCTCCGGCTGTATCCGGACAGGGAGGCTGCTGATTTCCTGTCTAAGGGTTTTAAGGAAGGTTTTCACCTACCTATACAAGGTGATGTGTTGGGCGGTTCTTTTAGAAATTTGCAGTCGGCTCGTTCATTGGCCGTTGTTTTAAGAGAGAAAGTGGAGAAGGAAGTGCAGTTGGGAAGGATGGCTGGTCCTTTCCGGGCCCCTCCATTGGCGAATTTGATCATCTCGCCGGTGGGGGTGGTACCCAAAAAGGTTCCCGGAAAGTACAGGTTGATCCAGCATTTGTCTTATCCTGCAGGGTTTTCTGTGAACGACGCCATCCCAGTCGAATGCTGCTCCGTGAATTATCAGTCATTTGATGATGCATTGGAAATGGTACAAGCTTACGGAAGGGGGGCTCTGATGGCGAAAATCGACGTCGAGTCCGCCTTCCGGCTTTTACCTCTGCACCCTGATGCATTCAGGTACATGGGCTTCCGCATTGGTGAGGAATACTTCATTGACAAGTGTTTGCCGATGGGGTGTTCTGTATCCTGTGCCTTCTTTGAGAGGTTCAGTACCTTTTTGCATTGGTGTGTGGAGAGGCATGCAGGGGTGAGCGGGATCGCTCATTACCTGGATGACTTCCTCTGTGTAGGCCCAGCAGACAGCGAACAGTGTGCGGATCTTCTGTCTGCTGTGCGTAGTCTGTTTTTGCAATTTGGTGTCCCAATTGCAGAGGAAAAGACAGAAGGGCCTGTTACCTGCTTGTCTTTTATGGGGATTCAGATTGACTCGGAGCTAGGACATTGCAGTCTCCCGCAGGATAAGGTGACTAAGTTGAAGGAGACAATAGCATGTTGTCACTCGGCGCGCAAGGTAACGCTACGCCAGGCCCAGTCACTTTTGGGTCAGCTGAACTTTGCGTGTCGAGTGATACCCATGGGCAGACTTTTTTGCCGCAGAATGGAGCGGGCAACCGCTGGGGTAGCCAGACCTCATCACTTTGTGCGTTTGTCCGCCGAAATTAGGCGTGACCTAACTGTCTGGTCTTCCTTTTTGGAGGATTTTAACGGTATACGCATATGGCTGGCCCCGGTGGTTGACAGCTCCAGCTATATACCGATGCAGCCGGTTCCACCGGTTTCAGTTGCTTCTTGAATGGTAGCTGGTGTGCTCAGGCCTGGCCTGAAAGTTGGGTGAATGAATGAAGGCCTCAACAGGGACATGCTTCTTTTGGAACTCTTCCCAATCATGGTTGCTATGGAGGTTTGGGGCATGCGTTTGGCTAACCGCAATGTGCTATTCTGGTGTGACAACTACAGCGCAGTGCATGCAATTAATAACCAGAAGGCCAAATCGCTTCTTGTGTTGCGAGTTCTGTCACAACTAACCTTGCAATGCTTGCGGTATAACATCCTGTTTAAAGCTAAGCATGTTCCTGGCGTACAAAACGAGGTGGCTGATGCGCTGTCGCGCTTCCAATGGGAGCGCTTTAGATCCCTGGCTCCCAATGCTGATGCTGTTGGGGTCTCGTGCCCGCTTTATGTTTGGCAGGTCATCGGGCCGGACTGGAGGGGCTAGCAGAGTTGTCGGTGGCTCCGGGTACTCTTAAAACCTACCGGCAGGCTTGGTCGGAATGGGAAACCTTTTCCGGAGGGTCTGCACACTCAGGTAGGCGGAGCCAACGGCTCTTGCTGTCTTTTCTATGGGGCTTATACAGCGCTGGCAAATCTAGGGCGTTAGCTTCGCGGTACTTAGCAGGTATAGCATTTTTTGCGCAGCTTAAAGGGCTCCCCGACTTTACAAAGGGATTTCTGGTGCGCAAGGCTATGAAAGGTTGGTTACGGGCGGCCCCTGCCGCTCCCGATCATAGGCGCCCCATAGTAGTTTCCATGCTTCCTTCTCTGTTAGAAATGGTTTATAGTTACGCGGAGTCCGCGTTTGAGGCTCTTTTATTTCGTTTAGCCTTTTCTATGGCTTTTTATGGAGCTTTGAGAATTTTGGAATTAGTTGCTCCGTCTAAACACAAAGAGGCAGCGCTGCTGGATACCGATGTTCGCATAGAAGAACAGGCGCTATGGTGCAGGATCAGGCGCTCTAAAACAGATCAGCTAGCAAGGGGAACTTGGGTGTCAATGCCCCCCGTGTTGCCCGCATCTGTTTGCCCTGTGGCTTTGGCGAGGCAGTATGCCCAGGTTAGACCGGTTGTGAGAGGGTCATGGCTGCTGCATTATGATAAACTGCCATTAACCAGGTACCAATTTAATTGGATGATGAGGCATTGCTTGAGCGGGTTGGGCTTTTCACCGGGGGACTTTGGCACCCATTCCTTTAGGATAGGCGCAGCAACATCAGCGGCTGGAGCAGGTTGGCCGGTGCAAGATATCAAAGCTTTAGGTAGATGGCGCTCGGCTAGCTATAGGAAGTACATTCGTCCGCATTTAATGCTATGTTAATTCTGTGAATGTACGGTTTCCAGCTAAGTGGTTGTACTCCTGTGTTACCCCCCCCCCCCCCCTCCTTTTAGTCATCCTACTCGGGGATTAGCTACGCTCTGTTGTTGGGCCAGCGTCCGGAGTTTTCACGCTTTTTTACCTGATCTGACGGACTGAATTCGGCTTATCACTAATTCGGCTAATTCGGCTCCAATTAAGAGTCCCTCAGCAGGTTCAGACGTTTTTTCCTCCGGCCGAGTAATTTCCTGTGTTCCTTCATCCCCGTCCATTACCTTTCCCTCCCCCTGTTCGTCATCATACCTTTTGTGTCTAGGAGTGGCTTCAATGTGATTGAAGCAGTTCTACCGCACCAAATTTGTGCACCAATTCTGAAATTTTTTCTTTTTGGCAGATCCTCATAATAAAATGCATTTACCTGTCCTTTAAAACAATATTAACAGTCTTTATACAATTCTTTCCTCCAGGTGTGGGCAATGACAATCGTAAAGTCTGGGTGGTAGGTCATTCCTTCATCTACTGGTCGGGTAGGCTCGTGGCTTCAGGGGATAGTCCTTTGTTGGACCACTGTCACCTGGTGCGCTGGCTTGGTGTGAGGGGAATGTCCTGGCGCAAGCTAAGGTCTTTCCTTCTGGAGAATGTGAGGCTGTATGGTTTGCCAGAGATCTTGGTGCTGCACTTAGGTGGCAATGACCTTGGGAAAGTGTCCCAGTTGAAGTTGTGGGCCTTGATCCTGAGTGATCTGGCCGCAATTAAAGCATCATGGCCCAGGTGCACGTTGGTGTGGTCATATATTGTCCCTCGCCTGTGTTGGAGAGGAGCTAGGGACTGTAGGGCTGTGGACGAGTCCAGAAAAAAGTTGAATGCTGCCATTGCACGTTGGGTCCTGCAGGCTGGTGGTTATGTAGTCCCACATGAGCGTATTCGGTTTAGACATCACCAGCTTTTCAGGCCCGACGGGGTTCACTTTGTGAGGGCAGGTTTATTCCTGTTTGTTGAGGATCTGCTAGAAGTAATCGCTGGGTTGCTTTAGTTTGGTGGCGGGGCGAGGACTCCGGGACCGGTGTCCTCGCTTTGGCGGGAAAGAACGGCAATTCCATAGATTTTAAGGCTTGATTAAGTTAGTTTTCCTGCATATTTGCCTTGTTTTAGGTGCGCTCACCTCTCATTGGCTTAGGCCTTCGCTGGACTACCCGCCCGGGGGCAGCGACCCCCACCCGGATGGGTGGGGTTGTCAATGTAGTAGGTAGAGTGGAGACCACTGTTGATGAGTTAGGCTGAATTATGCAGGATTAGTTTTGGGGTGGAGCTTAGAGTTAGAGCCGTTCTTTCTGGCCACCAAATTAAATCAAATTAATTAAATAATAAAATAAAAACAAAAATTAGCTTAAATTATTTCAAATAAAATTCAGCTAACAAATTCTGCCAAACCTATGTCTCCGAGTCTTTATTTCTGGTTCTGAGTGTTTTATTTGTTAACTTATCATTCTACACATGCCAGGGGCCACACATCTGCCGTTAGAATGTTTAGTGCAACAGAATGGCTGCATAGACATGGAGTGTATTAAACAGACAAGGCTGGGTGTGTACCTCTGGTCAGCATGTGACTCGGTGTAGCCAATAAGTGGCATCAGGTTTGGCCTGTTAGCTGAGATAATAGTGCAGGAGTGGGAGGAGCTTTCCTCTTTCTCCTGTGAAGTTTCCCCGCCCTCCCTCCCTATAAAAGTTGTTTTTCTCTATTTTGGGGTGGGGTGTTTGAGCGCGTTAGCTGACAAGCGGGAAAGAATGGCAATTCCATAGATTTTAAGGCTTGATTAAGTTAGTTTTCCTGCATATTTGCCTTGTTTTAGGTGCGCTCACCTCTCATTGGCTTAGGCCTTCGCTGGACTACCCGCCCGGGGGCAGCGACCCCCACCCGGATGGGTGGGGTTGTCAATGTAGTAGGTAGAGTGGAGACCACTGTTGATGAGTTAGGCTGAATTATGCAGGATTAGTTTTGGGGTGGAGCTTAGAGTTAGAGCCGTTCTTTCTGGCCACCAAATTAAATCAAATTAATTAAATAATAAAATAAAAACAAAAATTAGCTTAAATTATTTCAAATAAAATTCAGCTAACAAATTCTGCCAAACCTATGTCTCCGAGTCTTTATTTCTGGTTCTGAGTGTTTTATTTGTTAACTTATCATTCTACACATGCCAGGGGCCACACATCTGCCGTTAGAATGTTTAGCATCTTTTATCCCTAGATTTTTGGTATATATAGTAGCTCTAATGGGATGTTTTGTATATTTTTCTATTTTTCCATTTTTATATTTATATCTATATGCATAGATCTTTATGGATTTTTTGTATTTTTCATGTATTTTTTATGTATATCGGAAAAACATTCCTGTATAAATATATGCACATGCACTTTGTTGAATGGAAACCGGGTATCTTTTATGCAGAGTTTTAAAAAAACTCCTCTTTGTTTACAAAGAAGCGTTTCCATAGTGACGTTTTGTATTAATGCACGACGCCATGTTGTTATTTTCACATCAGGTCAGTTGGGCGCTGTCACCACACACTGTTTAGACGCGTCCAGACCACGTGATGTTTGTTTACATCACATGGTCCTTCTTTCTGATTACTGAGTTACCTCTGACGCACTCGACGTCAGGACCGGATATGGTCAGAACGATCATGTGACCTGATCGTCAGAGCTCATCTCCGCTACTTATCATATCAGCGCGATCCCGGTTCCACGGGAAGCGCTGAGGCGACAGTTTAAACGGCGGCTTTTAGATACACTGGGCTATATTTTTGTTACCATATTTTCGGATAGATTTTACATGATACGTACTGTCCCCGCATTTCACTTCCGGGTGATTACCACTTCCGGTTAAGGGGGATAAATATCATGGGTACACACACTTATACCCCTTTCACATCGCACTTTTAAAACGGTATATTGACGTTTTTTTCCCTTTTTAAAACGTTTAAGCCTGCACTGTGAATGCACCACAGCCAATTTACCGTTTCAAGTTAACTGGCATTTCGAACCGTGTAAAAAGCAGAGTCCTACACGGTTCCTTGCCGTTTTTTGTGCAATGTGAATGTGTACAGTTTGTCTGAAACGGTATTTCAGGCAAACAACACAAGCACAAGCACAATTTGTGGCGCCCCCTCCCCTCCTATATGTCACACAGGACACACAATCACACTAGAACCCGTTACACAAACAACAACACAGCAACACAATATACAGCGCACAATAAGATCAATATCTGCTTTGCAAATGACGCGCGTGGAGTAATTACGGGAGGTGCAGCAGTAATTATCTATTCCATCCATCAAGCATCCCCTATCCCATCTCGTTACCTAATTACAATTTAATTGTTTGTTTGTGGCCGGTAAGATGAGCCCTCGGCATACGCCCGTCCGGCCCTCTCCTCACAGCTGCCGCTCGGTGCCCAGTACTGTGAGCGCAGCGTGTCATACTAGGAGTAACAAATTTCCCTACAAACACAATCCTTTCTTAAAGGACCCCTGTACCCCAAATTCTTACAAGAGTGACTCCCCAAACAGACACACACCTCGCAGAAACTAGCCCTGATCATGTGTCAGCCTCGGGTTATGAACACTGGGACAACACAGCCAGCTGCAAATGGGTGATATGATAACAGAGGACAATAACGGTCAGTCAGGAAAATGCAAGAGCGCATATGACAGGCAAAAGGCACACACTGCCTTGAAACGTGTTCTGGATGAAACGTTTCAAGTGCTATGTGAATGACACTTAACCGGTATTTAAAACGGTAATCTGGGTCACTGTTAAGGCTCTGACCCGTTTTAATTACCGTTTTAAAATACCGGTTTTTAAAACGTGTCTGCGATGTGAAAGGGGTATTACACTCCACCTTGAAAAAGACGCCTGGAGCGTCGAAACATGTTGGAGGAGTGTTTTTAGAAGGCCACCCACGTCACAGAGGACCAGGTTGAGACTGCAGCAGGAGCTACCCGGGTTTCCATCCTTTTCCCTGCTGTTATATCCCTGACCTACGGTACGAGGCTTGGCCTGTCATTTTAACTACTTTGTTTTGTAAATAAAGCCTGGTTGTTTATATCATATCTGCACCATGAGGAGATATCTTCTTTATTGCATATGACATCTCACCTACCCTGAACAAAGCTAAAGAGAAAGATACCTTTGTTTGATTGGCTCCATTTTCCCATCACGTAAGACAGTGTGAGCATTGTTTTTTGGAGTCAGCAAAGATACCTTTCTATGTGTATCTTAAGCTATATGCATGTAAGCACATGTAAGCTAACATCGTTTTGAGCACTAGCTGGTGGTCCCATAAAGATACCCAGATAGGATTGTCACACACGCTATTTCTTGTAAGCACGTGTAAGCCTTCCACATTGGGATTTTGGGATCCCCTCTTTTGGATTAATATTCCATATATTGTTTACAAATATAATTGTGCCTGACAGCTTGTTTTTTGCTGTTTCTCTTTCCTGTCCCTTATGTGGAGACTCACCTTTTCACCCAAGAAATAACATCTTTGGTGGACACAGAAAAACCCTTGTTTGAGACAACAATATTGACCATCGCAATTGAGAGGATAAGCAGTGCAGAGATCTCTAAACCATCTTTGTTTCTATATGTTAATTCGACAGTGTCTAGATCGACACTCAAAAGGTCGAAATGGGGCTTTTAACTGTTTTTTTTTACCTGAATGTCAACACAGTCAACATGGACACAGTTTAAAGTGCACCGCATCCCCTCGCATCACTCGCAATTCGTCGGGCAAGGTGCCTCGCTACGCAAGGCACACTATTTTATTCTCCCACCATGCCCTAGTGGATGGTAGGGCATGAAATACCGCCTGTCGGCACATGTTGGCTCAAAAAACAGTGAAAATTCTACCGCAATTCACGCAATTTGGCCGCAACAATTCCGGATGAGGGAGCTGGTGCATTGTCATGGTGGAAAAATAAAATAACCTATAAATCAATCTGAAATTTGGTATGGCGTTGATTGAAAGTTTGTAGGACACGATAGTAATACCAACTTTCCTCAGCACCGCCACCTGTCTTCAAACACAGGTACTTATTGATCCACCCTCATATATATATATTTATATATAGAGAGAGAGCAATTAGAGCATGCAATTTAACATTGTATTCCAATTTTTTTATGCCCAAATTATTAGTTAGTTGTACCTGAATAGAGCCACGTTACTCTCCAACATACAAATGCAAACGCATAACATAATTTACAAGCCACTTTCCCAATTTCTTAATCCCAATTCACAAAGTATCTCTGGTCATATTCAATGTAATCCCTGGTAGGCTTTGGTCTACCACTGCCCTGTCCTATCCATTATCCATGTTCTTCCTGCACAGCCAATTGGATTAGATATATTCCCTACGCTTAGAACAGTGACACGCCCATTTTCTCATTTCTTATTTCACTGTGCTGTACATGACATTCTTACAAGTTAATTAGTGTACAGATGCAGAAACTCGGACAATCCATGGGTTAATGACAAAGCTATGCACTGGGCAAAAGTTATAAACCATATAAAAAAGAAGCTTACGGCTTGACAGTAGTACAAGTAAACAGTGCCATTGTGCTCCAGGCTTAGCTACACTAGTATTCAGTTTAATATACTGTTACCTTTCTGATTTAGGAAGTGATTCTGGTTGGTTTGCAAAAGCAAACTCCTTCTTTAATGGACAAAACCATGTGCACTGCAGGTGGTGCAATGTAACATGTGCAGAGAGAGTTATATTTGGGTGAGTTATTTTGTTTCTGTGCAGAGTAAATACTGGCTGCTTTATTCTTATGGTGTGTACACACAGTACAATTTGCCATTCAATTTTGACTATATAGTCAAAATCGTATCCGGATCACATACTGTACAGTAGACATCCAATGGAGATCGAACATGTTTTTAACCTTTCAATCCCCATTCGATGCCGATGCATGCTACTGATCAGCAGAATTCGAATAGCCAAATAGACAGTGCAGCAACGACTATATGCTGTAGTACAGATCAAATCGGTATCGAATAGCAAGGCTATCGCACCGTGTGTACACACCATTACACTCCAATTAAGATCAGGGTTGCCTACCCTACCGGAATGGCCGGGAGGGTCACGAAAATCGGGTGCGCAGGCAATTGTGTGCTGTTTTTGTTATTTTCATTATAAATTGTATTTTGATTTGTGTATCACAGTGTGTTGCTTTGCAAGCCCTTGTGAGGGCTACAACTCACACCTGTGCCGCAGTGAGTTACACCCCACCTTGGGAGTTCTCACTCTCTCTGACTCCTCTCCTTTTGAGAGCCAATAGTGGTGACTATGTTTCCCCTGGTCTAAGGACAGGGACACAGTTTACCCATAGCCAACTCACCCTCCCCCTACATCTAGGGGTTCTCTGGGGTTGATGTCCCTCTGTCATTGTTACAGATGAGACACCCCATTTGAGACTCCAGGGTAAGATATATTTGGTACCTGTACCAGGTGATCTACACTGCATTTGGGTCCTAGGAGGCACACGAGTGAGTTACTAGTGGTGACGTTGTTTCCCCCTGTTTTTTGGGGGGGCACACTTCGCCTCAGAACCCTCACTCGCGTTTGCCACAGGCGACACTATCAGGCACTCGGGGGAAGAGCTCTCTCTGTTATTTATAACAGACAAGACACCCCAGTAGCGGATTTTTGTCATATACAGCCTTGTGGCATTTGTGTTACAGATAGCATCAATTCATCGTCAGAGACGACACACGTGTGTATATTAATTTAATTTAAATTATGCCATAAGAGTGGAGTTATTAGAGGTCAGGTGACCCAGCTCCCCTGGCAGCCTAAGACCACTGTTCGTTGTGGACATTGCAGACCCACGGCTTGAACTGAGGCATTCACACACCGTGAATCACTACACATTATTCATTACAAGTGTACAAGTGAACAGCCACACCTGCCTGCCACCTTTGTTTTTATAAAAGTGTGTCATCCCACCCCTGTACGTTATATATGTCTTTTAACTAATTTTCACAGCCTTTTAAAGGTATAATAATAAAAGTTAATTTTTATTGTATGATTTATTCCCTGTGGTGCACCCATACAAGGACACTCTTCTCTCTTCTTTTTCTATGCCCATCTGCACATGGTTTTTGTCCATTAAAGAAGGAGTTGTTTTTGCAAACCAACCAAAATCACCCCCTTAGTCCACACTGCAAAAATACATTCCTACTGGCAGTGAAAGGCCCATGCCCTGCTTATTAGCCTCTGCTGAACTTGACTCATACTATAACTGCACTGGTGGGGTTAAAGTATAAGTACGTATAGTAAGTAAGTATAGTATCTGGCCCTCTGCTCTTATATTAATGTACAGTACTAAGGGTCTGATTC
Source organism: Crinia signifera (assembly GCF_055691185.1). Taxonomy (NCBI): domain Eukaryota; kingdom Metazoa; phylum Chordata; class Amphibia; order Anura; family Myobatrachidae; genus Crinia; species Crinia signifera. The sequence goes on from NC_139218.1 coordinate 63,993,439, forward strand.
ATATTTGTAAGTAAAGCCAAATAAGCAAATAACTTTGTGTCTGGTACAAACCATGGTGCAATGCAAGGGAAGCCAATTTATCAATATATTTCTGTGCAGAATACAGATGTGTCCTATAACAGTTGTTTTGCATATAGCAGCACTCTATATAGGTGCAACGATGCATACACATCACAGTATGTCACATGTATGTGCCACCAGCTTCAATTCTAGATATGCATAGTGGGATTGTGCGCACTCACACTACCTGCTACTGTATGCTGCAATTCGCTTGCTGCGTAGCAAATGTTATATAGCTTTATTTTTACACTTTTGCAATTTAGATTTCTCTTTGAACATACCCCACCCAAGTCTCATCTCTTTGCACATGTTATATATCTGTTGCTTTGATTTTTGCCTGTGGGTCAGAAACCAATCTGATCACATCCAACCTTGGAAAGAGGGCTATCTCCTCAGTCACCCCCTCTGGATCCACCTTTGGCTGATATTACCTGTTACAACTTTCATGCTACTGCACAAACAGAGTTTCCTTTATTAATACTTTTAGGGGGAAATTTGGTACTTGTGTAATAGCAGGGCACCCACTAAGCAAATTGCTTAGCGGACGATTCTGCGTAAGAAATTCGAATTGCATGCGTTTTTTGCGTGCGGTGCGCTCGCATGCGATGCAATGCGATTTCCCTATGTAATTTATTCACTTCACTGTGGCTGCAGGTGTGATGCGATCGCACTGCACTGCAAAATCGCATTCGATCTCATGCGATTTTATAGGGTGAGATGTCATTGACTTTGCTATACATTTGTATGAGATGCAATGAGATTTAGGCACCCCCCACTATCCACACCAGAATGCGTCCTCCCGACCCTTTCTTACCCCCACTATCCACGTCGGCTATTCATTTTATATAGTGTGGCGAGCGCAGCAAGCCACCGAGCCCGAAGCGTGGCGAGGGCACGTGGAATACATGTAAGGTAATCCGCGTCCGCTCGACACACTATACAAAATCATCTCCACGCCGACTGGGGGTGGGTGGGGGTATGAAAAGGTCGGGAGGACGCGGGGCTCCCTGTGCTCACCACACTTCGGGGTGGCGTGGATAGTGGACGGGGGGGTGCCTAAATCTCATTGTATCTCATACAAATGTATAACAAAGTCAATGGCAATGCACCCTATAAAATGGCATGCGATCGCAAGCGATTTTGCGGTGATGTGCGGTGTGATGCGATCGCATCGCACTGCCCGCAGGTAGAGAGCAGTGAATAAAAAACATAGGAAAATCGCATCACATCACACGCAAAAAATCGCATGCGATGCGATTTTCCTATGCATTGCATTGCGATGTGATCTAGTCCAAATTGTATACAATAATTGTACCGTGTATGGGCACTTTATGATGGGAGATCTATTTCACATGGGATATTGCTATGGGTATGTGGATCTTGGGTTGACAATGTCAACAGTCACTCGGTCGACCACTAATGGTCAACAATGACTAGGTTAGCATCTAAGAATGGTTGACATACCCTGTCGACATTGACAGAAAGTCGACACACGCTTAAAGTCAACATGAATAAGGTCGACGTGAGTTTTTCATGCTTTTTTGAGCAAATCAGTGTTTTTTCATACTTTACTATCCAAGTGGGCACAGAGTGTGAATATAATAGTGTGCCGAGTGCATCGCGGCCTGTGAGAGGACGCGGCCTGTGAGAGGACGTGGCCTGTGAGAGGACGTGGCCTGTGAGAGGACGTGGCCTGTGAGAGGACGCGGCCTGTGAGAGGACGCGGCCTGTGAGAGGACGTGGCCTGTGAGAGGACGTGGCATGCTTACACAGTGTTCATATCGACAAAACCATGAAAACCACATGTCAACCTTATACAGGTTGACCATCATCATGTCGAACCTAAAGCTTGCGTTTATCTTCTGTTGATGTCAATCCATGTGTATGTTGACCATTCTTAGGTGTCGGCCTAGTTGCTGTCGTCCATTAGTGGATGACCTAGTGACTGTCGACCTAGATATTGTTTATCATCTATACTGTAATCATTGCTATGGGCAACCAATCAGAATTAACTTATTTTTTCTTTAGCAGATTTAGCATCTGATTGGTTGCCCATAGCGACATCCCATGTGAGACAGAGCTCCCATCTTAGTAAATTTCCCCCATAGAATCAATCCTAGCATATAGTTTGAGAAGAATGCTATGACAGTTAGTGCCAAGTGATGGCAAGAGTTGGGTGGAATGAGTATATTGGGTACTTATGTATTATCTGGGCTCCCATGTTAAATGCACCCCATTTTCTCATACCCCTACTATCCAACTACGCATGGAGTTGATTTTATATAGTGCGGCGAGCGCAGCGAGCCACCGTGCCCGAAGCGTGGCGAGCGGACGCGGTCTCATAAGAAAATAACGGCAGCCCAGATATTACATAAGTACCGTATATTCCATACAAAGTAATGAGTCTGTAGAAATTGCATTGTAGATTGTGGAAGGCACATTTAGCAAGCATTTCTCCTTTATTGGATCTCATCACCTAATTTTAATGAGACATAGCCAGTGGGAGGGAGAGGGAGCATTTTACCCTAGACTACCAGGTTATGTTAAATTAGGATGTGTGTGTGTGTGGGGGGGGCAGCCAAAAATGTTGTGCCTAGGGGCAGCCAGACCCCTAAATTCGCCCCTGCCTTCAGATCCGCTACAGTGTCACAAGCCACTGAATTCTGCTATGCCAGGTACTGCTCGGGTTTTAGGAACATGTTTGCCATAGAGAGCTAACTAATGCTGTGTTCACACTGCGAGTGTGAACAACACGATTTTTACCCCGCATTTTAATGCCGGGGACTGCGGCGCCAGACCCCGTTCTCACTGCTAAGGCAACTTCCCGGGTGAAGCAGTTCCACCCGGTAATTTGCCTTTAAACACTGTTTTTTTTGCAGTGTGAACGGGTCAACCTGTGTCTGCATACCCGGATCTCATACACGGGTAAAAAGAAGGGTTGGAGACCCAGGAATTTTGACAAGGGTTGACCTGTTCACACTGAAAATAAACCAGTGTTAAAAGGCATATTACAAGGTTGACATGCTAGACCTGGGATTTGCCTTGCAGTGAGAATGGGGTATTGAAGAATTTGACAGCACAGAAAAATGTAATAAAAGAGAGACCGTATACTCCAGTAGGGTACACTGCTGGAGGGGCAAAGGTAAAATAGAAATACAACGTATTAATATGAAGCTGCAAAGAAATCACAGCAATAAATCTGTACATCCTGCCTGGGTTATGGTCTGAAACCAAGCCAAGTGGAAATACAAACAGTGCCAGCCTCTGACCTTTGGATGGAAATTAAAGAGAAAGAGCACACAGCACTCTCCCCTCATCTGCAGTCGTGCGGGCTCCCTCTTTCTCTATAATCTTATCTTTACACTGGCTGGCATCCAAAAAACAGTTGCAAATAACAGACAGCCGTAATGGTTAGCGCACTGTTTTCCAGCTAACACATGTTATTTTCTACTGTTGCATATGGCACAAAGTAATAATAATGTTTAAAGAAATGGATGTTTTCTCTTTATTTATTTTTAGATGTTTACAACCCCTTAAGGTTGTTGTTGCTGTAGTTGTTGTTGTTGTTTTTATGCAGATATATTTGCTGAAGATACACTAAAATAAGCACATTTATTGATTCCGTTTTATTTTTAGTATACCAGATTGCTTAAATGTGTTTTTTTGCAAAGTAGCCGGCTAAGCATGGACAGAGGAGAGATGTATAAATAGAGCGTGGATTATCAATGTACGCTGGGCCTGATTGACAGATGTCAAATGCTGTGGAGAGATTTTCTGACACTGCACAGTGCGACGGTCTTGCTACAACGGCTGCAGTGAGGATTTATTTGCAAAGTCATTGACAGGGAGGGTTTGTGGGCGTTAATGGGGGAGGAGTAATGTAGGCATAATGCGATCATTTCAGGGGTACTGTATGTCTGCAATCTCATACGCAGTTACACTGGCTCAGGTGACATGCTACCGGCAGCCATGGCGCATGACCCAGAAGGTCAATACTCGTCTCACGTGCATCATGGTTGTGTCTTCTTACACATATGGTGAATCATAGATGCCGCCCCTATATTTGCCCCTATATTCAAGTATCAAAATATCTTTTTCCAAGATGGCCACTGTTCTATGAAAAGATACAGTTAAGGTGATTTATAGGTATCTAAACATTTATATAATCCCCGTGTCTCTCTCATTGTGGGGTAGATGTATGATATGAAGCAGTTATAAGGGAGAAGTGATTAAGTGCCTTTTGAAACCCAGCCTGTACCTTTTGAAACCCAGCCTGTAACTTAATAGTCAGGAGCTGATTGGCCAGTGATAAAGTACCAGGCACTTCCCTTATCACTGTTTCATACATCTACCCCTGTATGTCTTAGCAAATATTGTAGTTGCTATGAGAATCATAGATTTACAGACCAATATGCCAATTTAAAATATTACATCTTGTACTAGAAGCACATTCATTTTCCAAAGGCAGTTCCAAAAACGATAATGCATTTATGAATGAGTATTTTATTTATTTATTAACAGTTTTTTATATAGCGCATACATATTCCGCAGCGCTTTACAGAGTATAGTTGAACATTCACATCAGTCCCTGCCCCAGTGGAGCTTACAATCTATATTCCACATGTACACGCGCACACAGACATTCTAGGGTTAATTTTGTTGGAATCCAATTAACCTACTAGTATATTTTTGGATTGTGTAAACCCACACAAACACGGGGAGAATATACAAACTCCGCACAGTTAGGGCCATGGAGGGTATCAAACCCATGACCTCAGTGCTGTGAGGCAGTAATGCGATTCGATTTTCGCATGCGATTCGATTTTTCTATGTAATTTATTCTTTGCTCGCTGGCCGCGGGCGGTGCGATGCGATCGCATGTGATCGCATCGCACGCAAAATCGCATGCGATTTTATAGGGTGCGATGCCATTTACTTTACTATACACTTCTATGAGATGCAATGAGGTTTAGGCACCCCGCCCCCCACTATCCACACCACCCCGAAGCGGAATCTGCGCCTGCTTGCTAGGCTTCAGGCTCGGTGGATCGCTGCACTCGCCACACTATATAAAATCAACTCCACGCCGACGTGGATAGTGGGGGTATGAAAAGCTTGTGAGGACGCGTTCCTCTGCGCTCGCCACACTTCGGCGTGGCGTGGATAGTGGGGGGGGGGGGGGGGTGTCTAAAACTCATTGCATCTCATAGAAGTGTAAAGTAAATGGCATCACACCCTATAAAATCACATCGCACTGCCCGCGGCCAGAGAGCAGTGAATAAATTACATAGGAAAGTCGCATCACATGCAATGCAATTTTCCTATGGTGCCGTACGTATGCAAATAGGGTGCCGTGATAATACACAAGTACCCATAAATGTAATACCCTTTGAAATGTTCATTAAAAAAACAATGTTAAAGCTGCAGAAAAATATGATCACATTTGCAGATTATTCGGTACTTCTGTACTTTCACGGCGCCACTAGAAATCGCGGTCATCGCGGGCATTGAATGCACTTAAAAACGGCCGCGACGCGACCGACGCGATGCCCGCGATTTCCCATAGAGATCAATGTTAAATTTCTCAATGGACCCGATTTGACTGTTAAATGCCTCAATTGACACGATTTTTCCATAGGAAACTATGTTAAATGGCCCACAGAGGCCAATTAGCCCCCCTGAAGTGTGAAATGGCCCCCACAATTGTTAACGCCACCCCACGATCAACGCGAACCCGAAGCGTGGCGAGCGCAGCGAGCCCGCGAGGGGCGGCGGTACGCGTCCTACGACCTTTTCATGCCCTACTATCCACTAGGGCGTGGAGTGAGAATAGAATAGTGTGGCGAGCGCAGCGAGCCACCGAGCCCGAAGCGTGGCGAGCGCAGCGAGCCCCGCGAGGGGACGCGGATACCTTCACAGGTAAACGCGTCCCTTCGCGGGCTTCACAGGTATCCTCATCCCCTCGCGGGGCTCGCTGCGCTCGCCACGCTTCGGGCTCGGTGGCTCGCTGCGCTCGCCACACTATTCTATTCTCACTCCACGCCCTAGTGGATAGTAGGGCATGAAAAGGTCGTAGGACGCGTACCGCCGCCCCTCGCGGGCTCGCTGCGCTCGCCACGCTTCGGGTTCGCGTTGATCGTGGGGTGGCGTTAAAAAATGTGGGGGCCATTTCACACTTTACGGTGACTATTTGGCCTCTGTGGGCCATTTAACATTGTTTCCTATGGAAAAATCGTGTCAATTGAGGCATTTAACAGTCAAATCGGGTCCATTGAGAAATTTAACATTGATCTCTATGGGAAATCGCGGGCATCGCGTCGGTCGCGTCGCGGCCGTTTTTAAGTGCATTCAATGCCCGCGATGACCGCGATTTCTGATCTAGTGGCGCCGTGAAAGTAAAGAAGTACCGATTATTCTAAGCAATACAGTAGATTTGACATACATTATAATTTCTAACTTTCCAATCTAATGTTTGTCCATACTTTCTCCAGCCTCCTCCACACTTACTCCAATTGCAGTGTCGCCTCCTTTCCTCCTTATGGGGTATATTTAATTGTATGTTGGATCTATTCCGACATTCCACCTGGTTTTTAGCAGGTCGGAACATTTTGACCTATCGGACAAAAACCAGCTAGTATTGAATAGGTCGGAACGCTTTTCGGCAAGAGGGCAGTTTCGACATCAATTGAATATATGCCTATGTCTGCTTTAAGAACAGTTCCTCCAGTCTCTGCTATGGAACACAGGGGTAGATTTGTTAAGCTTGGTTAAGTGAAAAAGTGTCTGGCCAATCAGCTCCTACCTGTCATTTTTCAAACCATTCCTGTAACGTCACAGCTTGGAGCTGATTGGCTGGTGATAAAAACCAGACACTTTTATCACTTCACCGAGCTTGATAAATCTGCCCCTCACTCCTTAACCAGGTCACAAGTTTCCGTATCAGAGCCAGTGACACTTATTTCTATGCAGTGGGTCTGGCATTTTAGGTGAGGCTGGTATTGCTTTTTGCTAACTGGAAGTCCACAACAATCTCATTACCTGGGTGGTGCTGGATGAGGTCATTTGTTTGTTCCAGAACTTCATAATACTCCTCCATGCGGAGCAGGCACTGGCAGTAGTTCAGAACCAGAGTGTTGATCATCTTTTCCAGCTTCATCCAAGGTACCTCCCAGGGCTTCTCCTGAAAGCAGAGACAGATATATAAGGGACTCTGTATTGAGTATAAATCAGGGCTTGTCAGAGCTTTCTCTGCTCAACTATAAATTCCATCCTTTTGGCACCTACTGATAACTTATGAAGTGGTTTGTAAGATTTTGTGACCTCCCGAGGCTTTTTAGGATCAGCAATGCTAAATCAATATTCCTGAACTGCTTGCCAAGCTAGTAGCTCCTGTCTGTCCTCATGAATGTACAATATGTGCAGTATATAAAAGTTTTCTAGACAATTAGCTTTTACTTTACATACAGTAGGTTAATTGAGTGTCTGTTGCTTTTTAAGTTAATATCTTGTGTAACTATCCTCTGGCTTACTGTAAGCCCATGTCATTTAGCTTTCTACTAGCAAATGGTAAAGGACTCAGCTGACTGATGAGTGTTGTAATAAAATAAATCCCTCGTACTGTATACTGTGCTTACACCTCGGTTGCCTACTCTCCCGGAATGGCTGGGAGGCTCAAGAAAATCAGGTCTGCCTAACGGTCTGGGAAAGGGGGCAAGTCCCGCTGCAGTGTCCTGTCCATGGAACTAACTGACGTGAATGGCGACATTGTAGCCCTGACCACCACTGTGCAATGCCTCTAATACTGGCATTGCACGATAGGGTGCGTGGCCACAATGGCGTGATCTCACTGGCCATGCCCCCAAACAACATGTTTCTCTTATTGCTCCGCTCTTCATTCTACCACTTTTCCATCACTGGCTCAATTACAATTGGACTCGCTCACAATGTACTTTGAGTCCAACTGCACATGCAGCTGATGTACATGAGTCCCTCCCACATATACATGCAGAGAGGGGGCATGTCTATAAAGGAACAATTATTTGATCAATAGCAGAGAGTCCCCTGTTTAGAGATATTGAATATGGGGAAAACTCATATTTAACTGCAAGCATAATTCATAAAAGCATGGGTTATAGACCTTTGTACATGATAACAATGTAAATCTTGCAATAGTTAATATTTAAATATTACTAGCTGTCAGCCATTGGCTGTAGTAACAGGAGAATATTATTAAAGGCATGTCATTTCGAGAACCAGTTTAGGCAAGTAAAGACTATGAGACAGATGTATCAAACTTTAAAAAGTTTTCAAACACAGCATGTAACATGGCAGTTAGGAGCTGACTGTCTGGCTGTTTATCACTCTCCATTTTATCACTTTTCTTGACACATCTGGTCCTCAAAGAAATAATGCAATGGTAATGTAAAAGAGACTACATGATTCTGATGGCATTCTAACTGCACACAGGGCCGTTTCTAGAGGCGGACAAGCCGTGCAGCAGCCCGGGGCGCCGCACGGCTTGTCCGCCTCTGTTAGACAGCTGGGGCGCCAGGCAGCTCCCCTAACACCGCTGCCGCAGCCTTCTCCCTTCTCCTCCTCCGCTCTCCCCGGCGTCTGTCCAGTGTGTCCACACATAAGCATAAGCAGAGGTGCAGCAAACAGTCCCTAGAGAGATAGGCGCCCCAAGCATTTTTGCGCGCTGTCACTTTAGTAGGTGACAGCGCATTCAGCCAATAGCAGCGCAGTCCTTATCAGCCAGTCAGTGCGCTGCTTACTTTGTAGTAGCGCAGGAGTAGTGACTCTGTCCAGCGCCCGCCGCCTATAGTGTCACTGTCCCGGCACTAGTGTGTGACTGTGTGCCTCTCAGCAAGTCTCCGCTGTGTGTTCCGCCGCTGAAAGGCGACAAGCCCGGCGCTGAGAAACTGTCAATCACCGCCCTGCTCTGCCGGAGTTTCCCTGCACACAGCTCCTGCAGCGCTCGAGCCCCGCGGACCTCATGAAAACCCCAAGTTTAATTCTGCACCCTGTACAGAGCTCCAAGCCTTTACAGGGTGCTTTACTGTCCATTACATAAAGCTGCAGGAGCAGATAAGTATCTGCACCAATACACCTACTGAATATATTGTTGTACACTTGCCTGTAACTGTGATATATGTACATCAGTTATTCTGCATATATGGAAGTTAACCCTGTGCATACTGTTCAAAATAAACCACAACTCATATAACAGACCTAAGCTAACACTGGTGGTCCACGGGGCATCCGATGTAAGCGCTGCTGCTGACACCTGTAAGTTGCCAATATGGCCGCTGGTCCCGGAGGAACACTGCTATGCATTCCCAGTAGCAGCAGCTCCTCCCATGGGAGGCCTGGTAGCATTGGACAGGGGCAGATAGGACCACTGGGATGTCCCATAGCCCCCTTGGCGTCTCTCACGCTTATCGCTGGAAGCCGCTGCTACAGCTAGTGAGCACTTTCTGGTTCCTGAGCTGTATCAGCATGTATAGTGAAACTCCCATGGGCTGCAGCCTGTCACAGAGGAGAAAATACCTCTGCTGCGCTGTGCCAGACCTGCATGTGGACCCTCTGTTAGGGAGTCCTGCCGCTGTGATATAATGGTGAGCTCACTGTCAAGGAGCCTGGTTGGGTCTGGTTGCTGTGTGTAAGAAGAAGGGGTTGTCAGTGTCATGTGGGCGGAGTGGAGGATGTCTGCATATAGTATGTTTTCTGTCAGCTGTCAGTGTGAGATGTCAGCAGGGAATACATACAGCGTTCAGGGTGCTGGCGGTCAAAAGACCTACCCTGGCATCGCAATACTAAGAATACCATATGGGGTTCCATAGGTGCAATAACCTACCCCCTAATCCTCCCTTGCAGCAGTAATGTAGTGTAGGGTATAGACATGTCAGTCGTGTAGGGTGTAGAGGGGTCAGTAATATAGGGTAGGGTATAGATGGGTCAGTCGTGTAGACTAAAGATGGGTCAGTCGTGTAGGGTATGTAGGGGTCAGTAGTGTAGTGGCAGGTATGTAGGGGTCAGTAGTGTAGAGACAGGTATAGAGGGGACAGTAGTGTAGGGTACAGAGGGGCCAGTATTTGTAGTTGTGTGTATAGTGGTGTTAGCAGTGTAGAGGTGGCTATAGATGGGTCAGTAAAGTAGAAGCAGATATATAGGGGTCAGTATTGTAGTTGTGTGCATGATCGCAGCTGACTGCATGACACGCCGGCATCTTTGTAGCTACTCCCTGTTTAAACGTCCACATAATCACTTCATTACAATCACTTTTCTATGAAAAATATCATTATGAGCAGGATTGCAGTGGCACCTTGGGGCATGTGCTGGGTCAGTAGTGTAGGGTATAGAGGGGTTAGTAGTATAGATGGGTCAGTAGAGTAGAGGAGGGTATAGAGGGGTCAGTAATGTGGTGATGATTATAGAGGGGTTAGTAATGTAGTGATGATTATAGAGGGGTTAGTAATGTAGTTGCGGTTATAACAGGGTCAGTAGTGTAGAGTAGAACTAACGTCGGTGCTAGGGGCACCAACCAAAATCTTGCCTAGGGCATCAAATTGTCTAGAGCCGGCTCTGTGTTAGCCTATCAGAGCTTGTGGGCCGGCAGCCAATCAGGAGCCAGCACGCGAGGTATGAATGGCTGACGGCTCAGGGACACAGTGAAGGGGAAGGAGAGAGGCGTGATGCCCTCATCTCCCCTCCCCAAGGAAGCAGCAGCAGAGGCGATGGCAGCAGGGGGAGACCCAGAGGCAGTGAGTTTGGCACTGTGGGGGAATATATGTGTGGCGCTGTGGGGGCATATTTGGCACATTGGGGGCATATCTGGCACATTGGGGGCATATATCTGTGGCACTGTGGGGTCATATTTGGCACTGTGGGGGCATATTAGTAAATGGCATCAGTTGTGCGTCAGCGGCGCGTGGGGCATAATGTGTAATGGGCATTATGGTGTGGGTAGTATTGTGTAATTGCCATCACAGTGTGGGGTCTAATGGGCATCACGGTGTGCGACATAATGTGTAATTGTCATCACGTGTGCGACATTATGTGTAATTGTCATCACGGTGTGCGACATAATGTGTAATTGTCATCACGGTGTGCGACATAATGTGTAATTGTCATCACGGAGTGCGACATAATGTGTAACTGTCATCACGGTGTGCGGCATAATGTGTAACTATCATTACGGTATGCGGCGTAATATGTAATTGTCTTCACGGTGTGCGGCGTAATGTGTAATTGTCATCACGGTCTGCAACATAATGTGTAATTGTCATCACGGAGTGCGACATAATGTGTAATTGTCATCACGGTGTGCGACATAATGTGTAATTGTCATCACGGTGTGCGGCATAATGTGTACCTGTCATCACGGTATGCGGCGTAATATGTAATTGTCATCACAGTGTGCGGCGTAATGTGTAATTGTCATCACGGATAAATAGTGTATAATGATTTAAGTAGCCTGTCATTGTTTGGCCTTGATCTCTGAGGTGTACTAGGTAACTGTGTGGTCTTCAGCCTGCCAACTTAAGTGTGGGAGGACAATGACAATTCCTGCGGTAACCAATGTCTGGTCATGCAGGTTGCAAAAGTGTGATGTAAGGTAATTGTTTACCTGCTAGACCACGCCCTTATATTAAGCCACACCCCTTTTAAAATTACGCCACACCCCCTATTTCTTCCGTACCATGTTATGTATTTGGGGGGGGGGGGGCGCATTTTTATTTCTTTGCCCTGGGAGCTAAATTGGCTAGAAACGGCCCTGACTGCACAGAGTGCCACACAGTCACCGTGTACTAAGTGGGAGTCAGGCTGATGTGGAAGGCAGTTTTCAATGTAAAATCTGATTTACTCCTATCCAGAAAGTCTACCTTGGTCTGAATATTCTTTAGGCAGATGACTGCTTCTCTGTACTTGTTGGTTGCGTCTTCATAGCGTCCCAGCTTGAACAGTCTGTTCCCTTCCCCATGAAGAATAGGAACAGCTTTCAGCTTTTCATCATTATTCAGTGCCCAAGTCTCTCGTTTATAAGTGCAGGGAGATTCTACCTGTCAGTGATACAAAAGGGGAATGACAGACAATCAAGTAGTTTAGTCATAACACCACATTATTAGATGCAGCATGTAGAAGGCAAACAGGTCTGCGTACAGCGCCAGGAGGTTCTCATGCAAAACTAATTTGGCAATAGTGCTTTTGGTTATTGTCTCTAATATTTAGTCTATATAGGTATCTACTGAGTGCTGTTCCTTTGCATTATCATTAACCTCACAATTTGGAGTAGGTAGTAGAATGACCAGATATATGGCCAGGTACAAAGTATTTCCTGCACTGCGATGATTGTGGACTCAGGACCAAAGTGGTTTTGCATATTATTACATCATCAATATTAGCATATTAATCATTGGCATAGTCACAGCCTATGCCGCCCCCGTGGTGGCTTGGGGGCATAGGGGTCACTCACATCATGGCCGGATGTAGGCATATTTGATGATTCAAATGCATTGCTGGATGCCAGCCGATCAGAGCTTGCATACTGACAGATGCAGTCAGTGATTTGCTGCCGGCTATGAGCTTCGATTGGCTCATGAGCCTGGTCTAATTTTGGGGCGATTTTTTACCAAAAATCGCACCCTTTTACAAGTGCGATTTGTATACTTTATAATGGGAAAACATCTGGATGCGAATTGAAGTGTGACTAAAAATTGCCACTTCAAAATGTGCTCTTTTGCGGCAAAAAGTGTGATTTTTTTTTTACCGCGAATCGCACCCTATTACATGTGCGATTTTTGGAAAATGTGCGATTTCGCCCGTTTTTTTACCAAAAATCGCACATGTCTAAAAAGTCGACCCCTATTACATTTCGCCCCAGGTTTATTAATGATATGATAGGGCCACTCATTGTGCTGGTTGTCTGAGGTTTAGGTAGCGATTTTACGTAATGACGCATTTGAAGGTACATAAAGAAGTCTGCTTGGGGTATTTGGAAACTATTCACTAGATCTGTGAAAGACATATAATTGCCCCTTGGGTCGAAAACATCTTTAATGGAGGCAATGCCCTTCTGTTTCCATTGTTGGAACTTCACATTGTCAAGGGCCGCTGGAAAGCATGGGTTGCCACTAAAGGGAATACATTTAGTATGAGCTGAGTTTCTCCTTAGAGCCTTATTCACTGATCACCACACCAGATATGTGTCCCAAAACAAGGGGTTAGAGTGGGCAACCGGAGGTAGTTCTTTCTCTGGGGTTTGTAACAGGGCTTTTAAATCAAAAGGTGGGAATAAAGATTGTTCTAGAACGTAATTGGTATAGCTAGAATGCGAGTGTAGCCAGTCCAGTATATATCGAAACACAACCACTCTGGTGAATGCCTGTATGTCAGGGACCGCCAGACATCCCTTATCTTTATGTAATTTGAGTTTTGCCAGAGTGATGCATGGACTTTTCCCCGACCACAGGAATTTGTTGAAGATCTTGTCACAGTGACGAAGATCAGCCTTAGTCAAGGAGAGGGGTAGCATTTGGATAATGTAGGAGAGCTTGGGGAAAATAATAGTTTTCAGGACCGCTACTTTGCCCAAGAGTGATATGGGCAGGGATGTCCACGATTCAAGGAGGGTCGAGATCTTCCTCATAACTGGAGAGAAGTTAAGGGTGTAAATGTCTGGTAGTGAGGGAGGAATATATATACACCTAGGTATTTCAATTTGGTGGTATTATATTTAAGAATGGAAAGTGTGGCCGCGGCAGGAGAGGAGAGGAAGGATGCTGCAGGGGGTGTCAGGGGAAGGAGTTCTGACTTATCTTTATTTATTTTATAGCCTGAGAAAAGGCCAAAGGCTGTGATGAGAGCAAAAAGCAGCATGTCATCTGCGAATAATACTACCTTAAGCTTATGTTGTGCCACTGTTAGCCCTTGGAATTCGGACAAGGCACGTAGTGCAATTGCAATGGTGAATAATAGTGGAGATAACAGGCAGCCCTGTCTAGTGCCCCTTGATAGTAATATCAGAGGTGAGAGGTAGCCATTATAGATAATCCTAGAGTTTGATTGGGAGTATAACATTTTTATCAAAGAGATGAGCTGTTAAACCAAATTTAGAGAGCGTATAGAATAAGCGGTCCCATTCCACCATAACAAACGCTTTCTCAGTATCAATGGAGAGAAGAAAGGGGAGTGTCCCGTGCGTGGCAGCTTGGCACCAGTGAGAGGCTGATATAACCTTGTAGATATTGGCTGAGAAATGTCTGCCTGCTATAAAGCCCATTTGGTCCTGGTGAATCACTTTGGGGACAAGGAATTTTATTCTATACGCGATCAGTTTAGTGAATAATTTATAATCCACATTCAAAAGTGATATCAGCCTATATGATCCTGGTAGGTGTGGATCACTGCCGGGTTTTGGGAGTAGTCTAATAATGACATCAGTGAAATACTGGGGGGGGTTTACAATTTGAAACTATGGTGTTAAAGACCAAGACCAGAGATTCCAGTATGCGCGGCAATAAAATTTTTATAAAATTCGCCCGAGGAGCCATCCAGGCCAGGTGACTTCAGTGGTTTTAATTGCTTGATCACTGCCTCTACTTCCTGGGCAGAGAAGGGGGCAGTTATTCGGGCTATCATCTCTGCGGGTATGGAAGGATATGATATAGAGTTCCAAATGGTTGACTCTCCAGTCGTATCTCTTATGGGTTCGGAATAAATATCAGTGTAAAATTCATGAAGTAGAGAGGCTATATCCTTTCCATTAGATGCAATGGAGCCATCTGGACGTTTAATAGATTCTATAAGGGTTGATGGGGAGGAGGACTTTAACAAGTTTGAGAGAAGTCTGCCTGTTCTATTTCCGAACCTGTAAAATCTGTGGTCTTTGTGGAAAGTATGGCGTTCTTTCATAGAGGCCAGAATGCCATCAAATTATTGTTTGGCTAGGTTAAAATCTGCTCTGTTGGTTGGGGTAAGGGCCGACTTATATTTCTGATAAGTATTTGTCTGGTGCTGTTGCGCTGATTTGTAAGTAAAGGTAGTTTATTTTTTCTTTTGGGCTACAAACTGTATGATACGACCTCTAAGGACAGCTTTGGAAGTTTGCCAAAACAGGATCGGATCTTCCTTTAGAGTGTCTACATTATCAAGTCTATATTCTTCCCAAAAAGTCTCCAATTTGCTACGAAAACCCAGAGAGGAGGCAAAATGAGTAGGAAATCGCCACAGCTTGAAAGAACCAACATCTAACGTGGTGGTGAATGATACCCAGATAAGGGAATGGTCTGAGAGAAACATGGGCTCGATGGTGGCATCTATTATATTCATAAGTCAACAGGGTGCAGTGCTCTCAATGCGTATGTTAATGATAATTGCTGTAGTAGGAAGGGGATACCAAACCATGGGGGTGGCTTCCTGGTCATGGGAGCACTAGAATCCATGAATTGTGAGGAAATCTCATTGAAGTCACCCCCCAGGATCAGGCGTTCTGTCATGTAGAGTGTCAGTTTAGCCTGTACCATTTTAAAGAAGGGAGCAGTATGTGTGTTAGTATATATTTTCTTCAAATGATCATTTATACAATAAATATTTCCACGGTCACCACCATGGAGCACTATTTAGCGCTTACATATATATATATATATATATATATATATATATATATATATATATATATATATATATATATATATATATATTGTGGGGTTTTAGCATCCAACGGGTAGGCACAGGTGAGGATTTGGCACAGACTTAGACAGTGACATCACGGCTTGGGTCCAAAACAGGGCTTGCCTGAGTTTTATTGCAGCACTCAGAGCAAGAAACTAAAAAACAGCCTTTACACTTCAGGCAAAACAGAAAATAAAACCTGCTCGTCTGAGCTCTAACTAAACAGAATAAACGTCCCTCTCTATACCAGGGCCACACTATGTGACACTGGACACACACAGCAGATATAGATCAAGTAATGCAGTACTTACAGCCTTGTCTCTCTCTAGCAGCAGCTTACTGCCTCCAACACCCAGGGAGAGAGAGAGAGCTCTATGGAGAGGGCTGACTCCTTTTTAAAGAATCAGGTGCTCTCCTGATTACCAGCCCAGGACAGAACACCCTTTGTAAGCCGGAGCTTACCACACAGATTGAAATAGCCTGCAGTCTATATGCCATAAGACAGGATTCTAGGGGAAAGGTACCTGCCGTCTATGACTTTCCCTGTCACTGTCTTACATACCCTCCCCCTCTGTTCGAACCTGTGGGGTCGGACACTGTCTGCCAACTGGCAGTATGTTCGGGATAGGGCATCGGCATTACCCTGAAGCCTTCCTGCTCTGTGTTCCACTGTAAATTTGAAATTTTGCAAATTGAGAAACCATCTCATGACCCTTGCATTTCTCTCTTTGGCTTGGTACATCCATGTAAGTGGGGAGTGGTCAGTGATTAATCTAAAGGAGCGTCCTAAGAGATAGTACTTTAGGGATTCAAGGGCCCACTTGATTGCTAAGCACTCCCGCTCGACTATACTGTAGTTTCTCTCCGCAGGTGTGAGCTTCCTGCTCAAATATGTTACCGGGTGTTCCTCTCCACCAACTTCTTGGGAGAGGACAGCACCTAGTCCCACATCAGAAGCATCAGTCTGTACGACAAACTCTTTTTTAAAATCTGGAGTGATCAGGACTGGTTGATTACAAAGGGCCACTTTTAATTCTTGGAATGCCCTTTCAGCCTCTGGGTTCCAGCTGACCATAACTGCCTTACCTCCTTTGGTAAGATCGGTTAGGGGCGCTGCCATGGTTGCAAACTGGGGAATGAACCTACGGTAATACCCCAGAATTCCCAAAAAAGCCCTGACTTGTTTTTTTGTCGAAGGACGAGGCCAGTCTTGGATAGCCTCCACTTTATTTATTTGAGGCTTTATTATACCTCTCCCGATAACATACCCCAGGTAACGTGCCTCCTCGAGGCCTAAAGTACACTTTTTTGGGTTCGCTGTCAACCCCGCCTCTCTGAGGGAATTCAACACCTCCTGGACTTTGGGTAAATGACTCTTCCAGTCATCACTAAAAATTATGATGTCGTCTAGATATGCCGAGGCATACTGACGATGGGGTTTAAGAACAATGTCCATTAACCTTTGAAAAGTTGCTGGAGCCCCATGCAACCCAAAAGGCAAACAGAGATATTGAAACAGACCATCGGGGGTGACAAACGCTGTTTTCTCTTTGGCACTATCGGTAAGAGGTACTTGCCAGTAACCTTTAGTTAAGTCGAGGGTAGAGAAATATCTAGCATGACCAAGTCTTTCAATTAACTCATCAACTCTTGGCATTGGGTAGGCATCAAATTTTGATACCTCGTTCAGCTTCCGGAAGTCATTACAGAAGCGCAATGAGCCATCTGGTTTTGGAATTAACACAATCGGGCTTGACCACTCACTTTTAGACTCCTCGATAACCCCGAGGTCTAACATTTTCTGGACCTCCCCAGATATGGCCTGTCTACGTGCTTCTGGTACTCTATAGGGTTTTAAGCGTACCCGAACTCCAGGTTCGGTGACAATGTCATGTTTTATGGCTGTGGTGCGCCCTGGAAGTTCTGAGAACACATCATAATTCCTTTGTACTAACTCTTTAGTTTCCTGCTTCTGGGATTTGGACAGGGTCTCTGACACCCGCACCTCTGGGCTATCACTAGAGGGGGCACTTACAGCTGTCAGAGTCTCTCTGTCTTTCCAGGGTTTAATGAAGTTCACATGGTACAACTGTTCTGGCTTCCGTTTACCTGGTTGATACACTTTATAATTTACACTTCCCACTTTTTTATCTACCCGATACAGTAGATCCTGGTTAATGGCCATATATGGGAACTCTTTGTCAGCATTGGGGTATTGGGGCTCACCATTTATGACTTTAGGATTTTCCATAGCTCTTAATAAGGTGGGATCTCTAAGTTGAGCAGTCCCAAAATTATCACGTGACATCTCTAGTTCAGGCATGTCACACGCTTCTTCCTGCTCCTCAGCTTCACCTGCAAGAACAGCTAGGGGAAAACGGTCAGATTCAATAGTGGTCACCCCTACCGTTTGAACCTCAGTATCCTGATCAAAAGGCTCAGGACTAATCACAGGGCACACATTCTCATTATTAACAGCATTTCTAGTGCAGTGTACATTCTATTTCCACAAGTCCCAGAACAATGGGAAGTCTCTTCCCAGGATCACACTATGCATCAGGGTCTCTACCACGCCCACTTCATGGGACACAGTTCCACAAGTACTCTTTAGCTGGACTAAAGCTGTGGGATACTCCTTGGTGTCCCCATGTATGCACAAGACCCCTATGTAACGTCCTGTGAGTGTCCCAGGGTCTACCAAGCTGGCATGGATGAGAGTAACTAAACTCCCAGAGTCCAGTAGAGCCCTCCCGGGATAACCATCCACCTTTACATGACATATTTGCTGTCCAGTTTCTGACACAGTCTCAGCAGAGAAAACAGAACGTGCATATAAAGAGCTTCGCCTGGCTGTATCACACTCCATTGGCTCAGAAGTAAGGGGGCAATTGGCAGCAATATGCCCAGGTCCATGACAACGCCAACACTGTATGCGGCCCCAGTCTTTTTGCGACCCAGGTTTGGACCCTACTGTCCCTTGGGAACGCCTCTCCACTGTTTGTTCCCCATCTAGGCCACCTCCCTTTACAACATTATTCACCCCTCTAGTAAACGGAACAGTCTTACCAGATGATCCGGCCGATTTGCTGTTCTTGAGGGTGGAATGTCCAGGAGGCACTTCTTGGATTAGATTTTCAGTAGCTCTGTACCTCTCAACCAAGTTGACAAGCCCCTCGGCATCATTAGGGTCGCCCTGACCGACCCAGCACTGAACCTTTGGAGGTAAGGAACAAAGATACTTGTCCAGCACGACTCTCTCCACGATCTGCGCTGGTGTAGACTCCTCTGGCTGTAGCCATTTCCTTACCAGGTGGACCAGGTCATACATTTGGGACCGCGCAGGTAACTGTTCAGAAAAAGTCCAGTTATGCACCTTCCGGGCACGCACACTCATGTTTACGCCTAAGCGAGCAAGGATCTCTCCCTTGAGTTTCGCGTAGTCCTTAGCATCCTGCTCACTCAGATCAAAATACGCCTTTTGTGGTTCTCCAGTTAGAAAAGGTGCTACCACACCTGCCCATTGATCCACGGGTAACTGTTCACGCTCTGCTACACGTTCAAACACCGCAAGAAAGGCCTCTACATCATCCGTGAGAGTCATCTTTTGCAGAGATTTCTGTACTGCAGCCCGTGTGGTTGGAAGCAAGGGTTGGGGTGTTTGCACACTCTGCGCCACACTCTTAGCCACATTCTGTATTTGCTCTTGTAATTGCAGATTAGTTTGCTGCTGTTCCTTTAAGGCTTGTCTGTTGGATTCAAGCAGCAAAACATTGGTTTCAGCCTGGGCACGCATGGCCTCCTCATGCACCTTTTGCTGATGTGCGTTGGCCTGCCGCTGCAGCTCATTTGCCTGCACCAAGTGTTTTAAAAGGTCCTCCATTTTAACAGTCTCCTGTTGCAGTGTTACAGCAGCCTTCAGCCAGGACATACAAGTATCAGTGCACTCCAGACACTCACTTGTGGCTGGTTGCCTTTAGCAACAACTTCCAGCTTGCTGTAGCAAAAGTCCTATAGTTCGATGTATGTCTCTTTAAGTGAGATGCTTGCTCGCATTCTCCACCATATGTGGGGTTTTAGCATCCAACGGGTAGGCACAGGTGAGGATTTGGCACAGACTTAGACAGTGACATCACGGCTTGGGTCCAAAACAGGGCTTGCCTGAGTTTTATTGCAGCACTCAGAGCAAGAAACTAAAAAACAGCCTTTACACTTCAGGCAAAACAGAAAATAAAACCTGCTCGTCTGAGCTCTAACTAAACAGAATAAACGTCCCTCTCTATACCAGGGCCACACTATGTGACACTGGACACACACAGCAGATATAGATCAAGTAATGCAGTACTTACAGCCTTGTCTCTCTCTAGCAGCAGCTTACTGCCTCCAACACCCAGGGAGAGAGAGCTCTATGGAGAGGGCTGACTCCTTTTTAAAGAATCAGGTGCTCTCCTGATTACCAGCCCAGGACAGAACACCCTTTGTAAGCCGGAGCTTACCACACAGATTGAAATAGCCTGCAGTCTATATGCCATAAGACAGGATTCTAGGGGAAAGGTACCTGCCGTCTATGACTTTCCCTGTCACTGTCTTACAATATATATATATATATATATATATATATATGTAAGTGAGTTTAACTTTATTGAGAAATAAAACTAATGTTTTAATACAATTCAAATTTCTCTCTGGATGAGAGTGCACCGCACCCAAGTTTCTTTTTCTATTTTCCCTTGAATTAATAGCTGTGTACGACTCGGCGGTGCACTGCGGGTTGTCACTAAAACATTGGCATCAATGGGTTCATTGTAACCATATGACACAGTGACTAATTGGGACATTATTCCCCACAAACAGCTTAATCTATGGACACCTATCAATATGAAATTTTTTCCAACATCCTGTGCGGTTGTCCCTTACTAATCCTGCTATACAACATTTTTGTCTAGTTAGACAAAGCATATCCCAGTCCTTCCTCTGAGTACAGCGTTATCAATGAAAACAAAGGATACATTACTTTCTATGAAACAGTGATCCGGGGTAAACACAGCCGGGGATGCATCTATATGCATGCCGGCTGTCAGAGATGTGAAATGAGGTAAATGGCTGAGGAGTCCCTGGAAAGTACCAGAGCCAGATTTTAACATAATTTATGAGCCCTGGGGTACATATTGGCATTATATACAGGTGCAGCAGTATATACTACTGGAGATTCGCTGAGTTTTGATAATAGATGTGCAGAAAAGTTAGCCAAGTGAGGCACTGCCTCACCTGCCATAGACTTTTTACTCCAGGGTTTTCTATATATAGATTCTTTATGCATGCCCGGTTGTGTGTGTTACAGTACTGTAGTGTACAAGGACCTGATGCAGTGCAGTGAGTCAGACCCTTGTGTAAAACATGCTTCCATGTGGGCCCCACCTCCAAGTTTTCCCTCTTCTTCAGTAGAGCTGACTAGTTGCTGAGCCATCGCATTGCACAGTCTATACTGCCGCTGTGGCGCAGAGTTTCTTTGCCTGGTTAAAGGCTCCTGTCAAGTTATACCCATCTCTAGTCTACAGGAAAATAATTGCACAGACTGTCACTATATCATCTTTAAATACTGACACTAATAGCTGATTGGCCGTCACAGTATCAATGGCTATACCACACATAGCCTGGCAACCAGTGATGATGATGATGATGATGATGATTACCCTCCATGTATGGCTGTGTGCGATACAAATTTTGTACCATACACAGCCACAACAGGGTAATCATCATAATCAATGGCTGCCAGGCTGTGTACCGTACTAGCAGGATATACCATCAATCTCTGGGGGTACAATGTGTATTACAATATATATGACTTCCTTTCAAATCAAGGGGTTAACGTCAGCGTTTGTAAATATAATTTGGGGTAAAAGGTAAAAAAATGATCTGACCCCTGCTATAGAGAAACTACTATCATTGCAGTCAATTAAGGTATTACATGTTATGGGGAAACTAACACCACTGCATTCATTTTCAGAATGACTTTAAGACAATGGTTGATGTTCAGTTCCCTGCGGGACTCTATCAGGGTATTTAACAGAGGTAGCCTCAGGCTTTAACACGGGAGGCTATTCAGTTAGTCTCCCGATAGAGATGTTAATGCCTATTAGCTTTGCGTGTGTATATGGGCATTAACAGGGGTTATCGCATGATAATGCACGGATTCCTCTGTTAACAGGGATTTTCTTTTACCAGGATTATTCATTTTTTTTTAAACATCTATAAAATGTTTTTAATATCAATTATTAGGAAATGTAAAGTGAAAGCTCTACTATTTAGATACTAGTGCAGGGGTTCCCAAAATTTTTGAATCACAGCACCCCAAAGCATCAGAAATGTTTTCGTGGCACCCCGAGGCTAAAGGTTTCTCATTGAGAAAGTCAGAAACAAATGTTAAGTTAAATAAATTGTGTCTATATCTCATCTTTGGGATCAGTTATGTGGTATTGTCCACAATTTGACTATTAAAATGGAAATCAAAAACTTGAATTGGTCCTGGATCACCAACCCAAGGCACCCCTGCAAGTCCCCCAAGGCACCCCAGGATGCCGTGGCACACAGTTTGGGAACCACTGTACTAGTGGAATAATTAATAGTGATAAAATTATACTCGATATACATTATAATTGCGGAATCTCCTTAATAATGGTGGATGACATATGAATGTGTTCACACACTTTAAAACAAAGGTACTCCCATATTTCCAGGTGGTGGGGTTGAGGAAGTAGAGAATATTAACGTATCGCACCATTCTATTTTTTTTTTTGTTTTGTTTTGTAAGTTGTTATGTGCACGCTGATTTCACTTCCCCATCTGGTCTGGGTCAGGAATAGGCTGCATTGGGGTTGGTAAGGAAAGGCTGCAGGAGGGGTCGGTTGGAATTAGGCTGCAGGAGGGGTGGGTTGAGGTAAGGTTGCAGAAGGGGTCGGTTGGGGTTAGGCTGCAGGAGGAGTCGGTTAGGGTTAGGTTGCAGGGGGTTGGGTTGTGGTTAGGCTGAGGAAAGGGTGGGTTGGGGTTAGGCTTCAGAAGGGGTGGGTTAAGCTTAGGCTGTAAAAGGGGTGGGTTGGGGTCAGGCTGCAGGAGGGGTTGGTTGGGGTTAGGTTGCAGGGGGTTGGGTTGTGGTTAGGCTTCAGGAAGGGGTGGGTTGGGGTTAGGCTTCAGGAGGGGTGGGTTAAGGTTAGGCTGTAGAAGGGGTGGGTTGGGGTTAGGCTGCAGGAGGGGTTAGTTGGGGTTAGGTTGCAGGGGGTTGGGTTGTGGTTAGGCTGAGGAAGGGGTGGGTTAAGCTTAGGCTGTAGAAGGGGTGGGTTGGGGTTAGGCTGCAGGAGGGGTTGGTTGGGGTTAGGTCTGCAGGAGGCGTTGGTTGGGGTTAGACAGTGGGAGTGGATTGTAAGTGTTAAGCAGTGATAGGGGTAGGTAAGAGTTTTTTCAAAAGAGGCAAAAGTTTGTATGTACATTCTGATTTAACTTCCCTATCAAATCCATTGGCATACAGTTTTTGGCATTTTGACCTGACAGGATCCTTTGCGCCGTGATTTTGTTTCTGACAGTAGTGGCCAAACCATAAAATGATCTGTGCAAAACATATCTGAGTGGGTGATGGACAAGTATCAGGGAACCGATATTTATGTACATACAGTCTAACAATGTATTTACATTGGCTTTATGCTATCACATTAACATTTTAACATTTAAATACTGCCAGCATAGTGATTTATAGATCATATCTACAAAATTGATGTTAATATAGACATACTGTATACATTATACACACTAATAAATAAGTATTAATAGTACGTTCTGATGTCATAAGTGTTACTTGTTCATTAGTATATATAAGGAACAATGCCCCCTGCTGTACATTACTATGGTTACTAGAAGCCTTACTAGACTTAGCAGTATGATCACCATAAAAACACAGTCTCATGCTTTTATATGGTCACATATCTCCTTAGTGTCCACTAATGCCATATCATTGGCATCAGTGGGGGTGGAGAAGTTACTGGGGGCATTGGCCAGTATCAAAAATGGCTGCTGAATGAGATCTGCTGTGTATGCCCAGCAGCAGCAGCTCCTACTTTCAAGGGCCTTTGTGGAGTCCAGCAGGCTGCACCTGCACTGACTCCATGCAGCCTGCTAGCCGCACCCACAAAATAATAATCAGGGTTAAGCCAGCTAAATAGTAGTAATGTGTGGCACTGCTCATAAAGGCGTTCTAATGAGGGAGATCATGTGTGAGGGGCATTACTGTGTGGCATTATAGGGGTTATTCCGATTTCTTCGGTCCCCGTGCGTTCACATGGGGGACCGATGTTGTGTGTCTGCGCTTGCACATTTCTGCAGATGAAGTGGGT
Organism: Crinia signifera; assembly: GCF_055691185.1. Lineage (NCBI taxonomy): Eukaryota > Metazoa > Chordata > Amphibia > Anura > Myobatrachidae > Crinia > Crinia signifera. The sequence continues at coordinate 64,017,549 of NC_139218.1, forward strand.
ATGGCAAACTACATATTTGCTGTCCCGCTCGCACCTAGCAGTGCGGCCAGAGGGCGTGGGGCATGGGGGGGTCACAATCTATGGGAACGCCCAGTGTTTCATGGGTGTTCCCATGGTAATTGCCCGATGATGCAGGTGCGGGGGGCGGGCAGCAGACATCACCAGATGTCATCGGCCCACCTGCTTTCTGCACATGGCGCTCGAAGATCAGAGACACCATAGAGGTGTCTTTGATCTGCGAGCGCTGGAGAAAACATTTGATGGTCGCCGAATGAATTCTCTGCATCTGCGAATGGATGATTACGCAAATAATCCATTCGCAGCCGTGTTGGGTGATAGCGGGGGATTGTGGCATGCGAGGGGGGGCGGCATTTGGTCCACGTGCAACGCTGCAAAGTTCACAGCGTTGCGTGTGGACCAGAATAAGGTCCCATCTGTATATAGACATTACTAATGTGCTCGTCAGAGGTGGAACTAGTGCCAGTACCGAAGGGCACCAGCCAAAATCTTGCCTAGGGCATCAAATTGGTGAAGGTTTGCTCTGGGTTTACCAAGCCACCCGAAGCCACAAGTATTTTGATTTGGATTCGTTTTTAGTTCTGTTTGTGGGCCAGATGCACTAAGCTTCAAAAGTGATAAAATGGAGAGTGATAAACAACCAACCAATCAGCCTGACATTTTTCAAACACAGTCTGTGACATGGCAGGCAGGAGCTGATTGGCTGTCTGTTTTTCACTCTCCATTTTATTAACTTTTGAAGCTTAGTGCATCTGTCCCTAAAAGTGTTAAAATAAATCTCTAAAACAATAAAAAAAAACAGCAAAATTCAGATTTAAAATCTGAATTCTGTACAGCGGGAAGGTCCGAGCCATTTGATTTAATTCAGATCCCAAAAAATAAAGGGGGATTCGGATTCCTGGAGAACTGAACCATACAAGTATAATTTAATGATGTGTGTGTGTGTGTGTGTGTGTGTGTGTGTGTGTGTTTGTGTGTGTGTGTGTGTGTGTGTGTGTGTGTGTGTATGGATGTTCCACGATAATCTGGAATGCTTTAACTAATCGTCTTTAAACTTTGCATACTACCTTATCATCTTAAGGGACATCTAAGTTTGAAGATGGGTTTAATTGGACGATTCCTTAAGGCTGCTGTCATAAGGGTCCATGCTATTTCTGTTGTTTTCATGCATTGTGATATGTTGTTGGAAAGCTTATGACTTTCTCAACACAACCAGGGCCACTGAAAGTGCCGCCGGGCCCCGGTAAAAAAGGCATGGTTAATGGGAGAGGAGGGGACAAAAAAATGTGCAGGGGGTGCAGGCCGTGTGCTGCCTTTCTTCTCCGCTCAGCACACGGCACTGAGAAGTGTTGCTGAGCAGGAGAGAGAGGCTGTACTGCTGCGGCAGCCTCTGCTCTCTACTCCCACTGCCTGGTCTCTACAGCGGAGGAGGGGCCACGGGACCCACGGGACCCACGGGACCCAATCCCCTGCATCAGACCCGGGTTAAAAGTACTCCCCCCCCCCCCTCTCGACTGCACTGCATACAACACAATAAACAGACTCCCTTAAGTGGACCCTTAAAGTTACATAAGCATAAACGTATTAGTCATATATATATATATATATATATATATATATATATATATATATATATATATATATATATAATGATAGACTAGTCCAATATATATAATGATAAATATAATATAATGCAGGGCAGTACAGGGTCTCTGTTGTGGATCTTTCAGCAGGGGTGGTGTAATCTGCACCCATGAAGTCCATTCAGATACATGGGTAATATACATATATAATGCATATACACCCGATACACAGAATTCTACAAAGAGAAAACAGCCAAAGGAGACTGACAACAGCATCACTTAAGTGTAGATTAAATCAGGCTTTGTTTCTGTACAGAGATTGCTTTGATTTTACCTTTAGTAGTTCAATGACAAATATAAGAGGCTGGGGCTCTTTCTGTAACTCATCTAGGTCGTCGTAACCAAGTGTATGGTAGGCAAACATGTTTGCTAGCCCACAAGAATGAATATGCCAGTCGGTGGGGTCTTTTCCTTCTGCAATACGTCGCAAGCTCTTGGAGACCAGTGGATATAAACCAGTATGCTGTAAGAGAAAGATATAGATTAATAAACTTTAAGAAAATTTTGCTAAAAAATGTATACTTTTAAAGAAAACACACAACATACAATGATATATTTACATTACTAGTTAAAGCCCATCAAAATGATGGCTTAGTTTGTATCTGCTCCTAATCTACCTCCAATTTCTGTCCTCACAGCTTCCTCTTCTCACAGCTTCCTCTCTCCATAACCAGCAAGTTTGAAACAGATCACTTTGCTTTCACTTTCTGTTAAAGAGTAATTTGGTTCATTGAGTGGCCTCTAGTGGTCACTGGCAGTACTTCACCTTAGAGGAGTATTTAGCCTTTTATCTATATTGATTTAGCATTTTATAATACCCCTTTTGATTTTATAAATATAGAGAGAGAGAGACAGAGAGAGACAGAGACAGACACAGTATATATAATATACACAATTTGCTGCGTCAGATTTCTAATGACACAACACATTAATGTTTAAAAATGATTTAGCTTTAATATCCTGTTCAACCATCTGTGTTGAGAAGTCTTCCTAAATGTCAGCAGCACTTAGATATTCCAGTGGGTATTAAACACACAAGTCCTATGCCCCTATACTTTTCAAGAGACCAAAGGAAATACAATTCGAAATGTTCCTGTCTATTTTTTAAATAGTTAATGAGATAAGTATTTATATTGATGTGTAATCATTCCAATTTTAGCCATGTTTGAACATTAAAAACACGTTTCTTTCTCCCAGCAATAACTTCAATTAAATAAGATTCAGATATTCACACTATTAAATGTCACTGTGTCTCTGAAGGCAGACATATTGCAGACGCTCACTGTTAGAAGGCATAATTAAACCTCCCATCAAAGTGAAGGGAAGATAATATTGCAGATTCTCTAGCAAACACAAAGGAAATTATTATAAGGTGTCTGCCACATACAAACTTCAATCAGTGAAGAATAACAAAAGAGAAATTATTGTAAAGCCTGTATGTGAATGAGATATCATTGCAGCTGGACCTAATTTACTTGGGGCGTATATGTATAAGGTAGCAGTGAAGTTCAAATACGGCTTTTGATTAATTTCCGTGCATACTGCCACCTGCCAACGCTTCCATCCCTACAGTGATTTATAAGTCTGTAAGCGGTAAGGATCATGCATAAAATAAAATATATAAAGTTTGTTTTAAACAACCAAAAGTGTATACTGAAAAAATACAAAAAAGGAAAGATTAAAATAAGTTTTGCATGGAAATTATTGTCAGTCTTGCTCCATTGACGTCATTGACGGTTCTTTTCCTGCTGGCTTAACTTGTAGCATTCTCACCATCAAAACTAATGCAAATCTCAGTTGCAGTTATACGCAGACCAGCTGTGAAAAGTTGTCCTTCTCCAGTCTCCAGCACAGGTTTATAAATAGCAATATAGATAGATAGATATTGGGGTCAGGGCCAGTAACCCCCCCCCAGCCCCAGGCAAATCCTCCGCCCGCCGCCCGATGCACCCCCCGAGCGCGCTCCGGGGGGGGGGGATTTGCAGGCGATACTGCGGCGGGCGCCCGGGCACGTGGGGGGGGGGGGTATGGGTACGGATGGGACTGTTTTGCGGGATATACTACAGCGGGCACCCACGCTCGGGGGGGGGGGGTGTGCGGGCGGATACTGCTGGCTGTACCCTATACCATGTCCAGGGTGGGAGGAGGGCAGCGTTGATTGATGGGTGGGATGGGGGGGGGGTGAGGGAAGCCTGTCTTACCTGCTCCTCGCTCCCAGCTTTCTATGGTACCTCTATGGTATCTCTCCTCGGCGGCTCATTACCGCCCTCCAGTGGCCGGCGCTCTAGGCAAATGCCTAGACCTGCCTAGTGGTGGCGCCGGCCCTGATTGGGGTCACAGGGTGGCACTTCTAGGCGAAGTATAATCATGGTGCCTGGTCCATAAGTTAAGCAATACTGTACACTTACCCCCACAGCATTGAAGGAGTCAGAACCGGCACTCAAGTATGAAGAAGTCCTTTTATTCCATAAAGGTAGAAACAGGTGATGGGCTTATCATGCCTCCCATACTTCACACTCTAGGGGGGTCTCGATAAAAAATTGGTGCAATTTGTACTACAATCAGTTAAAACAGACCATTTGGGCAGATACATCTTTTTGAATTGCAGCCCTTTTTTATATTAGCAGTTTACATTCCTCCCCCCTTCAATTATGACGTACTGAAACAAGCAGCCACCAATTATATGCCTAGGTGATTTTAATAACTTAATGAATCATGGCCTAGATAAGTGGAGGGAGCCAGGCTGTGTTCCTCTGGATAACTGCCCCTCAAACTTTGCCAATTATGTTGCTTCATTAGGTATGCAGGATGCTTGGCGCTTTAAGAATCCCACTACTACACAATTTTCCTGCTTTTCTAAAATGCACCACTCCTTTTTCCGAATTGACCTAGCCTTGGTCTCACCTGCCTTGCTACCCAGGCTTGTTAACGTTTAGTACAAAGCCAGAGGTGTGTCTGACCACTCACCCCTCATACTGACAGTAGATGTGGAATGCCAGAGGGGACAATCCTTTTGGAAGCTACAACCTTCCTGGCTGCCAAAATTCGGGGATACCTCTGCCCTTTTGGCCCTATGGGAGGGATATTTTAGCATTATTACGGGCACGACTCCCACTCCAATTGTTTGGGACTAGTTCGAGGCCAATCTGAGGGGAGCCCTGATTACCAAAATACTGTAGCTTCACTTAAATTGGCCCATAGAACGAAGGGGGTTGAGTTAGAGGTGAAGTGCCACAACCTAGAGGCCAGGTACCTCAGGGATGGCCTGGAAGCTTCTAGAATATTTTGGGATAATGCACAGTCAGCTTGGGTATCATATTTAATGGAACACAATTCTCGCAGTCTGTTGTTCCAATACCCTCGTTATTATATCATTTAGACCGCCCTACAAACACAATTGCTCAGTTATACACTCCTGCTGACACTTTAGCAACTATTACCCTGGACATAGCAGAGATTTTCTTACATTTTTTTAAGGATCTTTACCAATCAAGGCTCACCTGCTCGCAAGCTGATCTTTTTAGCTATATCTCAGGTATTGACCTGCCTACATTGACTAGTGATGCTAGGACAGCTCTTGATGCCCCTATCACTATAGATTAAATAGATACTGCTATATGGTCAATTCCTGGGGGTAAAGCGCCTGGTGTGGACGGTATCCCAGTAGAGATATATAAAACCCATTTAGATTTGTTTGCTACAAAGTTATTCCATTTATTTAATTACCTTTTCTACCTTAATGTCCTGCCTGACTCCATGTCCGAGGCTAATATAGTGGCACTGCCCAACCCTGGGAAGGATCCAGATTTCCCGGATTCATATACAGTAGGCCAATTTCTCTTGATTTAACAGATGCCAAGATACTAGCAAAGGTCCTGGCCAAACACTTAAATTCTGTAATATCTTCTATAATACACCCGGATCGAATGGGATTTATGCCCAGAAATGTCCACCTGTTTTAACCTACGTTGCCTCTTTACTCATCTCCAGGCCTCACATGAGGAGGAGACATACTCGGCCATAGGCCCTTATTCACGTTGACACGTTCGCATGCACAAACGCACGCATCAACCAACTACTGTCATTGCGCTTGTGCAGTGTACGCACAGCGCATGTGCAAACTGCTACATTCCTATTCGCAAGCAACCTTCCAAGCGGTTTCTGCCGTCCGAGCGAAAGATTACCCAGTAGGCGTGATGTAGGCGTTTGTATGGGCGCGTCCAGTATAATGAGCAAAACGGGGCGTACACATGGGCGTACACCTGGGCGTTCACTTGTAGTGGTGGGTTTGGTTTCGCATTACTGCAACACGGATTGTTCCCACACAAGCTCACAAACTTTCGTAAGCTTAAAGCAGGTTTTCAGTTTCGCATACCATACTTCTTGTGAACTGCTCATTCGTACGCTTCAAACACAGTGGCGAAATGGTGAAGTTATTAGCACCTGACCCCCATTGTGCGCAATTAATGGTTGTTTGTCCCAATTAGTGAACGCAGCTCCACTTCAGGTTGCATCAGCAAACCAAACATGAGCTAACAGACACATTGAAATTACGATGTTTGGGTGAATTGTAAGGCACAAATGCAAATGCACTTAACACATGTATTAATTGCCCTTATCTAACACACCTTTATGTACATTTTCACTCTGCCATGTGTACCATGTTAGCACTGTCAACAAGAGTCGACATGTGTCAACTCACATATACAACATATATCTAATATATCTGTGGAAAATCACAAGACAACGCATGCTCAATGTGAGTATATTTTTATTTGCATATACTACAGCATTAAACACAAATTAAAAGTAAGACAATTTGTACACAGAAAAAGGGAAACATGAAAAAATGTAAAGTTAAAAAAAAAATTATTAAATACTACTAAATACCAAAATACAAGATTTTATTTGCGCGGTCGCTTCTGGACTCCCCCTTTGGTGGGTCTACCACACCTGCGTGTACGCAAAAGTGGGGGTGCATTCTGACCTTCACCCTGTGAGGTCGAAGCTGCTGGTGTGGGCCGAGTGGAGGATACTTGACTGGCCATATGGTCATTGAAGCGTCTGGCTTCATGGTGGAGGCCCTCGAGACTGTGTGCCATTTTCACAACCACCTGCAGCATTTCATCCTGGCATTCCATAGTCGTGCGGCCCTGCTCACGTATGTCCTGCAGTACATGTGCAAGGGAAATGTTGTCAGCTGCTGTTTTTGCTTGCCCACCATTACTTTCAGTAGTTGATGGTGGTGGTGGTGGTGGAGGAGCAGAAGCGTCAGCCTGAGTGTTGTCATCTGTGAAGAAACAAGAGACAAGAAAATGTCACATGTTGCACATACACCTGTCAATCTATAGTGTGCCACTTCAATTTCACATTTACCGGCAGTATCTGCGCCAAACTCATCTGGGCCCAATTCACTGTCCATGCTGGAGACACCTTTAATCTCCTCCTGGGAAATACAGTCCTGGGCCAGTTCCTCCAGTGACGTAAGCTGGAGGTGGTCAGGGAGATTTCCCCCACCTGTTTTTTGGCTTGCTGTCCATCTGTTGGACAGTTTCCTTTTAAGGCGTGATTTGAAATCTTGCCACCTGCATAAATGTGAGCAAAATAATAATCAAAAATGGTACCTATATGTCTGCATTTAACATGTCTATATATGTCCACCGGGTTATGATGCACATGGTTCAATTTCTGCCCATATAAATGTCATACCTTCTTCCAAGCATTACACTACATTAGCATTGTAACACTGACACATTTACTTTATTGACACATGCACTACATGCCATTACACATAAGAAACACCTTGTCATCTTCACCCCTGAAAGTGTAACCATGACCACTATTTTGCACACATTCCACATGTGGTGATAATTACCTGTCTTTTCAGCTGCACATACATCCACATACCCATGCCTTCTACATTTGTTATTGTTACCACAAACACCCATACACACTTAGCAACACACACACACACACACACACACACACCATATCACACTTGCCTGCGCTTCACATGTTGCCAATCACGGGCCTGAGGAGAGATGGCATTGATGTCCTCGGTGATTTGTTGCCACACCTTATCCTTGGCATTGGTGCTCATTTTTTTAGGGCCAAATTCAATTAGGTCTCTGGCTTTAGGCACTAAAATGGCCAATTCTATTTTAGTGAAAGGGGTGTTTCGGCTTCGGTTAGCCACATCTGTAGGACCCCCAGCACTTTCACCTGCCACTGCAGCACCCACGGACTGATGTGCAGAGTGTGTTGGAATGGCTAGCTGTGAGGATGAGGATGAGGATGAGCCTTCCCCTTCTTCTCCTCTTCTCCTCTCCATGAGGGCTTCAGTGATGGCAGTGAGTCTTTCTATTATAGCCTCGTGGTCTGAGGTAACGTCTCCCTCTGAATCAGAACTCATTGAGCTGCCAAATGTGCTATGCACTCATGTGTCCATTTGTAGGCTGGCTCGTGTGCTAATTGGTTTTTTCGGACGCCAGCTAATTTTCACAAACGCGCGAGCAGGCGTGCGGCAGCAGTGAAAACCTGGCAACATGGCTCTTTAGGTTTGCTAACGTCCGTCACTTTATTTGGGTGCGTTCCCACATGTGTAACTTATCCAACACTATCTTTTGGGGCGTCCTCACATGTGTAAGTTGTTAAGCGCACGGCACCGGTATTTGTTTGTTGTAATGTGCACTGTGGATTCATTAAATTGGAATGTGTCATTCTCAATCCATGCCAGTGTTTAGTGCGTGTTTGCTTGCGCATCATTTTTGTGGTTATCCGCAATCATGGTGGGTGCCTATAAATATGGCGATTGTTGCGTTTGCTTGTGCCTGATGGATAGTTCTACGGTATTGGCGTATGTTTCATGAGCACACTGTGTAAGTATTGTTGCTATTTTTATAGAGTACCAAATATTGCCATGTGTTATGTTCTCAATCTTTCAATTGCATGACACATTTTGCCTTAAAGGTGTGCCATGCATACTGAACATTCCATCTGTAATGTTACTATGCATCTCTGCACTGATGGTTTATAGTGGTGTCATTGTTAATGGGGCACATTGTAATGCTATTTGTATTGTCTATTTTGCCTTTAGGATTGGATTAGTGGTCAAGTACTGTGCCCAATTCTTGCTTTCCTCAGTACTATATTAAGGTAAATCACAGCTCTGCGGACATTGGTGTGTGCTCTTGACACTTGCAGGTGGTTTTTTGGTGGTGTGGGAGTATGTTTTGGGTGTGTAGGCACACATCATAGTACAGTGCTCTGTTATTCTACAAAAGGTCTAGGGGGTACGGCATGCAATCATACCTAACTTGGGTGGATTGTTACTTAAGGAGATGGTAATGTTATGTGATGCTTGTGTGGTAATGGTAATGTTACAATACATGGCCTTTTTTTTTGGACTAGGATTGAGTATGGATCTCTACAGGCATCCTCTGCCCGTATGTATTTGATGTGTTGTTGGTGGGGTGAGTGTGTGTGTCTGTGTGTGTTTTGGTCATTTAGTCAACAATACCTTTTTGCTTCCAGATGCAAATTGTGGCCATTGAGGTGGGTGTGCAGCAACAGGCAGACCGTGTGCCTCCACCTGTTCGAGGAAGGAGGCTGGGGCGTGCCCAAATCTTCCGCACACGTGTAACCCTCTTTGGGATGCCGGATGATGAGGTACAAACAAGGTACCGGTTACCACCGCATGTCATCCTCGACACTCTCTCATTAATAGAGAGTGATCTTGAAAGCTGTCACCGGCTCCCAACAGCAATTCCGCCTCTCACACAGTGGTTGGCGGTGTTGCATTTTTGTGCCTCAGGGTCATTTCAGCAAGTGGTGGCAGTGCTTGCAGGAGTTTCCCAACCTACTTTCAGTCGGATCCTGAGGCGTATCATGTTGGCCATGTTTCGCCGCAAGGGGCACTTCATGGCCATGCCATTAGACCGGGATTGGCTGGATAGGGTCAAGCTGCAATTTCAACACATTGCACAGTTCCCTAATGTGATAGGTGTTGTGGATGGGACACATGTACCATTTGTGCCACCATCACGTACTGAGCACATCTTCCGTAATCGTAAGATGTTCCATTCCCTCAACGTGATGGTGGTGTGTGGCCCATCCATGCACATCCTGGCCTTTAACTCCAACTTTCCTGGAAGTGCCCATGACTCCTATGTCATTAGGCAAACCAGGATATGGCAAAGATTGAAAGAGTTGGAAGGACGTGATGCGTGGATTTTGGGTGACTCCGGTTACCCATGCACACCCTGGCTGCTAACTCCTTACAGCTCACCAACACCAGGCCCACAGGAGACATACAATGCGGCCCATGTCGGCACCAGGCAAGTTGTGGAGCGCACCATTGGCCTCTTGAAGGGCCGATTTCGTGTGCTCCATCGCACTGGTGGTGACCTCCAGTATGCGCCAGCCATGGTGGCAAAGATTGTGGGGTTGTGTTGTTTGTTACACAACATAGCTGTAACGAGGTCTGTACCCTTCCCCGAGGAGGAAGTCCATCCACCTGAGGCACACGACACTGCCCCCTGCCGCTACAGACACCCTGAAAATGTCCGTGGACACACCCTCCGAGACTCTGTGGTGGCCCGCTTTTTCAGGTAGGTGTAGTGTCATGCATTTACAACATATTGTCAACTACTAACCATCTTCCATTGCCAGATTGATGTGTCACCATATAACATAGATTGAAATACTTTATCACAACTTGTGCGTATTTACTTGCACCAATATAGATGTGATGCTTAGCATTACTTTGCATCTGATGATTGGTTTCTAGTATGTATTTCTAAATGATTGGCCTTTTCCTATCCTTGTAGATGAACTCATGAAGGTGTTGTGGTGCGAGGTCCATGGACACCTACGGGATGCTGCTTGGTGTGTGTACACATGTATGATGGCGACTGCCCACTAATGGAGCTGCTTGGCCTTTTATGGACCAATTATACCTTGTAACATAATTTTTGACAGCAAATTAAACATTTCTCATATCAGATTCATTGGTGTGCCTCACTATCTTGGTATTCACAATGGTTATGGGGGACTAAGCACCATTACACTGATGTGGTTGTGAAAAGGTGAATGGCATATGTTGTAAAAAGAACACACACAACTTATAACATTACGGTAAATTTTTAATAACACATTGTACAAAAAGTTATGAACCATGCAGAAGAGCCTGCAGTTGAGCAACAAGTGTGGCCAGGTAGAGGAGGGTGAGGTGTATGAAGGCCACAAGAAGTTCTGCATCTGGCTGCTTCTCTTCAGTTTCTGGCTAGAATAAAAAATATGCTAGTGTAAATGTACTGTCATAAATGCAGTTCTGCTGTATATTTGGGAAAACTAAGAAGTTGCAATTGAACTGTGAAGACAACACCAATTGCACAAATACATTGTACATGGGCCTACAGCTGTTTGAGTCATGCATGCCTCAGCATTGCCTAACACACTATGAAAAGAACACTGTGAAAATGTATGTGCTTCATCATGCTGGGAACTACACTTATATTACAGCTTTGGCCACAAGTCTCCAACACCACTACTGTAGGATATGTTATGACCTGGCCCTATAGATTGTAAGCTTCTGAGCAGGGCCCTCCATCCTTTTAACTGTCTGTAAGTACCATGTTTGTTGTATCACGGTCTCCTTTGTAAACTGGCACAGATTATGGTTTGCTATAGGAGACACTGGTCTAAAATAAAGGAAAAGATGATTTATAAGTTTGAAACTTGTCATTTCTGCCATGGTGAGGCATGGCCACACACCACTATTGTAATCCGACAGTGCTGTTTAAACCAGGAGGACAAGACCCCACAGGTTAGCCTAGGACTGCAGTGTATATGTGGGACAAAGAATGATGTGGCCATCACATATGTGTATGTTGTGTTTGGTAATGTGTTGCATTTGGGGTGTCACCATTATGAACATTCTTTACTTACGGGTGCCATTGTCATCCTGCTCTCTGGTGGTGGTTGGCCTGTAGCTGGGGGATGGAGCCAAAAGGAGGGATGCTGGAGGGATGGGTGTCATGGCCAAGGTGTTGGGGTGTGGTGGGGTTTGGGAGGGGTTTGGGGAGGGTGGTGCGGAGTAATAGGGTGGTTCAAAAGGGGGTAGTGGTGGGTTGAATGGGGGAGGGGTGATGGAGGGGGAGGAGGTGTGGCTGGTGGAGGTGGATGGGGATAAGGTGTGCTGGCCAGGGGGGGGCACAATCTCTGGCCACTCAGACTGGGAGGGGGAGGAGGTGTGGCTGGTGGAGGGGGATGGGGATAAGGTGTGCTGGCCAGGGGGGGGCACAATCTCTGGCCACTCAGACTGGGAGGGGGAGGAGGTGTGGCTGGTGGAGGGGGATGGGGATAAGGTGTGCTGGCCAGGGGGGGGCACGGTCTCTGAGCACTCAGACTGGCAGGGGGAAGGGGAGGGTGATGAAGTGTGGGAGTGGGAGGTGGAAGGGCTTGCGGCTGGTGAGATGGCTCGTGCAGCTCTGGCCTGCTCCATGGCCTCCCTCGCAGCCTCCTCCTGACGGGCCCTGATGCGTGCCCTGGCCTGAGCTGAAATGGCCATGATGGTTCAGGAGTCAGGGATGGTGGCAGAATATGAAAGGAAAAAGGAAAGAAGAATTTAGTATAGATTACAACATAACAAATGTATATATATGGGACAGTTGACATTTTTCAATTGGACATAATTTAGAACCAAATAATGCACACTAATGTACATCCATATATGGACATATACACACTACCCATATATACCACTACACAACCATATATTAACCTAGCAGCCCATATATTGCCCGACATAGCATAGACATAATATACCCATAGACTAATGCACTAGCAAATATTAATTACAAAACTGCTATATAAACCCTATAATATTTCGCATGTTTACAGCAATGACAAAATACTCACATCGGCTAATGTAGCGGCGAATAGAACATAGCAGCTCCGGCTGCCTTCGGCGGAGGTCGGACCACCGGCGCTCAACCTGGCCTAAGGTCCTCCTGACGCCCGTCCGAAAGTAGATTCGCCGGCGGGCTGCATTATACGCCCGCCGCTTCTCGGCATTGGACACACACGGGCCCCTGCCACCCAGCCGATGGTCCATTACTCTAACCAGGGACACAAGCTCCCTCAGGGAAAAAGATGGGGCCCTTCCAGAAGACATGTTGGCAATGGCGCAGTTATTAATTGCAGACACATATATAAGTTTGCCTGGTGTCTGATTGGTCACAAAAATTGTCATGTAATAACTTTATTAGTCCATCTTCACAGAACAATATGTTTGCGAAAATTAACATACGCAGACCGTACACATAAGCACGTGAATACATACAATATGCATTACATGGAGATGTCCTGTATATACAGTATGCGTGTGTATTGATGCTAGGGCTCAGACAAGCTGAGGAGCTGTGGCAAAGGCAAAAGCAGCCTGACCCACGACCAACACAAGCACAGGCAGGGACCAGCACACAGCCTACTCCAGGCCCTACTTTGGCCAATGGTGGGCAAACTATCAACCAGCCTTCTCAAATATTGGCGATTCGGTATTGGATCATGAAGTGCCAAAATGTTAATAGCCGATCTGCGTCAGTTTAGGCGAATTGGGATACAACATAAAGGTGTATGAGTGTGTGTACATTTGTGACGAAGGACATGTGTCAGCATATTGTTAGTGTGTGATATGCGTATGGAACATGTGTTCATTATAGACATCGCTACACAATCAACCATATTCCAGAAAAAGCTCATGAGAAAACAACACATCGAACATTGGTCACTTTATTGAGGGACAAATATGCGTTAATGGAAAACAACAACGAGGTTAAGGGGTTGTCTGAGTGCGTAATGAGGTTTGCTGATTGAATCAAGTCTAGATCCATCCCACTTAATTGAGAAGCGTGAAATCATTGATTGATGTGGTGTGTGCATGTGTCTTGCGTACTTAATAGTGTATACTGCAAAACATTACGCACAGAAAACATGTTTGGACGTACAATGTGGTGCGTGTGCGTGTGGAAATGTGGTGGGGCGTGCGAGCATTTTTGATTGCACGCCGTGGTAGACCACACCTTTTTTGGGGATATGTGTGCGTACGTATGAGTTGGCAGGTTGATAGGCGTGACTGAAAGATGCGTGCTAGCGGTTTTGCAGTGTAGCACTGCGTGCGTATGTGCATGCGAACGAATGAACCTGAATAAGGGCCATAGTCTCTTTCAACGTCAAAGAGGTGTTCGACTGTCGAATGCATTTGTGGCAAGTAATGAAATGCATGGGTTTTGGCTCAACCTTTTTAAATTGGGTGCAATTGTTATATCATCATCCGATGGCCAGGATCTCTGTCAATGGACACATATCAGCTCCTTTCTCTTTGGGCAGAGGTACCAGGCAGGGCTGCCCTCTCTCACCCAGTCTATTCGCCATAGCAATTGAGCCCTTGGCGTGCTTGCTTAGGGCTCACCCTGACATAGCGGGACTCAAGCTGGGCCAGAGGACGGACACAGTGGCATTGTATGCCGATGATCTATTGCTGTTCCTAAGTGACTATAGAACCTCTATGCCTGCTACATTGCAGGTTATGGAGGAATTTGGCATATACTCTGGCCTCACCATTTATTGGACTAAGTAATCTATTATGCCTTTGCGTGGTCCTCCGCCCTCTGATCCAGTTATTCCCCTGCCATTATGTTGGGTTCATTACTAATAATTGTATGGAGTTTATCCCCAAAAATCTGTCTCCACTACTTTCCTACATTAGAGATAAAACTAGGGCATGGAATAAGTTACCCTTAAATGTAATGGGACTGTTAGCCTCATTAAAATGATCATACAGCCTAAGGTCCTTTATGCGCTTCAGGAGGAAAATCTCCACCACACTCTAGTTGTTCAGGCTACTAAGATTCGGCAGGAAATTCATCGCTTGATGGGGTATGAAAATAGTGACCCGGACACTCCTCTCTGGCAATGCACATGGTTCCCTGAGCTCTCTCTTCTAACTGGCAGGCGGCTGTGGTCGTCCCAGGGGATAGTATCCATAGGGCAATTATATGAGGCTAATACTTTAAAATCATTTCAGCAATTAAAGGAAGAATATAGTCTGTCACAGACTTACTTCTTTCGCTACTTACAATTACAACACGCCCTGCAAACTCAGTTTAGAGATAGTTCTCCTGTTTTAACATCTTCTCCAGCTAAACTATTTTTAAAGAATCTGGGACAAACTAAAGCCATCTCTTTAATGTATTCCTTTTTATTATCCTACATACATAAAGAATCCCTTCCTACTCTACGCACCCGGTGGGAGGGAGATAAAGGACCCATTAGACATGAGGAACAGGGTGCAGCAAGAGAACTTCCACATCATGCCACGGTCTCCGTGAGATGCCTACAGATACAATTAATTATTTTGCATAGGACATATTTGACCCCTGTTAAATTGGCCAGAATCGGAGGCAATGCTACCTCTAACTGTCCTAAATGTCAATCTGTGCAGGGGGGATTTGCCATCTCATTTGGGACTGCACCTTGGTTTAATCCTTTTGGATGCAGGTTAAATCCATTATAGCGGCAACCGGGATTCCCGAGCTGGCCTTAACTCCTAAATTTTGTGCACTGGGCGGTCAGGAAGACTCTCCTCTAAACAGATTGGATACTCAGTATGTTCTAAATCTCTGTTCATAAGCCAAAGTTTGCATAGCTCGCACCTGGATGGCTCAATTGGGCCCATCTTTGTATGGAAGTCCTTGGTAAATACATCAGTTATTATTATTATTATCATTTTATTTATAAGGCGCCACAAGTGTTTCGCAGCGCCGTACAAAGAAACAATACAGGGAGACAAAACTTGGCATAACATTGAATAAATAAAAATACAGTACAAATAAAGGGCCTTATTCTAATCCACTCTTTCTGACAAAATCCTTCTTAGATGGGCAAAACCATGTGCACTGCAGGTGGGGCAGATGTTACTTGTGCAGAGATAATTAGATTTGGGTGGGGTTTTACTTCAAAGTGAGATCTATATTGCAGTGTAAAAATAAAGCAGTCAGTATTTACCCTGCACAGAAACAAAATACCTGTAACTCACCCAAATCTAATTCTCTCTGCACATGTTACATCTGCCCCCCCTGCAGTGCACATGGTTTTGTCCAGCTAAGAAGGATTTTGTCAGAAAGAGTGGATTAGTATAACCCCCAAAGAGCGTCACAGATCAATACACATTACAGCTTAAATATAAATAGTGAGGACTCAATCAACATTCTATAAGAGGCTTGTGGCCAATGATGGAGATGAGTATGCAGATGAAGATGGTCACTGAGTGTTGGAGTATAGAAGAGCTGTGAGTGACATGTGAAGAGAAGTGGGCTTTGACAACAGGAGGGAAGAGGGCCCTGCTCGGAGGAGCTTACAATCTAGTAGGAAGGGGAGACAGACAGATTACAAGAGGTGCAAGAAGTTCAACATGAACGATATGCATACCTCCCAACTGTCACGATTCCGTCGGGACAGTCCCGATTTTCGGGTCCTGTCCCGACGTCCCACCCGCGGCAGGCATTGTCCCGCTGCGGGGGGTGGCAGTTGGGAGACCCCCCCAATCTAGTAGAATAGACGCTGTGCGCATGCGCACAGCGTCTATTCTCGTATGAAAATGAGGTCGCGGCTAATTAGCATAAGCCGCGCCCTCATTTGCATACGCCCCGCCCCCTTTTCGGGCCTATTTCATCCGGACACAAGTTGGGAGGTATGACGATATGTGTATATGACTCGTGGCTCTCTACCTAAATTTGGGAAGCTCTGGGCTAGGTGGTTAGATTCCCCACACTTTCCCATGCATTAATATTGGATACTCATGTACCAATAGCGGAAACCCTGGGTGATGTAAGCAGGATGACTGCCAATAACTATAAGCATCTTTCATCGTCTAGCATCCCACTAAAGCATACAGTAATATGGGTCGCACTCCTGATTTGCAATCAGCGGCAATTATTGAACCAGGTTTATGACCCGAGAGTCCATCTGCAAATGACGTTGTTGGCAAACAGCTTTTAGCTGTCATTTTTTTAACTATACCACACAACATTCTCATATGAGGAATCGGGATACTGCACATGCCATACATGCATGTCTGGAAAGGGAGTGTTGCTTAAATGTAGCATGACTTCCTGAGCATAAGGCCATGCCACCTGTTTTATGCCATTTTAGGGGGCGTGGTCACATGCCACAGCCCCTTTCTCATCACACTGGTGGCAGCCCAGGACTTCAACAGCAGCTGGCTTATGGAGGCCACACACGCACCAATGCGGGCAGTGCGATGCTGTACGATGGGGTGCGCGCTCCCGCGGCACCTCATCGTACAGTACAAAAAGTATGTGCTGCACATACTTTTTGTACTAGCCTTTTCTAGCATAGCATCGCATCGCATGCACATCGTATGCACAAGGCATACGATGCGATGCTATGTGTGCTAGTTAAGCCCACAACGCACGCCGGGAACGGTGCGTGTGTGGGCTCCATTAGCTCTAGCCTCCTTCCAGCACTGAGTGTGACAAAGTGTCTCCAAGTCTCCCACCTGCAGCCTGCAGCCTGCAGGTAAGACAGTGCCCAAGAAAGGGTACTGCAACGCTTAACTTGGTATAGTATAGAAGTAGGGGCTGGCTGGCAACTTTTAGCCCGGGGGGCAAGTCCAGAGCACTAGCCCATAAGTAACAGCGATCATTAAAATGGAGGTTTTTCATTAAAAATATATGTATTAATAAAAAAAAGATAATAATAACGACACCACAGGCTGCTCCCCCTGTATAAAAACAGGACACCACAGGCTGCTCCCCCTGTATAATAACAGGACACCACAGGCTGCTCCCCCTTTATAATAATCATGCCATGACATTACTGGCTGCTCCCCCTGTATAATTATAATGCCATGACACCGCAGGCTGCTCTCCCTGTTTAACAAAAATAATGCCATGACACCACAGGCTGCTCCCCCTGTATAATAATAATGCCATGACACCACAAGCTGCTCCCCCTGTATAATATAAAAGTAATGCCATGACACCACAGGCTGCTCCCCCTGCATAATAATAATGCCATGACACCACAGGCTGCTCCCCCTGTATAATATAATAAAAGTAATACCATGGCACAAATTATTATACAGGGGGAGGAGCCTGTGGTGTCATGGCATTATTATTATTATACAGGGGGACACCTCAGGAAACAGCAGAAATATATATATTTTTTTAATTCGTGAGTTTGATCCTCACTTACTGTATGTTTCTCCGACCTGCTGCTGCTGCGGCTCCGTGCTTTATTACACTATTACACTGCTTGCTGCTGCCTCAGTCCCCGACTCCCCGGTCCACTCCAGCCTGCTTGCTCCTACTTTCTCTAAAGACTCGTGGGCGGGCGACGTCATCGTCATGACGCCCACACCCAGTGTCTGTCACTGCGGGGATCAGAGGGAGCAGACGGCCGGGCCCTCCTCCATGTAGCGGTGGAGGCCAGCGGCCATGTTCTTGTAGCCGCAGACATGTTTAAAAGCCTACAGGAACATGGCCGCGGGCAGTCCAGGAATAGGTAAGATGGCCGCGGACGCGGCCCGCAGTACTCGTCTCAGAGCGGCCTGGGGGGCACATGGCACCTTGCCCCACGGCACAGCCCCCCCCCCCCCCCCCCCCCCTGAATAGAAGTACTGTATGCATAGACTGTGCTAGATAAATAGTAGCCTGTGATAGATAGCAGATTGGCTGCTTTTGTGCAGCTTCTCCACTATATATTTTGCTAAGGCTTGATACATGTAACCTTTTATGGTGGTTTGGAAACTGTTGCTGTATTATTCCTGCATTACAGTCCACAGATGGTGTATTAACATCAAATACTCAGGGCGGAATTTACTAAGATGTGAAATACACTTCACAGGTCATGTTGCTATGGGAAACCAATCAGAAGCTACTTCTTATTTATTTACTACCCTCTAGAAGATAGTAGGCAGGATGTGATTGGTTGCCCATAGCAACATGACCTGTGAAGTGCATTTAACATCTTAGTAAATTTCACTCTCAATATTAGATGCCACGGCCACTGTGATATTAAATAAAATATTTGTCACATTTGTTGTAGAAAGGAAAAGCAAATTAATTGGAGGAAAAAATGTGGATAGAATAAAATGATTGAGATTTTAAAAGCCTTAGTTTGAAAGCTTTTTATTTAGCTGCAAAACGTTGTATATTTTGCTGCTCCTAGTAGTACCCCAAACACACAATACATCATTATTTATTTACCATCTCCATCCCAGCTCTATTCCTGGCAGTGGTGGATCCAGGGGGTGGGAAAGCAGACCCCTAGCAGCACGTACAGGCTGCCCATGAGCACATACTAATAGCTGTCTCTTGAGATTCTGGAGAGAATCCTGCCAAGCTATAGTGTTTTCGATCATGACCAGGCAGCATCCTTTGCCTGTCTGGCAGTATGAACAACACTGGTCATCCGTCAGTCAGAGAGTAAAAAGTGGTTGGGTCTATGAAATATTGATGTCCCCTTCAACAGCTCTGGATCCATCACTGCTTCACAGACAATGGGCGGTATTCAATGTGAATACCTGCGAGGTGCAGCGAATCCTTTTTAGGATTCGCTGCACATTCGCCATGTTCCGGAGCCAGCGGGCTCCGGTATTCAACGTGTCAGGGGCTCGCTGCCCCTGACAGGCAAATATGAGCTCCTGCGGCGATTGCCGCAGGGAGCCTGAGGAGGGTGCCAGGCAGAGAGATGGAAGTCTCTCTGCCTGCCCCTGAACGTTTGTGGGGGGCAGGTGGGCTCCCCGGGTGCCAGACAGCACAGGCTGCCCCCCCGGGGGTGCCAGCAGGGGGCCGCGTATATTCACTATACCCGAACGTAACATCGGGTGCAGTGAATATATGAATATGTAATGAGCGGCTCGGCTCCGGCGCCCCCTGCTGGCTGCTGTGTAAAAAAAACAAATATATATTTTTTTTTAAATTAAATATATATTCATGTGCTTACAGCACATGAATAAAAGTAGCATGCCCCTCCTCAGAATAAAATTCCTGATTTTTAGACACCAAATGTAAAAAACAAAACACTTTATTTTAGAAGTTCACATTCCACTTCACCATAAAAAGATAGCGATTGCTACTCGGTGAATCATGGCGAAAAAAACCTTCAAATGTATTCGCCATGTGGTCATTGAATAGGGTGATTCACCGTTTTTGTCAAAAATTCGCCAAACAGCACAAATTCGCCATAAAAACATGGCGAATCAGGCTCATTGAATACCGCCCAATGGGGTAGGTATATTCAAGTTTCTAAAGCAGACTATTAATATTATTATTAACAGTTTCTTATAAAGCGCAGCAAATTCTCTGGTGCATTACAATTGGAAACATTGATACAATAAACTGGGTAGATACAGGCAGTCAAAAAGATAGAAGGGCCCTGCTTACAATCTATAAATGTGAATTATTATTGAAGTTAACGTAAAATGTTGAGTTTGTGCATCATCCGAGCAGTGCCAACTAAAGGAGGAAACTAGACTATGATGTTCCAAAAAGTTTATTGATCCAAAAGTCTAAATTCATTGTGACAGGCATATCCAAGAAGTGACTAAACTTCATGTATGGTCCACTTTACTTTGGTCCAGAACATTTTAATAAGTATTATATGAAATAATACCCCTACACACACACACACACACACACACACACACACACACACACACACACACACACACACACTGATGCCGGAATCCTGACCATTGGCATCTTAAACATAAGTTTGCTAGGTCTGTTTAGGGTTATGCCACATAGGAAAGGTTAGGCTGGGGGGAGGGGGAAGGGTTAGACACTAAACATTGAGGGTTAGAGTTAGGCTGGGGAATAGGGTTAGGCACTTAAAGGGTGGTTAGGGTTAGGCTGGGTGGGTTCTAGGTTTAGGCTGCAGGTATGGTTAAGGGTAGTGGAAGAGTGTTAGAACACTAAACTAGCAGGTGTCGAGATTATGCAGATTGTATTGCCGCTGTTAGTCTTCTAATACATCACTATACCCAGGGCCGGCGCCACCACTAGGCAGCTTTAGGCATTTGCCTAGGGCGCCGGCCACCGGAGGGCGGAAGATGGAGACGGTGTCCCCCCCCTTGATGATATGGAGCCGGGTGAGCGGTAAGGTAACTGTCTCCCCCCTGTAGAGCAACTTCGTGCCCGCCGCCGCATTGTCTGCCCCCCGGTGGAGTGTCTCTTCAATCACTGCATGCACTGTCTCCAGCAGTGCACGCACACAACCCCGCGTCCTGACTCCTGCCGTGTCCTGTATGGTATGGAGGGGTGAGTGCTAACTCTCTTCTCCTGACTCCCCTCCAGCCGCACCGCAACTCTAGGCCCATCCCCCCGCATGCCACATCGCCTGGTTCTCCCCCCCCAGCCACGCTGCAACTCCCGGCACCCCCCCCCCCCCCGGAGCGGGTGAGCGCTCAGGCGGCCTGCACTGGCCCTGACTACACCTCCCTATAGGCCTCACTATATCTACACACTGCATCCCCCCTATAGGCCACACTATGAGCCAGATGTACTAAGCCTTGAAAAGTGATAAAAAGGACAGTGGTAAACCTCTAACCAATCCGCTCCTACCTGTCATTTTTCAAACCCAGCCTGTGAGATAGCAGTTAGCAGCTGATTGGCTGGTGGCTTATCACTCTCCATTTTATCACTTTTCAAGCTTAGTACATCTTGCCCTGAATCACTACACTGCATCCCCCTATAGGCCACACAATATTGCTACACTGCATCCGCCTATACGACGCACTATATTACAACAGTACATATCCCTTATACACCGCACAACATCCATGCAGTACATCCCCGATATGACGCACTTCATCCCTGCAGTACATTACATTCTCCACAATAACATTTGCACATTTTCCCTGGAACTCCCTTTGGCCTGAAGAGAGCATGGTAGAGGGGAAGTAGGGGGTGTTCATGGTCCTGAAATAGCTGTCCTCTGGCCCGACTGCAGTCTCCTTGGTTACGGGCCCACAGCGACTGGAGAATGAGTCTAATGAGTCCTTTAGACTCATTACTACTAAAGATAACATCGACTGCAGGCATTTTCACTGCAGCGGGCACTAGTGCAATGCACTAGCTGCACTGCCTGTAGTTCTGCCACTGTTAAGTGCTGATCATTCCGACACATGCAGCTATCAATTTAATCAGTTGCAGGTGTTGTTTATTTATTTATTTATTAACAGTTTCTTATATAGCGCACACAAATTCCGCAGCGCTTTACAAAGCATAATTAGGAACAAAAAACACATATCAAATTACAGTACAAGACAGTTTAGGACAAGTACATGGTAAATATGGATAGTTGCATCAGGGGACAGGACACTGAAGCAATTATCAGGGTGGCAGAGGTTTATATATTCTAAGAAAGGCACAAGAGGAGAGAGGGCCCTGCCCGTGAGAGCTTACATTCTAAAAGGGGAGGATTAGACAGACGGGGTGACAGACGGTTGTTGCCCATTCACCACAGCAGGGACAGCTCTTTCCTTAGCTGTGGTGGCTGCTGGCCATGGGCTGCAAGAGAAATCTTGTGAAATTAGCAAGATCTCACGCATGCTGGGAGGAGAGACACAGGGCATCAGCAGTAAGATATATCACTGTGGGGGTCTAGTAGGGATCTCCGGCAAGTACACACAGAATAAAGGCATGCTGGGTATTACTTTAATCAGCAGAAGCTTGTGTGCCCTATTGTATCAGTTGTGAATAAGAAGCATTTTAAAGGGAAACATTTTACAAATTGACATTTGTACAGTGTATTAGCTATTTATGTCAGACTTTACAGATGCATTGTGTGTGACTCACTACAGTTGGTCCAAAAAAAAAACCGGACACTTCCTGCTCTAAAAATCCTGTGAGAACTTACATCCGATTTGCACTTGGAGCATTAAAGACACACGCGCCATTACATCTACCAAGTCATTATAATGTCTGATTTCGGGTGACTTTTCCGGCTCACATTACATCCTGGCCCAAGTGTCATTTTTGTTATTTAATAAATAAGCATTAGTAAATTAGTTCATAGAAAATAAATAGTTAAATGAGAACTGCATCACATGTACAGGATAAAAAAACATGGGGGCCAATCCAGGCCTGTTCATTAGGGTCCAAATGCGCACACCCCGGAAGTGAATGGTTTTGGCTCTGGGAAGGGAGGGGCGGGCAAATGTTGGGGCCCAGGACCGACCTTCAGTCCAGGCGCCCAGCGGCACAGCGACACGGTGGCACAGCGCCCCCCCCCCCCACGCACGCATGCCCGCCCCCCACCCCCATTACCTACCAGCATCCAGCAGCGGCGGCAGCAGCGGCATCTCTGTCTCCCTCCTTCACGGTCCGGAGTGCACACTGCTCAGTGCAGCGTGCAGAACGCCAAGCCCCTCTGTGTCCTAGGCTCGGCGCTCTGCAGGCTGCACTGTGCATTGTGCATGCCTGGATGGGGTCTGCCGGGTTGGGGAGGCCCAGTGGCGGGGTGCGGTTGCGGGGGGGATGGTGATCCATGCCGCTGGGGGCAGTTGCCCGGGCCCCTCCAGAGGCCGGGCCCGGGACAGCTGTAACCACAGCACCCCCCTATCGGCGGCCCTGCCCAGCGTTTCATGGGAATGCCCACAAAAATGGTGGGTGCGCACATGAAAACATTGGGCATACCTTTGCAAACATAGGCAGGTGGATGCCTACTGGGGGGTTCGCTGACATCATATGACGTCAGCGCCCGCCCTGAATTCGGCCATCTCCGGCCAGAATAAATATCAGTCTTGACTGACTTCTATTAGCGAACGTAAGAGAGGTCATTCGATGGTGAGCGACTATCGGATGATTTCTCTTCCACTCGGCCGCATGCCAGTGGTTGTGTATGTGAGCGCATCCACTCGCATGCAGGAGAGTGTACTCAGATCAGCAGGGGCGGTGGGTGTTCGGCAGAGCTGCGGGCGGCATTTACCTGTTTGCTAGGCTGCAAGTATATGCAGCGTAGCGATCAGGTCTGAATGAGGCCCATAGTTCTGTAGGGTTTGGCAATGCTGAAAAATATTGGCGTTTCTGAGAGTTATCTTTAAAACCTTTAACCATCTCTGAAATTAGGAACAGTAGGCTCCGTGTAATTCACTGCCAAAAAGATGTTAGAGATGCAGTCTAAACAATGCTTATGGCATGAATCATTTGGGAAGGAACAAGCTTTTCTGTGAGTTATTGCTACCCTGCTAACATTAAGAATACAAGCGTTTATCCTCTGCAGAACAACAGCTGTCATACGCCAGCTACATAGGAAGAAACGGGATATTTATTGTGTTTTACTGGAAACTGTGAATGAATATAGAAACACAGAACAAACTGTTTATAGTCACTCCAGATTACTATCCACCTCCAAGATCTATCATCTAAAAATAAAATCATGTGAGAAAAAATATTTCATGAAAAGCTTTATTTTCTCAGCACTGCAAAACAAAACAAAAATGCCTTTAATGAATATTTCGCTTTTATAGTGATTTGTTTCCTAATTGAGGGCATTATTCTGGTTCACTCTTTTCTTTCAATTCCTTCTTAGATGGACAAAACCATTTACACTGCAGGGGGGCAGATAGAAAACCGAGGGCTGATTAAGCAAGAGGTGACATAAACTACCGAAGGAATCTGAGCTGTCTGCACTTTAGGTTTGTGTGATGATAGGAGTGATGACAAGATCAGGATAGCCAATTAGGGATCAAGGGGGGGGGGGGGAGTTCGTTGAGCTAGGAATAGGCAGGAAGTCAGGTGATCTGCCTCTGTGGCTGGATTTTCCCCACCCACCCTCCCTCCCTATCTTTCTATCTCTTTGGCGGCGATAAAGAACGGTCCTTGTTTAAATCAAAATAGTATGAAGATAGTGGGGTGCACTCTCCCGACATCAATATGTCGCTACCCCACGCCCCTTGGACAGGGGGTGAGCTGCACCATCCGCACGGGTGGGTCGCGAGGGGAGAGTTGGACACCAACTATGTATGAATGGTGTGTTGTGACCTTACCTCTCTCTCTCTCTTTCTATTACCATTCTTTAGGGCCGCCACCCCTTTTATAGTTATAGCTGTCAATTATTAAATTTGACATCATATATTTGAAACGCCAACACTTGTGTCTGTCTCGTTATTTTAGTGTTAAGTTTAAGGTTTAGATAAGTTTATTAAAGTGTGGGGCATAAAGATTTCCCATGATAAGTTTAGTAAAATGTGCAGACAGAATTAGATTTAGTTTCTGTGCAGGGAAAATACTGACTGCTTTATTTTTACACTGCAATATAGATCTCACTTTAAAGTAAAACCCCACCCTAATCTAACGCTCTCTGCACAAGTAACATCTACCCCACCTGCAGTGCACATGGTTTTGTCCATCTAAGAAGGAATTTGCCAGGAGTGAACCAAAATAACCCCTTGAATTATTTACATTTATTAAACCATTTCCCACAGTAGTCTGTTATAAGTAGAACAGTCCATATATCTCAGTGTATGTACTGTTAAAATTAATGTTCTGTTAAATTCAAAGATAAGTTCTATTCTGTTTATCGTATAAATGTTACACCGTATTGTAAAGGAATTTATCAGATTCTCACAACCTTATTAGTTTCTTTCATTGCTTCTTAAAATGCTTGTTAATATTATTTATTCTATCTAAACCATGGCTTGGAGCTTGAAGCAGATGTTTATAAAAGTTTTCTCGCTTGCACAGTACAAGCTAGATTTACTGTTTATATGATTTGCCAGTACAATGAGGTTGAAAGAATGTAAATGAGGCATCTAAAATAAATTATGTAAAACAATTTTTTTCAAATTCAGTCTATTTGAAAAAACAGGGATGAAAATAAATCCAATTTTGGGGGCTTTTCCTGCTTAGGACATCCATGCACAAAAAAAAAATGGTCTGCAACACTGGGGAAATTTACTAAGATCCCTGATTACGGACGATCCTGTGTACAAATGGGTACGACTGTGCCGAAAATACAAAATAAGAATATGGGGTACTTCTTTACTTTCACGGTGCCACTAGAAATCGCGGGCATTGCGGCCATTGAATGCACTAAAAATCGGGTGCGACGCGACCGACGCGATGCCCGCGATTTCCCATAGGGAACAATGTTAAATTTCTCAATTGACCCGATTTTACTGTTCAATGCCTCAATTGACACGATTTTTCCATAGGAAACAATGTTAAATGGCCCACAGAGGCCAAATAGGCACCCTCAAGTGTGAAATGGCCCCCACAATTGTTAACGCCACCCCACGATCAACGTGAACCCGAAGCGTGGCGAGCGCAGCGAGCCCGCGAGGGGCGGCGGTACACGTCCTACGACCTTTTCATACCCCCACTATCCACGTCGGCGTGGAGTTGAGAATAGAATAGTGTGGCGAGCGCAGCGAGCCACCGAGCCAGAAGCGTGGCGAGCGCACGCGGATACCTTCACAGGTAAACGCGTCCCTTCGCGGGCTTCACAGGTATCCTCGTGCGCTCGCCACGCTTCGGGCTCGGTGGCTCGCTGCGCTCGCCACACTATTCTATTCTCAACTCCACGCCGACGTGGATAGTGGGGGTATGAAAAGGTCGTAGGACGAGTACCGCCGCTGCGCTCGCCACGCTTCGGGTTCACGTTAATCGTGGGGTGGCGTTAACAATTGTGGGGGCCATTTCACACTTCAGGGTGGCTATTTGGCCTCTGTGGGCCATTTAACATTGATTCCTATGGAAAAATCGTGTCAATTGAGGCATTGAACAGAAAAATCGGGTCAATTGAGAAATTTAACATTGGTCCCTATGGGAAATCGCGGGCATCGCGTCGGTCGCGTCGCACCCGATTTTTTAGTGCATTCAATGCCCGCGATGACCGCGATATCCTATCTGTCCTATGTAGTGGCGCCGTGAAAGTAAAGAAGTACCGAATATGGTTAATTTACTAAGCTGCCATCTTGTCAGGAATTGTATTTTCTGATGGTGAAGTGATTTGTATAAGTTCTATTCTGTTTATCGTATAAATGTTACACCGTATTGTAAAGGAATTTATCAGATTCTCACAACCTTATTAGTTTCTTTCATTGCTTCTTAAAATGCTTGTTAATATTATTTATTCTATCTAAACCATGGCTTGGAGCTTGAAGCAGATGTTTATAAAAGTTTTCTCGCTTGCACAGTACAAGCTAGATTTACTGTTTATATGATTTGCCAGTACAATGAGGTTGAAAGGATGTAAATGAGGCATCTAAAATAAATTATGTAAAACAATTTTTTTTAAATTCAGTCTATTTGAAAAAACAGGGATGAAAATAAATCCAATTTTGGGGGCTTTTCCTGCTTAGGACATCCATGCACAAAAAAAAAATGGTCTGCAACACTGGGGAAATTTACTAAGATCCCTGATTACGGACGATCCTGTGTACAAATGGGTACGACTGTGCCGAAAATACAAAATAAGAATATGGGGTACTTCTTTACTTTCACGGCGCCTCTAGAAATCGCGGGCATCGCGGCCATTGAATGCACTAAAAATCGGGTGCGACGCAACCGACGCGATGCCCGCGATTTCCCATAGGGAACAATGTTAAATTTCTCAATTGACCCGATTTTACTGTTCAATGCCTCAATTGACACGATTTTTCCATAGGAAACAATGTTAAATGGCCCACAGAGGCCAAATAGGCACCCTCAAGTGTGAAATGGCCCCCACAATTGTTAACGCCACCCCACGATCAACGTGAACCCGAAGCGTGGCGAGCGCAGCGAGCCCGCGAGGGGCGGCGGTACGCGTCCTACGACCTTTTCATACCCCCACTATCCACGTCGGCGTGGAGTTGAGAATAGAATAGTGTGGCGAGCGCAGCGAGCCACCGAGCCAGAAGCGTGGCGAGCGCACGCGGATACCTTCACAGGTAAACGCGTCCCTTCGCGGGCTTCACAGGTATCCTCGTGCGCTCGCCACGCTTCGGGCTCGGTGGCTCGCTGCGCTCGCCACACTATTCTATTCTCAACTCCACGCCGACGTGGATAGTGGGGGTATGAAAAGGTCGTAGGACGAGTACCGCCGCTGCGCTCGCCACGCTTCGGGTTCACGTTAATCGTGGGGTGGCGTTAACAATTGTGGGGGCCATTTCACACTTCAGGGTGGCTATTTGGCCTCTGTGGGCCATTTAACATTGATTCCTATGGAAAAATCGTGTCAATTGAGGCATTGAACAGAAAAATCGGGTCAATTGAGAAATTTAACATTGGTCCCTATGGGAAATCGCGGGCATCGCGTCGGTCGCGTCGCACCCGATTTTTTAGTGCATTCAATGCCCGCGATGACCGCGATATCCTATCTGTCCTATGTAGTGGCGCCGTGAAAGTAAAGAAGTACCGAATATGGTTAATTTACTAAGCTGCCATCTTGTCAGGAATTGTATTTTCTGATGGTGAAGTGATTTGTATATGGCTGCTGAGTTTCTTCTGCAGTCAAATACAAAACATGCATGAAGCCAGCATGGATCAGTCAGATACGTGTAGGCTCCTCTGTGTAAAAAAAAGTCCCAGCATGCAGAGCATTAATGAGACTTATAGTCCCACTATAAAACCAATACCGAAAGAACTGACACCCACACAAAAATAAAGAATAACTTTTTTACGCACTTCATCTATTCATACTTACCTAACTTGATCCCGTAGATTCTAATTGTCCGGTAGAAAGTCCAAAGGGGTACCTGTGAAAAAAAATGATACTTACCATACATCAGGTGTAGATCAGTCCTCTTCTGTCCATGAAGGCATCCAGGGGTTTAAAAAAAAACCCTGCAAAAACCCGTTCCTTGCGAACTAAAGGAAGCCCATGTATACACATAGCCTTCCTTTCCCCCGAATGCTCGGTCCCCGCATGACTCCAGTCACTACAGGACCCAGCAGCTGGTTAGGGAGCACCACGTCAATAGCACTCCCCTGATTGGATGAGCTCTGCTGACCTGTCATTAAAGCAGAGCTCTCTTTCTTTTTAGAATGGGGAGGGATCCCCACTCTAAATAGCTGTGGGAACTTTGTTAATTAGGTCAGGGGCGGGTGTCTGTCTCTGGTGCTCTGTAAGCTACAATCTTCACAGTTTACTGAGCCAACCAGAATCAGGGCCTTACTGCTGAATTCGTAGCTGAAATCAGCAGTACGAATGATTATCAATTTTCTGGCCGCCATAGAACTCATGGCCATATATGGCCGAGTTCAATCAATGGTACATTCATTCATACAGCTGAATTCGGCTGAAGTTGCTGTTCATAAAAACATCAAAGCAGCCGAATTTAGCTGTTACTAAATTAGCCAGGCACCAGGTCCCGGCCATATTTTAGATTGAATGGGTATAAATTGGTGCATTCGTACCCATTCTATCTTAGTACATTTCCCCTACTGTCTTCTCAAAGCATGGAGCTCCAAAGGTTCAGAAGTAAGGGGCTATTTTGGCATGGATCATTAATGTGAAATTCACAGTGGACTGCGGGGAGAAAACCACCACCCAAACAAAAAGAGAACAATATATCTAATTATGTCCATGGAAATGCCCATTATAATACGGTATAAAAAAAACTAGATGGCATAGTGTTGCACAATATGAAATGGGTCACTATAATATGGCACTATAGTGTGGCTTAATATGAACAAGAGGCACTGTAATGTGACATAATGAGAACTTGGACTCTATGTCATAACATGAATTGAGGGTACTGTGTTTCATAAAGTGTAGTGGGAGCTCTACAATATGACATATGGTAATGTGAACTAGGTTATAACTATGGTTCAGAAAATGTAACTAGGGCACTTCTATGGCACATACAACTAACAACTGCTGCTCCTGCATCTGTAGCATGTGTGCCCAAGCCCAATGGATAATTTGTTTGTAGGCCAAGATGGCTTATTTTTTAGGGAAAATTGAGGTACAGTATAGTCTTTCTTTAAGGATGGATGTTATTATGTATACTTAACAAACATAGGATGGATAAGAGCATTATATAGCATATGCATGATATTCTGGATTGCACACAATCTCTTAGAGGAGAATTTAATTGGGCTCTTGATGGGCCAATTCAATTGGTATGGGCACCCATTAAGTATAACACTTGTGGTACCAAAATAGACTGGGCTTAGATGCATATATCAGCTTAACCCAACCAAAGAACTGCTCGCGTTCTGAAAAGCGCCACTTGGGCACCACTTTTTTCACTTTTCTGCTCACCACCTCATACTGCAAAGGAATTACAGTATATTATAACCACCGGCAAAACACTTGAATCACCCCCTTAAATTTGTACTCATCTATGAATAACAATCTCTATGGCTACTTTTTGTAAATTGAATCTCAGCCTAAAGTTGCCAGTAACAGGGTCACAATGAAATGCACAGGCATGGCCAGCACACCAGTTTAAATATTAGTTTGTGTTTGTCTGGTGTCCCACAGCTGGAGCTAAACCTAGAAACACCAGCCATAGCTAGGAGCACTTTAAATATATATTACATTGGTAACTCTGAACAAATGGAACTTGACAGATTCCATCCTCACTTTGTTAAGTGCAATATAGCACCTGTCTACAGATAACTGGACTTCTGAAATTGGGGTGGGGATTGAGGAGAGAGCATACTGTACTTGTAGCATGTCCACACCTACACAACATCAACACCTAAACCTAATGGTAACTCTAACCCTATTTTCAAAATTGTAACTATGTTGATATCATATCATTAAACCAGGTTGTGGTCAGCATCCCATTGACCAGGATGACAGCGTTTAGTATTACAATGCCAGCATCTCAGCTGTCCTCAGACAACTGCCACTAGTGTAACACCCCATAACTGTGGAATAATAGGTGCCGTGCATTCCAGTTAACCAGGGGTTAATATACCCCAGCACTAGGCACAGCTCAGACCTAAAGAGTTAAACACAGACAGGCTGGAGTGTGACAGGAAGAAAGAGGTCAGAGGTGACCTGAGCCAGCAGCGATTGAGGAAGTTAGCAGCTAGCACAGGGAGAGGAGACTTCTCCATGCAGCCTGAAAGACACTGGGCAACCTAGAGAGAGGAAGACAGCAGTGTGGCACCTGTGACCCCTGACCTGCCAGACACTTGAGCAGCACAGAGCTCCAGTAATGAGTGGCAGCCCAGCCTGTGAGAGAAGGAGCCAGTCAGGCAGCGTGCAAACTGTTCAAGAGATCACAGCAGTCACAGTGTTAAGCTCCCAGAGCCCTGCAGTAAATATTAAGTGCCAGCCCAGCAGCCAGCACGTGGGCAGCACAGAGCCCAGCAGCCAGAGCCCAGCAGCCAGCACGTGGGTAGCACAGAGCATAGTAGCCAGAGCCCAGCAGCATGGTATAAGCAGCAGCAGAGCCTGGACAGCAGAGGCACCATTGATGCAGTCACCAGGGACAGATCAGCGGTGGCAGAGTCCGAGAGATCAAGACTGGTTGGAACCAGCACCTGCAGCCGATACAGGTACCTTACTGCACACTGTGCCCCTGCCTACCACCCCTATTATTTCGCCCGCCAGGCACATTATAGGGTCAGGGACCCATGGACACCCCTAGCGCATGACAGGGTTGTACCCATTGCGGCCGCATAGAGAGCCACAGTGTAGGCCAGTGGCCAGTAGTCCTGTGTAGCTGATTGTGGCAACGTCTAGGCGCCCACACTAGCAGTCCCAGGAGGGTACACAGCACTGGTGAAGACTTACTGATCCCAGCCGGACGCAAGATCTTCAAAGCCTTCCCCAAGACCTCCCCCTTCACCGTCCTTGCCCATTCCTTATAGCAGCCTCCCAGAGTTGCCACCGTAGTGGACTTAGTGCAATCCCCTGGAGAAGCTAGGACAATCTATCAGGATTTGTGATAGCTTACTTTTCACCTTTAAAGCTTGGTAATGGACCACTTGTGCCACCCGGTGGTACCAAGGACCAAACTGAAAGCAACCAACCATATTAAGTCCTATGCATAGGCCTCCGTCGGGACTGACCGGTCTTAAGTATAGAAAGTGTACCCGGGTACTCAGATTGGGTAGTGCAATGCTCTGATGTTAATTGGTTAATACTATTTGTTAATATAACTGTGGTGGGAAAATTCACTCGTTTTCGCCCTGTCACTGTATTCTACTGTAAACCGTAGGCCCGTACGCCGATCCAGTGGAGATTGGTATTGGTTCCTCAAATCGCAGTGACAGGCCGGGTACGGAGTGACTGAGAGTTACCGGTAGCTCCATAGGCCTTGTATGGTATCGAAAGTGATACTGCTGTTTCTGCCTTGTATAAGTGTATTGCATTTATTGTATGGTTATACTGTGAAATTACTTTATCTTATTCCGTAAAAGAGGTTGATGCTTTAACTGACCGTTTTAGAATAAAAGGTCAAACCATTCCTGTTGCCAAGTGTTCTGTGTCCATTCCTGCGTCAAGAGAAGACTCCAGACTGAGAACCGTGAGCTTGGGGGAAGCATGACCCCCACCGCATCCATAAGGTAACCCCTCTTTAGGTGCTTACAGTTTTCTGGCATCACGAACAGGATATAGTCGACGCGGAGTATAATCCGATCCCAGGATGGATGCACCACAGGCCGGGGGCGGGCAGGCGCCCATTGTGCCCCCCAACGCCGAACAGCAGGTTGCCGCCCCAGTGGTAATACCTGCACCAGCAACGACACCTCGTGCTCCCATCACACTACCCTACTACTTCGGGGCCCCATGGATGCTGACCTACAGTGGGGACCCCAACAAGGGCGCCACGTTCACGGCATTCAAAAACCAGATGAAGTCTATGGCCGAGCTATACACGCCGAGCGAAGAACAGAGGGTACAGATCCTAATCGGACAACTCACGGGCTCCGCCCTCAGTGAGGTTGAATCGTGGGATGACAACCAAAAGAAGGGCACCGACCAGATCTTGAATCGGCTGGCCACGATCTTCGAGACCGCCACCCTCCCGGAGTTGAAGATGCAACTCTACGGTCGAAAACAACGACCGGGCGAAACCCTCCGGGACTTCGCCCTAAGTCTACAGAAGGCCCTGAAGCTCATCCAAGCGGTTGACCCAGATGAGGTTCGTAACAGCGACGAGGCGCTCATTCTCCAGTTCATGGAGGGAGCGTCGAACCCCACCATCAAGACCCAGTTGCGAATCCTGAAGATGCAGATGCCGGGGAAGTCCTTTGACGACTTTAAACACACCGCCATCCTGACCATTGGGAATCACGCCGACCCCGAGATAGAATACCCGGAGATGGCGGGGGCTCGAGGACCCATGGCCACGAGCTCTGAACAAGTCGGCCGACTGAAAGACCGGACTATCCAGAGTGGCCAACAGCCAGCGGGACATCCAGACCAATCCCTCCAGCGCCAGGTGGAAGACCTGGCCCTCGGGATGGCTGCAATGAAGAGAGACATGCGCCAGCTGACGCAGCAAACCGCGTCAAACCGCGGGGAGGCCAGATGGAGGACGTAAGGACAGCAATCGAACCGGAACCGATGGGACCCACCCCGAGAATATGGGAGGCGAGCCTCAGACCAATTCGACCATCCAGGCTGGGCCATCTGTCGACACTGTCAGGAGGCCGGGCACGTCGAGAGAAATTGCCCCTCGTCCGACCATTTAAACTTCAATGCCCCGAGGGAGAGGGCAGACTTAGACCCGGAGGAATGGTGGGCCCAATATGTAGGACAATGCCCGAGGATCCCAGTAGTGATCAACGGGAGAGAGACAGTGGCCATGATCGACACCGGGTCATAGGTGTCCATGATACAGTTACCAACTCTCCAAAAGTATTGGGGAAAAGAAGTACCGTTTAGACAGCCCCCCACGCAAGTGAAGGTGGTCGCTGCCAATGGCCGAGAGGTCGTCTGCAACGGGTACTGGGAAGCGGATTTGCAGATTGGACGAACACGTTTACCCAGGCAGGGGTATTTAGTGATCACCTGCGGAAAAGGGAGAGTTGCCCCCATCATCCTGGGCATGAACATACTAAGGAATTGCCCTGAAGAGCTGATTGCAGCGTTAAAACAGGAACCAGTTAACCAAGACCAGGCTGGGGAGATCACCCAACAGCACATAATCTGCGCCCAGGGGAGCCAAGTGGAGAAGAGAGTGCTGGCCCCGCGTACCCAAGGGACGGTCAAGTGGTTTAACATCCGAAGGGGATATGGCTTCATCAACCGGAACGACACAAGGGACGACGTTTTTGTCCACCGGACAGCCCTAAGGAAGAGCCACTCGCGGAGACTTTTGTGCAGTCTCAGAGAAGGCGAGACGGTGGAGTTCGAGGTGGTGGAGGAGGAAAAGGGTGCCAAAGCGGTGAACGTGACTGGTCCACGTGGGGTGCCAGCGAGAAGGAACCGGCCGAGCCCCGCCAGGCGTCCTTTCCGCAGGCGTGCCCATTGGTGCCAAAGTGGACAGATGGAGGCACCGATTTCCCTCAGCCCAGTCTCACGGCATCTACTCACAGGGGTGAACCTTGTCCCCGCCAATAGAGGAGAGAAGCCGGTCGCTGAAGAGGAGTGGAATCACCTCGCTCCTATCGTTAACAGTCGTCCACGGCGCAGATTTCACCATAAATGGGAGGCCGAGCCCTACGTGGTCACCAAGAGCCCGACGGCAGCAATCGAAGTCCACCAAAGCGGAGAACCGGACGGGACTCGACTGCACTGGGGACATCGCAACCAGCCTAAGTCATACTCTCAACAGACGGAGGCCCCTACCGTCGCCCCCGGGAGCATGCCCAGGGGCCCGCAGGAACTGCTGTTGAACGTAGGGTGGAGCATACCGTCCATCCCGGCTATACTGACCACAGAACCTGTAGAGGACTCCAGCCCGGTACCGAGAATAAGCTCCAGCTGTAATAATCTCATGCCGTTCTGATGTTATATATTTATGTATATATGTAGATTGTTCATTTACGTTGACACTGTTATAGCTGTCGGTAGGTTGCTCTTCTTACTGAAAGTATTCAGACTGTGAAAGAGACTTTACGGATTCAGAACTTTGAAAGGTTCGGACTTATGTCTCCGAGAGCGTGGCGTGAGGACACGCACATAAAAAAGTATGGGCGGATGTAACACCCCATAACTGTGGAATAATAGGTGCCGTGCATTCCAGTTAACCAGGGGTTAATATACCCCAGCACTAGGCACAGCTCAGACCTAAAGAGTTAAACACAGACAGGCTGGAGTGTGACAGGAAGAGAGAGGTCAGAGGTGACCTGAGCCAGCAGCGATTGAGGAAGTTAGCAGCTAGCACAGGGAGAGGAGACTTCTCCATGCAGCCTGAAAGACACTGGGCAACCTAGAGAGAGGAAGACAGCAGTGTGGCACCTGTGACCCCTGACCTGCCAGACACTTGAGCAGCACAGAGCTCCAGTAATGAGTGGCAGCCCAGCCTGTGAGAGAAAGAGCCAGTCAGGCAGCGTGCAAACTGTTCAAGAGATCACAGCAGTCACAGTGTTAAGCTCCCAGAGCCCTGCAGTAAATATTAAGTGCCAGCCCAGCAGCCAGCACGTGGGCAGCACAGAGCCCAGCAGCCAGAGCCCAGCAGCCAGCACGTGGGTAGCACAGAGCATAGTAGCCAGAGCCCAGCAGCATGGTATAAGCAGCAGCAGAGCCTGGACAGCAGAGGCACCATTGATGCAGTCACCAGGGACAGATCAGCGGTGACAGAGTCCGGAAGATCGAGACTGGTTGGAACCAGCACCTGCAGCCAATACAGGTACCTTACTGCACACTGTGCCCCTGCCTACCACCCCTATTATATCGCCCGCCAGGCACATTATAGGGTCAGGGACCCATGGACACCCCTAGCGCATGACAGGGTTGTACCCATTGCGGCCGCATAGAGAGCCACAGTGTAGGCCAGTGGCCAGTAGTCCTGTGTAGCTGATTGTGGCAACGTCTAGGCGCCCACACTAGCAGTCCCAGGAGGGTACACAGCACTGGTGAAGACTTACTGATCCCAGCCGGACGCAAGATCTTCAAAGCCTTCCCCAAGACCTCCCCCTTCACCGTCCTTGCCCATTCCTTATAGCAGCCTCCCAGAGTTGCCACCGTAGTGGACTTAGTGCAATCCCCTGGAGAAGCTAGGACAATCGATCAGGATTTGTGATTTTCACCTTTAAAGCTTGGTAATGGACCACTTGTGCCACCTGGTGGTACCAAGGACCAAACTGAAAGCAACCAACCATATTAAGTCCTATGCATAGGCCTCCGTCGGGACTGACCGGTCTTAAGTATAGAAAGTGTACCCGGGTACTCAGATTGGGTAGTGCAATGCTCTGATGTTAATTGGTTAATACTATTTGTTAATATAACTGTGGTGGGAAAATTCACTCATTTTCGCCCTGTCACTGTATGCTACTGTAAACCGTGGGCCCGTACGCCGGTCCAGTGGAGATTGGTATTGGTTCCTCAAATCGCAGTGACAGGCCGGGTACGGAGTGACTGAGAGTTACCGGTAGCTCCATAGGCCTTGTATGGTATCGAAAGTGATACTGCTGTTTCTGCCTTGTATAAGTGTATTGCATTTATTGTATGGTTATACTGTGAAATTACTTTATCTTATTCCGTAAAAGAGGTTGATGCTTTAACTGACCGTTTTAGAATAAAAGGTCAAACCATTCCTGTTGCCAAGTGTTCTGTGTCCATTCCTGCGTCAAGAGAAGACTCCAGACTGAGAACCGTGAGCTCGGGGGAAGCATGACCCCCACCGCATCCATAAGGTAACCCCTCTTTAGGTGCTTACACTAGAACTTTGGATTTGTCAGGATGTTGATGCCAGAAGAAAACAGCAGGCATCCCAATCGGGAAGCATACAGTAGGGCTAGTGTGGGCCCAGGGAAGGGGGAGTTAGGTATACTCACTATTTGGGGACTTAGGGTTAGGCTGCGGCAGGAGATTCTGTCAGAATTCTCCATAGTGGGATGCCGGGGTTGGACTTATGGCCGCCTGCATTCTCGCCACCGCAATATCATATGTTTCCCCAACATCCTTAAATTTTGATTGTAAACTTAGGAAACATGGACAATCTGAATGCCTACCAGGCAATGTACCATCCAGAATTTCATGTCATCATTCCCGATCTAACTTCAAATAGGGAATTGGTTGTAAGATTACTGTATTTGCTTTAATTACTAAGAATTATTGATACAGACTAAAGAAGAACTATACAATACAGGCATACAGGACCACTGGGGCACCGATTATATATACAGGTCGAGTATCCCGTATCCGAATATCCGTTATCCGAATTATTCCGAAATACGGACATTCCAGAAAGTGAAAATTTTTTTTTTTTTTGCTAAAAACCCACTGGGGACATCTGTAACAGCATCACTGGGGACATGATATGTAACTGGCACTATATATGTGCAAGACAATGATTGCTTGGCATTCAAATTCAGTGCTGAGATAGTACACACATTTTGTTTCACGTTTTGAAACCTTGTTTTTTGAACAATTAAAATATATTTGTGTGTATTTTATGTGGTAATAAAATATATTTGTGTGTATATTATGTGTTTATACAGCATAAATGCAAGATACTTCAAAATACATCATTGAAATATTAAAATATTCCGAAATACGGAATAATCCGTTATCCAAAATTCTCCTGGTCCCGAGCATTTTGGATACGGGATACTCAACCTGTATATATATATATATATATATATATATATATATATATATATATATATATATATATATATATATATATATCCTCTCATAAGTATCATAAGATCTAGAGCAGATAATTGTTTAATTGGCCTGAGATGAAAAGCATTTATGTTCATTTCATGAAGACTCCTATCCACTACATGCCAATGTACCTTAATTACAATTTAAATTACACCAATCATTTATTATAAGCTAAGGCAAACAATAATTGAATGACCATGCATGGTTACCTGCAGGTTCAATAGAAAATCAAATTATGGTACATGTAATTAGTAGTATATGACTATAACCAGTTTGATGGGAAAAATATTTCAGTATGTTTTAAGTTTCTATAAATAATAAGGTTTTACAGATGACAAAGCAATTTTTTTAAATTGAAGGCCAAAAATACCTAGTATATAGAAAGCCTATATAGAAAGCCAATCTGAATACAAGAATCCATCGCATATATATATATAAGCCCAGATTTCAATAACTCTTCCTTCTCCAAAAAACAAATACTGGACAGTACTGGGCACCATTTTTCAAGCAGGGGCAAACACAGCATTTCTGGGGGGCTTTTTCCAAATGTTTGATTTTAGAGCGATTGTCACCAGCCCTTGAAGGATGTATAATTACAGTAATATGTAACAAGCTATAGGGCCAGATGTACTAAGCTTCAAAAGTGATAAATGAGTGATAAACAACCAGCCAATCAGCTTCTACCTGCCATGTCACAGTCTGTGGGCCAGATTCTCTAAGCTTCAAAAGTGATAAAATGGAGAGTGATAAACAGCCAGCCAATCAGCTCCTGCCTGATATGTTTCAAACACAGTCTCTGACATGACAGGTAGGAGCTGATTGGCTGGCTGTTTTTCACTCTCCATTTTATCACTTTTGAAGCTTAGAGAATCTGGCCCTATGTTTGAAAAATGTTGATTTGTTCGCATA
The DNA here is from genome assembly GCF_055691185.1 of Crinia signifera. Classification (NCBI taxonomy): domain Eukaryota; kingdom Metazoa; phylum Chordata; class Amphibia; order Anura; family Myobatrachidae; genus Crinia; species Crinia signifera. The sequence goes on from NC_139218.1 coordinate 64,055,879, forward strand.
CACATCCACTCGCATGCGGCTGAACGAACAAGAAATCATTTGATTGTCGCTCACCATCTAAAGATTTCTCTTCCGTTCCCTATTAAAAGTTAGTCAATACTAACTTTCATTGTGGCCGGAGATGGCCGAATTCGGGGTGGGCTCTGAAATCATGCGACCCGTCTGTGTTGCAGGGGTACACCCAGCGTTTTCATGGGCACTACCCAGATTCTCTCACTGGGCCTTATTTTGGTTCATTCTTTCTGACAAAATCCTTCTTAGATGGGCAAAACCATGTGCACTGCAGGTGGGGCAGATGTAACATGTGCAGAGAGAGTTAGATTAGGGTGGGGTTTTACTTCAAAGTGAGATCTATATTGCAGTGTAAAAATAAAGCAGTCAGTATTTTCCCTGCACAGAAACTAAATAACTCACCCAAATCTAATACTCTCTGCACGTGTTACATCTGCCCCCCCCTGCAGTGCACATGGTTTTGTCCATCTAAGAAGGGTTTTGTCAGAAAGAATGAACCAAAATAAGGCCCACTGATACATCGAATTTGAGCACTCAGATCTACAGACACACAAACACACACACACAGAAGGCTTGATAAGAAAATCTGTTTCCACTGTCAAAGAAGTGTAGCAGCTCCTTACTGCCAAGTGTAGCAGCTCCTTACTGCCATGTATACTGTACCTCATGCAGTGGCCACTGGCCATGCTGCGGGGTAGGGGGGTTTCCGGGAAACTGAAAACCACCTCTGTGTTTGCCTATGCTCAAGCAAAGCAGTAGCTGGGAAGAATACATAGTGTAAACAAGACACTTAAAAAGTATCAGCAAGATTTGAAGGCTAAATAATAAGAGCAATTCCAAGATCTTGGTTGCATATGTTTGCAAAGATATGATTAAACTGCCAGGCCCCATCAAGGCTTCTCTGATACTAACGCTACTTGATAATAGCATTTTGATTTAGCAGCTGTATCATTTTATATTGCAGCATAAACATTGTGTAAGCAGAGTCACCTCTGGCATCCCGGCGTTCTAGAAGATGGTTCTGCAGCTTCTACAGAACAATGTATCTCCCTCCCTGACCCACCAGTTCCTCTATCCACTGGCTGGAATTGTAAGGTAGTTGTCTTAGGGCCTAATTCAGCACCTTTCAGCACACTTATTTCCGTTGGCGTACACCGAAGAGGGGGCGGGTGCTGACTTCATGTGACGTCAGCTGCCTACCCCCTGGCAGGCATCGGCCCGCCTATGATCCCAAGTGAACGTCAAGCGGACGCCTATAAAACGCTGGCATTTCCCCTGCTCTGGACTCTGCACTCCCCCCTCCATCCCTTACCCATGAGAACGCCTCGGGAACTGTGATAGTCTCTTACGGTGTTTGAACATGCGCAGACCCCCCCCCCCCCACACACACACACACACACACACACACACAAACACACACACCACCACCATTGGAACAGGGCCGAATTCGGCCCAGTCCGATCCATAGTGCACAATTGTCTCTTGTTTCTCCTTTTATATTATGGCTCATGCTGAGTTCAAATTCAATGATTAAAGGGAACTTGTATCAAGCCTTTGAGAGAACTTTTATAAAATGAAACTTAGTAGCTGATTGGTTGCTTTGCGCAACTTCCCCAACTTATATCTGCAGAAGGTCTACCCTAACTGGGAAACAAATTACTGGAGGACACTACAATGGGGATAGGTAGGTGCACATTCTCTATAGGACTCTAAAATGCAAATAAAAGTTTCTGCATTAGTGATCAAATTACAGATGTGTCATCTTAAATCGTTACTGTGACATGTAAGCATCACAGCATACAACTCACAGCATAGTGGTGTTCAGTTCCATTGGATCTTGCTGCGATGCAGACGCACGCTGCATGTCGCAATGTGATCCTGCTGCTGCAAGCAGCTATATGCAGTAACGCTGTAGTGGGACGCATCTGTGCTTCTTACAAATGTCCATGGATGGGCTCCTATCAGAACCCCTGTCCCTGGACATACACTAATTACAGTAATTCAGGTTATCAGGGGCAGAACTCTGGGAGGCAATGGAGTCATCTGCCGCCGGGCTCCTGCTCCCAAGGTGGCACCTCTCCTCCCCTGCTAGTTTAAATTAGTTAATTGAAAGCCATTGATATCCCTTCTTTAGTTGAGTTCTGCAATATATATATATATATATATATATATATATATATATATATATATACCATATATACTCGAGTATAAGCCTACTTTTTCAGAACATTTTTTATGCTGAAAAAGCCCCCCTCGGCTTATACTCGAGTGAGGGTCCCACTTGAGTCAATACGTTTTCCCAGTTTTTTTGTTGTAAAATTAGGTGTTTCGGGTTATATTCGGGTCGACTTATACTCGAGTATATACGGTATGTGTTTTATTTTCAGTTACCATGTGTCTTCTGGTATTCTGTCTGTGTGATTAAGGGTACTGTACCTCAATATATAATTTGTAGGTACCAGTTTAGAAATATAATCCTAAACTATTGAACAAGCCCTTGATGTAACTGAGTATTGGTGATATGTATGACTGCAGCTTCAATTATACTGTATAAATTTGTTAAATAAGTGACAAACATCACAGCCTTCACAGTTAAGGTCCATACACAATGGGCGATTATGCCCAGTGTGTATGGACAGCGATGACCGCTGTCATTGCTGGGGAAAGCCACTCAGTGCATACACACTGAGCGGCTTTCCCCTTGCCCGGAGCAGTCAGCGGGGGGGCTTTTTTGCATAGTGCAGCTGTCACGGCCGAAGGTTCTGATGGCGTCGTGTGTTGCACAGTGACTTGAGACGGACCGGCAGGAGTAGGTATGAAACGGGCTGGTTTAATGAACGACCTCATAAACAGCTGACAACTCAATACTTAGTATAGCGGGTAATTTAAGGATATAACGAAAGTTCAAAGTTCTGTAAGGTAGTTGAGGCTTGACGGTGATAAGCTGGAATCCTGGAAAAAGGCGGGATGGAAATGAATGGATTTGGATGAATGGAGAATGAGTGGCAGTTAGGGCCCTTGAGTGGCAGTTAGGGTTGGTGGCTGGGTTGGGAGGTACTGGAGATAGCAGGGTGGATGCTGGCGAGGCTGGAAAGGCACGGCACTTGCGGCAGAGAAATCAGGGCACAGACGACTGAGGCTGATTGAGCGAGCAAGTGGCACAATGGAAGTCAGACGAGGTTCCAAGGAACTGAGCAGCTCCAGAGACTCTTAGCACTGACATGGTCTTGCAGCTTCCCTATATCTCAAGGGGATGGCTGCCATTGGCTGACACAGCAGTGGAGGAGGGAACAGGCAGACCTGGCAAACTTACTACTAGCCCAAATCAAAGATGGCAGCGCCGGCCTCACAGCGCTGCCCATACTAACATTCAGCGCCGCGCTCCCCAGGCTCCCCCTGCCGCCGACCAGCAGAGACCAGCCCGCCGCCAGACCCTGGGATACAGGAGACACACGCCAGCCGGCGGCGTGTGACAGCAGCGCTATGCAAATCCTTCCTCAAAGCCGCACATCTGCTGGGGATACCAGCAGGTGAGCGGCTTTCCCGGCGATGATGCGGGAGCGCGCATCACCGCTCACCGCCAGGCCATACACACTGGGCGGCTTTGAGGTAAAACCAGCTCAAACTTGGTTTTCATTGGCTTTCAGCTCAAAGTCGCCCAGTGTGTATAGAAACATAGAAACATAGAATTTGACGGCAGATAAGAACCATTTGGCCCATCTAGTCTGCCCCTTTTTTTACCCTTCAGGTAATCTCAACCCTATTTAATCCTTATTTCTTTGTAAGGATATTGGCCTATTGTATGGGCCTTAACACAGCAGAATAAATAGACAGGTTTTCAAGTTGTAATTCATACACTATAAATTCCACAGAAAAATAGGAGATTGTATCATTGGAACATTGCACCTCTGGAAAATGGACTTTGCTAGCGCACAACTGAAGTTGTGTGAATAAGACATTCATGGTTTCACAGTCACTGAACTGTAAAGTGATTTGGAGCTTTGATGTGTTTCTCGCTAGGTGTTACGCCTGTAGGGAGCAGTTTCTTCACATGTAATCCTTTTTGAAATTATACATTATAAGAACAAAATAAAAGTTATAATGCATGATGTGAACTTGTCAGGAATAAAATACCATTACATAACCTATATAGCTTTTTGGAAAGCTCCGGGGAAACGTAAACTCATTATGTACAGATGTCAATGCATTATTCATTGTGGCTTGTAAGGTTGTAGGTATTGCTGCTCCCGGTGACTCTGTATGTGCTAAGAGCTGGTTGCACCTGTACATTTTGCAGCCTGCAGCTTGCCAGCAGAGGGTAAGAGGAATCATCGCCATATGTTATGCATCTGATCTTCACAATCACTCAAGGACTGCTGTAATCTTCTTAGGAAATGATGAGCCGGCATTTAAAAGGATTTTGGAAAAGGCTCCAGAATAAACCATTGATAAAATCTAATAGACAAGACGCAGCTACATTATAAATGAGTGCAGAAAACATTCTTGTTTCGGGTATTTAGTTCCTGGTTGTATCCCAGTATATGTAAATAAATGCTAATACTGTACAAATCTCCTCAGCAAATGCTTTTTCTTTTCTGTTTTCGCTACAATGTCCGGTTCTCCCAGTTTTGTCCTGTTAACATTTTATACCGCAGGACATTGCAACTAGACCAAAGCATTTTTAGAGCAATTGAAAGAGATTCTCTTCTCTAAGGGCGTGTTTCAAGCCCATAAAAACCGCCCCTGGTGCCCGAATCCCTTCACTGCTATGTGAGGGGATATGTTCGCTAACACATTCCCTCGCATGTGGCTGCTAGCGGGAGAAACCATCCGATGCTCACCGACCATCGAATGATTTTTTCTGCATTCGGAAATGAAAGTTAAGGGGCCCATACACGGTCCGTTAAACGGATCCGTTTGGGTCTTAATTAGCACGCTTCGCATCGGATCGCATGCCTAGTGCATGCGGTGTGCATGCAATGCGATCCGATGCGAAGTTTAGCTAGTACAAAAAGTATGTGCAGCACATACTTTTTGTACCGTACTATGTGATGCGCGGGAGCGCGCATCGCATAGTACAAAACGGACGGTCCGGGAACGGACCGTCTATGGGCACCTTAAGTCTAAACTGACTTTTATTTCCACGGGATGGGCACTGACGTCATGCGATGTCTGCCACCCGAGAAATCATCGGCCCGCCTGTGTGCCCAGGTGAACGCCCAGTGTTTGAGGATGCCCATAAAATGCTGGGTGTTCCCATGCTCCGGGCCGGTGTCATGCCTTTCCCCCTACTCTTGGCCCCCTCTATAGTTATCAGTCATTCACATGAGTCGCTGATGCAGTTGAGCTCAAAATCTATATTTGCCAACTAATGGACACACATAAACACAAGGTAAATTTTTTGTTGGAAGTCCATTAGCCTACCACAGGGTTGCCTACTTTTAAAGTCCCCTCTCCGGAAGAAGCCCAGAGAGGAGACTGCCAGCAGCACTTCAGGGGGCGGGGCCTGAAGTAGACGTCATCAAGCCCCGCAGTAGTGCAACTCGTGGGTCTTCGGTGAGGGGACGGGGCTAAATGACATGATTTGCATCTTTAGCCCTGCTCCCTCCCCCGAAAAGCTGCAAATCATGGGAAATTAACACTGCCGCTGAGGAAATGGGGGGGGGGGGCGCGCTGGTATCCGGGAGGGTTGCCCACATTTCCGGTGATCTGGGAGGGGGACCCGATTTTCTGGAGCCTCCCAGCCATTCCAGAAGGGTAGGCAACCCTGACCTATCAGTGTGTTCTGGAGTGTGGGAGGAAACTGCAGTACCCAGAGGAAATCCACACAGGCCAAGAGGAACATTAACTCATGACCTCTAAAGTGTAAGGCAGTAATGTTAACCATGATGCCAACCATGCTGACCCTCACATATTGTCAAATTTGAAAAACGTGAATTTACAAATGCTAAAATAAGCATTATTTACCAGAACGACAGAACTCCGAGAACTCCAAGTTAGTAATCCGCACAACAGTGAAATGGTTTATTGATGATGATGATTATTAAATATCTTTCTTTTTCTGACTACAAGGTGTATGTATTTAGCTAAATGTTTTGATTAACTCTTATTCCGTTAGCACTTTCATCTAAACATTATCCTATCATGCTTGTTTCTGAGTTATATTACTTGCCTAAAACACATCCATTTCTACAGTTTAATTTTTTCACGACTTACTTTTCTTCAGAGTGTTCTTCTTTATAACCATATTTTGTCTTCTGTAAGATCAGCATTTTATTAAATTCTATTTGAAAATAGTATTGTGCATGTTTTTATTATGTTTATATCATTTCTGAACAGAATAACTGTTAGCTCCAGCAAAAAGCTTTCAAATTCTTTGTGATACCACTTACTGTGCACTTCTGCCACTTCTGTCTGAAAGGAAGCAATTGTCTTTGTATTTACGTATGACAGACAATAAATGGCCAGAAATATTATTGGATTGATGACCTTGAAAAACTGTCCATTCAACATAATGGGATGTGCACTTTGTATTTACTGCTGGTTGGTGCTGAACTTGCATTCACTTAGATATCACAACAGGGGTGAAAGTAATGCTAAATGTAACTAGTGCTACAGAGATTGAATGATCTACAGATCTAATATATTGCATGTTACTCACATAGGTAAGGTAGTCAATAATAACAATAATAATAATGATAATTAATAATGCATATTTACTAAATGAAGTGAAAAGTGAAAGTAAAACTGAATTTACCCATACGGAACAAAAAAGCGATTACAGTCAGGGGTTAATGCTTTGGCCAGGGGAACTTATATAAAAAGTTTCCCAAGCTGTGGTATTAGCCTGCTGACTGTTTGTATTCAAATTCACCAGTACAAATGATGGTAAATCTGCCGATCAGATAGGACACTATGGCCACATACGGCCAGAGGCGCAACTCTGGGAGGCAATGGAGTAATCTACCGCCGGGCTCCTGCTCCCAAGAAGGCACCTCTCCACTCCTAGGAGTATGAATCAGTTAATTAAAAGCTGTCGATATCGCTTCTGTGGCTGACCCCCCTCCTAACATACATACACACACACACATGCATGCATACATGTATATACAGGGTGGTGTGTGGGGGGGCACCAATATTTATCTTGCCTCCGGGCAACTGGGACGAACTTACGCCACTACATACGGCTGTGTGCTATCAATTCGCAAACAACCGAATTACGGCTGATTGTAAATCAGACGGTCATCGGCACATGGCGGGATTTCAGATTGAATAGCTACTAACATAGGCGAATCTAGAATTATGGTAATGGGTGGTCCCAGATCTAGAAATAATAGCAGGGGGACCTTTGCGCGGCGTAGTCGTGCAGAAAAAATAGGGCGTGGCCTCATGGGAAGCAGGCATGGCATCACAAAAAGGGGTGTGGTATTACACTTTAGACCATACACAGTAATGCCCATTACACATTTTAGCAAACTCCCTAATACCCATTACACATAAAGCCACACGCCGTAATGCCAATTACACATAAGGCCACACACCATAATGCCCATTACACATTGTGCCACACATCATGATGCCCATTACATACTATACTGTATAACAAACCGTAATGCCCATTACATATTCGCCACATAAGTGCTGCTTACCAACGTGCTCATTGCTAGGGGGTTCTTGCTTGATGGCACCATAGTACCCATTACACATGATGCCGCACACCAGAGTACCCATTACACATGATGCCGCACACCATAGTACCCAATACTCATGATGCCGTGCACCATAGTACCCATTACACGTGATGCTGTACACATAATGCCCCTTACACATGATGCTGCACACATAATGCCCCTTACACATGATGCTGCACACCGTAATGCCCCTTACACATTAAGCCACACATTATGCGTAATGCCCCCACATACCGCCACTTGTAGCATTCCTTAAGCAATGCCCCCAAAAGTGTCACTTACTGTAAATTTTTATATGAGCCTTCACTGCTGCTGCAGGGAGAGATGGAGAGCGGTGCAGCTGCTTCTATGGGGAGAGGAGCAGAGAGCAGCACAGAGCACGCTCCCACTTCCCTCCTGGTGTCCCCTCTAGCCGAGTGGACATTTGAAATATTGTGCGCGCTGTTGTTGTGCGTGACGTCTGGGGAGCACGCCGGGCGCCGGCACCACATGATTAAAGGGGGGACGGGCTGAGGTGAAAGCGGGGAGAAGAATTGGAGCGGAATCTGCAGGGGTGACAGTCATTGACAGCTGGGCAGAGGGCAGGGGGCTGCCCAGCTGTATTCAGAGCACTGCAGGTCACGGTTGTTTGAAATAATACCCCTTTCACAACAGAAAATGCTGGGATTTACCCAGGAATATGGTCCCAGGATCATGCAGGGACATTCCCAGGCAGATCCCTTATACACCAGCCTAGTCCCTGCATTTTCTGGTGTGAGGGGGAGAGACAACCACTCCCCTCTCCCTACCCCCCGTTAACCAACCAGCTATATCTTTGGAACCAACTGACCCATTTACATGAGGTTATTATGGTAAGAAAAAAAAACAACAAGCAAAAAAAATAAAAAATGTATACGAAAATAGAAATAGAGTGCAAACTCCCTTTGGGCTGCTGCTGCTTTTTATTGAATATCTGTTATAAATAAAAAATGTCCAACATTTCCATCTCAGACAGTTCATAGATTGTGTTTCTCCGCCTGTCCGTATTGTTTGGCGGCTTCCTCAGCTATATGTATAGCTGAGGAAGCTGCCGAACGATACGGACAGTGGCGTAGCTACAATAAAGGCAGCCACCGCGGCTGCTTGGGGGAGCCGCCTGCGGGGCTTACATAGGAGGGCAGCAGCAGGGGAAGGCCCTTTACTTTCCACGCTGCAGTTCTGAGCCCCACCTCCTCCCTCCAGCATATATATATATATATATATATTAGTGGGGGGGCACCACAACTTTTTTTGGCTTGGGGGAGCAAAATTTATAGTTACGCCACTGGATACGGACAGGCGGAGAAACGCGTTTTATCATTATTCAAGCCCTGCTGTCTAGCGCTGTTGGTTTCAATGGCTGCTGGACATTCCATACAAATTTCCACTGTTTGGCTGAAAGGCCCATATCCATAAAATCCGGATTAAATATCTGGTAACTAAAGGATTACAATTACATCTGAGGAGTCTGCAAAAATATAGCCATTGGAGGATCAATATCTAAAAATGCGGGACTGGTAATTATAAATTGTATAAGCCTCTGTCGCCTGAACTTTGGCACATATCCCAGCATGCCTTGCCATAGTTTTAGCATTCCCTAATTTCAAAACTGTAGCAAGGCATGATGGGACTTGTAGTTTCACAACAGCTGGAGGGCCATAGTTTGGACATGCCTACTCTAAGCCAACTGAACTACATTGTTCATATATTATAAGGAGTCAGCCCTTTTATTGATGTTATGTGTTATGTATGTCTTGTCTTGTAAAATGAAGTGAAAATTGTTAATCATGTATACTGTAAATTGTAATTTCAAGTTTTTAATAAATTTATGGTTTATGAATTTAAAACCATTGTGACATATATTATTATTATATTGAATACAGCTGCCCGTCTCCCATTGCATTAGTGACATTCTGTCACTTTTCACCCCTCGTTTTCTGGTCCAAGTTGAAAGGTTCACACCCTTCATTGTAGGGGCAGCAGCAATATTTAATATAAATCTAAAATCACATAGAAGATTTGCATACTCCCTCCCTTTTTGCGCTCCAGTGTGGCCGAGGGTCAATTTCTGTTTTATACTTTAAAGCAGGCATGTCCAACTTTGGCCCTCCAGCTTTTGTGAAACTACACATCCCAGCATGCCTTGCAATCGTTTCAGCATTCCCTAAAAGCAAAATTGTGGCAAGGTATGATGGTACTTGTAGTTTCACAAAACCTCTAGGGCCAAGGTTGGATATGCCTGCTTTAAATGGAAAAAATAATGATCTTCATAGAATATGAAACTAATTACAGTATACTCACTGTGACATCACACCAAAATTCAGACACCTCGCCGATCCTCATTGATGCAAGTAACATCTCCCACACTTCCAGCTTAAACATGTTTCCAATAATTATTTCCATCGGGACACCAACTTTCTTGCTGTCATCGATAACTGTTTGATCACTGTCGCATTTTAATGTTCGAAAATGGAATGTCACCTAACAAAATGAGAATGGAACATAATTATCATAGGCTGTTTTGTCCCAGTGTAATAGTAATAGAAAACATAGAGGGCATAACTGTTTATGAGTTGCGCAGGACTCTGATAAACCTGTGCCTTTATGTATTGTAAAGCAGACATTAATTAAGCTTACTGCACTTACATTATAACATTTAATTCAGGGTTGCCGACCCTCCCGGAATTTCCGGGAGTCTCCCGAAAATCGGGTCCCCCTCCCGGCCCCCCGGAAGGGTGGGCAACCCTCCCGGATTTAGGGGGACCCCGGTTGACCCCCGGATCGCGGCATTAAAATGCCGCAATCCTCGGGTCTCAGAGGAGGGGGCGGAGCTAAAATGACACAATCGCGTCATTTTAGCCCCGCCCCCTTAACAAAGATCCCTGAATTCGCTGGTTTACCAGCATGGGGGTGGGGCTTAGTGATGTCACGTTTAAGCCCCGCCCCCTGAGCGGCTACTGAAACTCTCCTCTCTGGGCTTCTCCCGGAGAGGAGAATAAGAAAGTCGGAAACCCTGATTTAATTACATGAGCCAGATGCACTAATCTTCAAAAAGTGATACAGTGGAGAGTGGTAAAGTACCAGCCAACCAATTATTTTTTCAAACACAGCCTGTAACATGGCAGTTAGGAGCTGATTGGCTGGTTGTTTATCACTTTTTAAATCTTATGGGGCCTACACACAGGGGAACACTGCTGAGCGATCTGAGCAACATACTGTAGATCTCTCAGATCGCTCAGCATAATCACTCAGAACACAGGGCAGCACAGGGGTGTGTCAGTGCTGTGTGCTGAGCAGGCGATCTGTCAGGTCCAGTGTTCTCTGGTGAGAACACTGGTTTTGAGTGGCGATTGATCCAACATGCTGCATATTAATCGCTGGGCGATAGTGACGCACGGGGCCGCGCAAAACTATCGCTATAACCCCGATGCAGGGGCATTTTGTAAGTAATCTAGTGAGATCGCTTACAAAATGCCCAGAAATCGGTCCGTGTGTAGGCCCCGTTACTGCATCTGGCCCCTTGTCTGTTATCTGTCACTTGCCACCCCTTAGCTGGAAGCGCCATTTTCATACAAAATAAGCCTATACTGTAGGTTTAGCACACATCCCAGGTATATACAAAAACATGAAACAAAACTTCAGAATGTTCAAATTGTGCAATGTATTTGTAATATTGAATCCATGATTTTGTCTATGTACTGTAGAGCAGGTAGTGCCTCCTTAGGTAGGTTGTCAAAGTGACATTTGACTGTACTGCACACACAGTAAGGAGAATGGTTAGAACTCATCTTTGAGGAATTAGTGCTAGGTGAGTGGTACTGAGATGTGGATCATTTCATTACACATTGCCTATCACAATCACAACATAAGGGCCACCAGGATCCAGCACTAGGATACAGGTTAATTTATATCAGCCCCCCCCCCCCTTCCCCCCAGCCCTCATGTCCTCAGGTTTTTAAACACAAGGGGCCAGATGTACTAAGCCTTGGACAGGGCCGCTGAGAACAGTTAGCTGATTGGCCGGTGATAAAGTACCAGGCACTTTATCCCTTCTCCTACCTTATCACTGCTTCATACATCTACCCCACAATGCACCTAGCTATAGCTCTTATTGTTTTGTAATGTACATTCTACCTGATTTTTTATATGTTTATCTGTGATAATGTTACAAGGTTTGCTTTTTAAGAAACAGTTGCAAGAAGATGTGTGACCTCCTAGAGGGTACTAGTGGCACTTTGACTCACCCAACAGGAGGTAAACAGGAGGGACTGCAAAACCATCTATGGTGGAAGATAGATACACCCTTTAATACATATCAAGCACCTACCATCAGGGGCATAATACGAACGAACAGCACCTTTATACCAGGAACTATGTGTGATTTTTATGTTTGACACAATCTAGTGGCCATACGTTTACACACTAATGGTCATTGTTACATATGTTTTAATAAATTGTATTCTTTTATGTAAAATCAGCCCAACTGTTTAATACAATACATTATAATAAATAGTATAAGCGCTGCTATCGAAAAACAATTAAAGTGCCTTGTAATCTAAAGTATCAAACTCATGAACATCTTTAATATGCTATATAAATGTCACTGTTAGGGTTTTAGACTATGGATAATTATAACATTAATTATCCAGTCTACTCTTATTAACAGTAAAATAAAATGTAATCTCCAAGTGAAGCAAATGAAGGAAAACAAAAATATATAAGAGATTCAAATACTTAATCCACTCCTCTGATAATACAGCAAAGCTACAAGAAATGTTACTGCCATACATAATAATAAAACCAGAAATAGGAATAAATACAGTAATGGGTAAAACAAATGCAACTGAGATTTTGTACACGTTGATAATACTGTGTGTATCTGTGATATTTCTTGATACAGTGGATCAAAAATCAATAAAACCTTTTACTAAACAACACTAACCCTACGGGGCCTTTCTGCTGGTAACAACTGTGGTTAACATTCAGCGGTTAACGAGAATTTGTATTTGGAGAATACTGATGGGAATTCAATTTTCTGACTTTTTCCCCAAAAGTTTTTCATTGGTTGAAACTTTTAAGGGCACAGAGAGACAGACTATAAAAGATCATCTGCAGTGAAATCTGCCAGGGGCTCATTAGTGTTGGAGGTATTGTACATCTGCTGTTATGTATTTCTGTAGAGAACATGTGCGCACCAAACATTCGTCTTTTTTGTTCTTTAGTGAGTAAGAAGCTGATCTGCACTAAAATACAGAAGACATCTAGGCTGCTGTGTTATACTGTGTTCCATCATCCGAATATTCATGCAAAAGTTTCAGTGTTTTCCAGTGGTGTAAGTTTGTCCCAGTTGCCCAGAGGCAAGATGTGTATTGCCCCCACCCCCAAGACACACAAAACCTTCTATAAAGTTTATACTGTAAGGGGGAGATTCTCTAAGCAAGAAATGCGGTAAAAACCCCGTTATCGGGGTATTTACCGCATTTTGGGATGCTGTAAGCATCCCCCGCCGTGTTAACGCAGCGGGGGCATCGCCAGAAAAATCTGGCGATGCCCCATAGAAGCCAATGGGCTTCTACCGCATCCCACCGCCGCCCCGTGCCGACCCCCCGCCGCCCCGCACGGACCCCCGCCACCCCGCATCGCCCCCTCACCTGTGTCCGGGCAGCACAGCTCTGTGCTGCCCGGACCTGTGACCTCCTCCCTGCACTGATCCTCTTCCGGGTGCAGAGAGGAGGAGAGCCTGGCGCAGCAGCAGCGCCGGGTGTGTGAGGGAGGGGAGAGCCGCCAGGACCTGTTGGGACCCGGCGACTCTCACCGCAAAGGACAGCTCTTAACGCAAGAGCCATCCTTTGCTATAATTATCGCATATGTTAGAACATATGCGATAATTATAAATGCGATGGGCGGCGAAGGGGGGTGGAGATTCTTAGAGAATCTCCCCCTAAGTCTGTTATGAAATATAACAGGCATATATACAGTATGTATGCAGTATATCTATATCTATAGAGGGAGACAGAGATAGATTACATATTTCGAACTCCAAAGTGATATCAATGGCTTTCAATTAATGGATTTAAATTGCAGGGGAGGAGAGGTGCCCCCTTGAGAGCAGGAGCCCGGCGGCAGATGACTCCATTGCCTACCAGAGTTCTGCCTCTGGTGTTTTCAATCTGACCTGCTCAATCTGATTAACCCCCAAACACTAATAGGGCCTAGACACGGGGAGATGTGCTGATTAGCGTTCTGAGCGATTCAAGATCACTCAGGAGTCAGAACGCTACACATCGCTCAGCCCACAATGCTGCTGAACAATGTATGTGCTGAGCAATCTGTCAGGGCTAGTGTTTTTAGGGCATTTTCTAATTGCTTAAGGCTAATTCACTTTTGGGTTTAATTTGCAAACACTTGTCTGTTCTGATCCTGCCTGAAGTGTCTTGTTAATAGACAACACATCTGGTATGATGAAATCCCCCCTACGCAGGAGTTACCAGAGGATCCATGATGGGTGACTGTCACAACTTCCCATTCCAGCAACGTTTTGTTCATTAGCAACAGCAGAGTCTAATTAGAGACAGTTACCTTCATTTGCATAAATATGACTTATAAATATGGCAAGACTTCTCTGGGTCATACATTAATGTATCCGGTCATTAGGTCGACAGTTTCTAGGTCTACAGTATACTGAATTTTCTAGCCTAGATTAACCCCTCCCTTGAAAAACTCATGAAGACCTTTTCCCATGTTGAAATTTTTTACTGTCGACCTTCTGCTTGTGTCCACACTTTGTTTGTGTCAAGCTAATACATGTCCACCAATTGTGGTCAACCTTTTACCTGTCGATATAAACAGTCAACCTAATGTTTATTCTTGCCTAGATTAACCCCTCCCTTATATGCACTTGTAATGGACCAACAAATTGATTTGAGCATAGGCCAATCTATAGATCACTTTTCTGTGAGGCGTGGATATGCTCAGTCATTGTATTGAGGATTTAGACTTCATGGGGCCCTAGGCAATATACCGGTTTGGGACCCGCCTCCTTCCACTATATTTTTGCTTCTGATTGCAGCTGGCATCGATAGAGTACCATGGCGAGTCTGTGCAGTCTAGCGATATATGCTCGACTGCATGAACATCAGAAATGCGTACAAATCTGTGTATGAAACCATTTTTTGTATCCTTTTATATAACATCAAAGGGACTATCCTTGTATTGGCAGGTCCACATGATGTCATAGTATCACGTGGAAGTCCTGCAGTGGTACTCTGGGAATGTTTTAGGAAGCAATGATATCTTAATGGGGCCTCTCCGGACCTCCTGGGTCCTAGGCAGGCATCTAGGTTGGCTTGCAGAAAATCCGCCTCTGGTTGGAGGGTATGCTGATTCTTGTAGTGCCATATTGGAGGATCTTGGGGTTGTTCCAAGTGATAGGGCTCAAAATTTAGAAAACATAAATGTACAACCCAAATTAAGTGTGATATAGGCCCTTATTCTGGTTCACTCACAAAGCAAATTTCTTCTCAAATGGATAAAACCATGTCTAGTGCAGGTGGGGCAGATGTAACTTGTGCAGAGAGAATTAGATTTGGGTGGGGTTTTACTTCATAGTGAGATCTATATTGCAGTGTAAAAATAAAGCAGTCAGTATTTTCGCTGCATAGAAACAAAATAACTCACCCAAATCTAACCCTTTCTGCACGTTACATCTGACCCCCCCCCCCCCCTCCCCCTGCAGTGTACATGTTTTTTTCCATTTGAGAAGGTATGTGCCTTTGCAAGTAAACCAGAATAATGGCCATAGTGTATAACCATCAGACCAGAAATGACTTGCCGAGGCCAATGGCTTACCATATTTTTGAAAATGTATGTTACTGAGATCTCTGCATTATTATTATCACGTAGGATGTATTACTCTTTTGTTGGTCAATTTTGCATGGTAAAGCACATTTGCGAGGTCTGCTTAATAAAATACAGGGGCTGCTGAAGTAGTTATAAGTTTCTCAATAGACCTGTGTTCACAGCAAAGTTCAGAACAGTTGCACTCACCCCATCCAGCAACATCAGTAGGAGCTAAAGGAGCATGCAGAGGATTTTGGGGGACCTGAGAGATATCCTTAATGCTGGACTTACTGCATAGCCAGCTTAGGGGGGGGGGGGGCGGAGGACATACTGTACCCCAGGCCCCCCTTAGCCAGCCCCCCCCCCCCCCCCCCCCCCCAGCAAGAGCACACTGACATCACTAGCTGTACCTCTACTGCAGCAGAACCAGAACAGTTTACAGTGCAGGTAGAGACACAGGAGTATCAGGGTTCATTAGGTACCAATGGAGATTCTGGAAGAGGAGAGATAGGAGGGTGGAGAGAGCCGTAAGTGACCCAGGGATCCCAGCATTTTAGTTTTACCCACCTGTTAAACTAATAGTTTAAATCAAATATACACCATTGCTGTATGTATAAATAATCAATACATCTTAACCTAATCCAAAAAGGAAAAAATGCTAGCTTCCTCGACATCCTGAAACACCTTTCTTATCAATTAAATAGTTCAACGTAGGTGACGTCAAGAATATAATAAAAGGGACGTCCAAGTAGAGAGTATATCTCCTGGAATGGGTCATGTTGGGAGACACTGTATGAACAATGTAACCCCTCCCCCCACCTTCCACCAGGGCCCTCCTGTCTTACAGTAAGTGCCCCAGGCACCCCCAAGGCTTAATCCGATCCTGACATACTGTATATTCTGCCCCAAACTTTCCGTTTTATGTGAATTGTACTAATAAAAACTGCCTTGTTGTTAGATTAAAGAGAGGACAAGTTGGAGTACATTTCCCTTTAATACTTTTAAGTAAAAGTAATACGTTCTCATAAACACAACAAGATTAATTACACCTTGTAGCAGATGCTGCCACCATGGGCCCATATAACACTGGCAATAAAACACAATTAAAAACTGAATTGATCAAGGGAGTTATTTCATTTCTGTTTTAGCCTAATTAACTTAAGAAATACGCTGATGGGGCTCTTCTAAAAGTTATTCGGAACAAGAAAAGTGTATTTGAGTATAAATCCATGGAGAGTATTGATACAAAACAGCTTTGTCACATCATGAGTGACATTTCACTGAAATATCTCAGTTATTACCGAGACACCTCCTGCTGCTACAGATGCTGTCTTCCTTGTCTCATTTATATGGTGGCCTGCACGCTACTGAAAATCAGATGAAGCTCGCTAATGAGACGTCTCAGATGTCTATGGTCACGGTGTAGGGAGCACAGAAATGCGTGGTTCATGGGAAACTTATTTAGCTGGGCTGAATGTTGAAGAAGGAGAAGGAAGGTCAGAAAATGTCCCTGCTGCAACAACTAAGAGTTTTGGAACCGGCCCACAAGACCTCTCACTCTGCTCAGGTCCTTTCTGACTTGCAGAGACTAGGTCAGCCCTTAATACTCTGCTCTTTCACAGTATTAAAGGAATACCACCTATGCAGGAACTGTTTTTACCAGATGGGGCAATAAGCTGGGCAGGTTGTTATTAAGGCTCCTATGCTCCCAAAGAGCTACTTTACATTTAATGGTGAAGCACTCTAGGGGGGTGTAACATATACTTACCAGAGGTATAGCCAACACATTTCACTTCTATTATAGTAAATTATACAGTCTCCAAGCCCCAGAGGTAAAGTGGAGAGTGATAAACAACCAGCCAATCAGCTCATAACTGGGATTTTTTAAACCCAGCCTGTAAAATGACAGTTTGGGCCGGATTGGCTGGTTGTTTATCACTTTCCACTTTATCACTTTTTGAAGCTTGGTGCATCTGGTCCCTATTTTCTTCTTCTCCGGAACTCATGGCCAAGTACCTCAGCAATGCTGGTCATTGTTGGAGAATGACCACACTTTGTTGGACTCCCCTTTATCACTCTCAGAACTCATGGTAGTCTTTAAGGATACTGGACTGACTGCAGAGGTCCAGGATCGGCAAACTGCCGCAACTTTCAGATGCCTGTCCGAGAACTAAGTCCATCTTTAGTTCTCCGGAACACCTGGTAATTGCGGCTTCTCTCCCTTGTCTGTTGTGTGGAGTGGACCACTTTTTACTTGTTATGCTTATTGGAGAACTTACTACAAATAAGTTCTCAAAGCCATGTGGTAATTGTGTTTTACCTTTAATTGTACCTGAAAGGATTTCATTCTGTTTTATTTTGTGTTTTCTATGCTGTATGATTACGCTATGGATGTTTTATATTCTCTTTTTGCATAATGCATATTGGCTAAAGTCGGAATAAGCATTGACATACTACACTGCAAAGTGGAATAAGATAAGCCTCTTATTTTATATTTGTGTATGCACATGTGGAAGGGTTAATGCTCAAGTGTTGGGGGTTTTTACTCTCTTTTTCCTATAGTCTTTAACCCCTTCCTGACAGAGACAGTTTTTGCCTTCCTGACAGAGCCCTTTTTTTCAAATCTGACATGTATCACTTAAGTGGGGATAACTTTTTTTTGCTTTTACTTATCCCAGTGATTTTGAGACTGTTTTTTCGTGACACATTGTACTTCAAATTAGTGGTAAATTTGGGTCGATACAGTCTGTGTTTTTTTGTGAAAAAATACCAAAATGTCGTAAAAAAATGGAAAATTTAGCAATTTGCAAAATGTTAAATTTTCTGCTTGTGAGACAAATAATCATACCACTCAAAATAGTTAATAACTAACATAGACCATATGTCTACTTTATGTTGCCATCATTATTTCAACTTCCTTTTAATTTTTTTGGACACTAGGAGGCTTACAATATGAATAGCAAATTCTCAAATTTTCAAGAAAATTTCAAACACTGATTTTTTTAGGGACCAGTTCAGTTCTGATGTGACTTTGAGGGACTTGTATGTGAGACACCCCCATAAATGATGCCATTTCAAAAACTGCACCCCTCACAGTATTCAAAACAGCATTTTGGAAGTTTGTTAACCCTTTAGGTGTTTCACAGGAATTAAAACAAAGTGTAGGTGAAATTTCAAAATTTCATTTTTTTTGCAGATTTGCAATTTTAATACATTTTTCTAAGGAACACAGTAGATTTTACTAGAGAAATGTGACTAAAAATGGATTCCCCCAATTCTTTTGTTTTCATAAATATCCTATATGTGGCCCTAGTGTGCACGTTGACCAAACCACAGGCTTCATAATAGAAGGAGCACCTACTTGATTTTGGAGCCTCCTTTTTATGAGATTATTTTTTAGGCACCATGTAGGTTTCTAGGCACCATAAGATGCTAAAATTTATGAACCCCCCCACAAGTGACCCCATTTTGCAAACTACACCCCTCAGGGAATTCATCTAGGGGTATAGTGTACATTTCAAACCCCCAGGGGTTTCACCAATTTTGGTACAAATGGGCTGTGAAAATTAAAAATTAAATTTTTTACACAAAAATGCAGTTCTGGCTCAAAATTTTTCATTTTCAGAAGGTATGAAGGAGAAAAAGCACCCCAAAATCTGTGCCCCAATTTCTCCCGAGTACGGCAATGCCTCACATGTGACCAAAAAATACCATTTGGGTGCATGGCAGGACTCAGAAACGAAGGAGTGATTTTTGGATTTTGCAGCTCAGATTCTGGTGGAATGTTGGTGGGTGCTATGTCGCATTAGCAAGACCCCCCAAGCACCAATACAGTGGAACCCCCCCACAAGTGACCCCATTTTGCAAACTACACCCCTCAGGGAATTCATCTAGGGGTATAGTGTACATTTCAAACCCCCAGGGGTTTCACCAATTTTGATACAACTGGGCAGTGAAAATGAAAAATTACATTTTTTTACACAAAAATGCAGTTCTGGCTCAAAATTTTTCATTTTCAGAAGGTATGAAGGAGAAAAAGCACCCCAAAATCTGTGCCCCAATTTCTCCCGAGTACGGCAATGCCTCACATGTGACCAAAAAATACCATTTGGGTGCATGGCAGGACTCAGAAGGGAAGGAGTGATTTTTGGATTTTGCAGCTCAGATTCTGGTGGAATGTTGGTGGGTGCTATGTCGCATTAGCAAGACCCCCCAAGCACCAATACAGTGGAACCCCCCCACAAGTGACCCCATTTTGCAAACTACACCCCTCAGGGAATTCATCTAGGGGTATAGTGTACATTTCAAACCACCAGGGGTTTCACCAATTTTGATACAACTGGGCTGTGCAAATGAAAAATTACATTTTTTACACAAAAATGCAGTTCTGGCTCAAAATTTTTCATTTTCACAAGGAATGAAGGAGACAAAGCACCCCAAAATCTGTGCCCCAATTTCTCCCCAGTACGGCAATGCCTCACATGTGACCAAAAAATAACATTTGGGTGCATGGCAGGACTCAGAAGGGAAGGAGTGATTTTTGGATTTTGCAGCTCAGATTCTGGTGGAATGTTGGTGGGTGCTATGTCGCATTAGCAAGACCCCCAAAGCACCAATACAGTGGAACCCCCCCACAAGTGACCCCATTTTGCAAACTACACCCCTCAGGGAATTCATCTAGGGGTATAGTGTACATTTCAAACCCCCAGGGGTTTCACCAATTTTGATACAACTGGGCTGTGCAAATGAAAAATTAAATTTTTTACACAAAAATGCAGTTCTGGCTCAAAATTTTTCATTTTCACAAGGAATGAAGGAGACAAAGCACCCCAAAATCTGTGCCCCAATTTCTCCCGAGTACGGCAATGCCTCACATGTGACCAAAAAATACCATTTGGGTGCATGGCAGGACTCAGAAGGGAAGGAGTGATTTTTGGATTTTGCAGCTCAGATTCTGGTGGAATGTTGGTGGGTGCTATGTCGCATTAGCAAGACCCCCAAAGCACCAATACAGTGGAACCCCCCCACAAGTGACCCCATTTTGCAAACTACACCCCTCAGGGAATTCATCTAGGGGCATAGTGTACATTTCTAACCCCCAGGGGTTTCACCAATTTTGATACAACTGGGCAGTGAAAATGAAAAATTACATTTTTTTACACAAAAATGCAGTTCTGGCTCAAAATTTTTCATTTTCAGAAGGTATGAAGGAGAAAAAGCACCCCAAAATCTGTGCCCCAATTTCTCCTGAGTACGGCAATGCCTCATGTGTGACCAAAAAGTGGCAGGACTCAGAATGGAAGGAGTGATTTTTGGATTTTGCAGCTCAGATTCTGGTGGAATGTTGGTGGGTGCTATGTCGCATTAGCAAGACCCCCCAAGCACCAATACAGTGGAACCCCCCCACAAGTGACCCCATTTTGCAAACTACACCCCTCAGGGAATTCATTTAGGGGTATAGTGTACATTTCAAACCCCCAGGGGTTTCACCAATTTTGATACAACTGGGCAGTGAAAATGAAAAATTACATTTTTTTACACAAAAATGCAGTTCTGGCTCAAAATTTTTCATTTTCAGAAGGTATGAAGGAGAAAAAGCACCCCAAAATCTGTGCCCCAATTTCTCCCGAGTACGGCAATGCCTCATGTGTGACCAAAAAGTGGCAGGACTCAGAAGGGAAGGAGTGATTTTTGGATTTTGCAGCTCAGATTCTGGTGGAATGTTGGTGGGTGCTATGTCGCATTAGCAAGACCCCCCAAGCACCAATACAGTGGAACCCCCCCACAAGTGACCCCATTTTGCAAACTACACCCCTCAGGGAATTCATCTGGGGTATAGTGTACATTTCAAACCCCCAGGGGTTTCACCAATTTTGATACAACTGGGCAGTGAAAATGAAAAATTACATTTTTTTACACAAAAATGCAGTTCTGGCTCAAAATTTTTCATTTTCAGAAGGTATGAAGGAGAAAAAGCACCCCAAAATCTGTGCCCCAATTTCTCCCGAGTACGGCAATGCCTCACATGTGACCGAAAAATACCAGTTGGGTGCATGGCAGGACTCAGAAGGGAAGGAGTGATTTTTGGATTTTGCGGCTCAGATTCTGGTGGAATGAATGGTGGGTGCTATGTGGCATTAGCAAGACCCCCGAAGCACGGTGAAATTATGAACCTAATAATCCATAGATGTGTGGTATATTTTAAAACACTCCTTTTTACATAGGCCGGGTTTGTCGGGGCAAGTGTCACACTGGAAAATAGTTTGCTTTCTTATTCCCTTTTTATAGCAAACTTTGCACCTTTTTTGTGTCCTGCCCTTTTTTCCAGTGGAGGGGATTTCATCAGGAAAATGCTGCCCTGGTACAATACGGGGGCCAGTACTAGAAGTACTGGGGCCCTCTGCCTGCTGGTTCCCAAATATTAGGCCCTTTATGACTTCCTCTTGAAAGTGCATAAATGTCCCCCTCTGGCCGGTAGAACGGAATAGCACGTAAGCGTTATACAGTGCCATCTGGATGATATACACGGCCAGCTTCTTGTACCAGATTTTTGTTTTCCGCAGGGCACTGTACGGCTTCAGTACCTGATCTGAAAGACCCACTCCGCCCATGTACCTATTGTAATCCAGGATACAATTAGGTTTTGAGGTGTGGGTACTGGTACCTCGTACAGGGACGGAGGTGGTACTGTCTCCGTGAATTGTTGTCAGTATAAGGACATCCCTCTTGTCCTTATATTTGACCAACAACATATTTTCGGTGCATATTCCCCTGCTTTCACCCCTTCTCATTACTTGGGCAATGTGCGTTTTTGGGAGGCCTCTTTGGTTCTTGCGCACAGTACCGCAAGCTGCTGTACCTCTTGAACCAAGGGCCTTAAACAGGGGGATGCTAGTGTAAAAGTTATCCACATAGAGGTGATAACCTTTATCCAGGAAGGGGTGCACTAAATCCCAGACAATTTTTCCACTAACACCTACGAGGGAGGGGGGGCATTCTGGCGGTTCAATTCTTGAATCCTTCCCTTCATATACCCTAAACATGTGGGTGTACCCTGAGGTGCTTTCACACAGCTTATACATTTTTATGCCATACCTTGCCCTCTTACTGGGAAGGTACTGGCGGAATTTAACCCTTCCTTTAAAATGTATAAGGGACTCGTCAATACAAATAAATTTTTCAGGGATGTACATCTCTGCAAATTTGGCACTGAAATGATCAATGACCGGCCTGACTTTGAATAGCCGGTCAAAGGTGGGATCATCTCTGGGTGGGCACTGTGCATTATCGTTGTAATGCAAAAATTTAAGGATCGTCTCAAATCGAGCCCGGGGCATGGCCATACGGTAAAATGGGGTGCTGTACAGAACATCTGTACTCCAATATTGCCTAATTTCTGGCTTTTTTACTATGCCCATATGAAACACCAGACCCCAAAACGTCATCATCTCTACTGCATCTACAGGGGTCCACCTAGCAAATGATGACGTGGGGTTTTGAGCAATAAACTGCTGGGCATATAAATTAGTTTGGTCCACCATTAAATTTATAAAATCATCAGAGAAAAATAATTTGAAAAAGTCAATTTCTCTGAGACCTGTGGAATCAAATTGGATTCCTGGCATGGCCAAAAACTCAGGAACCTGGGGCTCAAAATTGTCTGGTGGTGGGGTCCATACGAGATCAATTATTGGGGGGGGTCTCAGCTGCTCTACGGGGGCGTCTTTGAGGGGGTCCCTCATCACCAGAGGAGGAAGAGGAGCTTAAGACGAATCCTTCAAATTCCCCGCTTGCATCACTGGCTGTGTCAGAGTCAGAGGCAAGCATGGCATATGCCTCCTCCGCTGAATACATTCTTCTGGATGACTGGGATGACATTTGGGATGACATTTGGGATGACATTTGGGATGCCATTTTTATTTTTGTGTTACTGGTAGTGAAATGTTTCAACACGTGTATAGTGTAGGGGGGGGGGTACAAACTTTATTTCAACCCGGGGGGTATGTAGTGTGTAGTGTGTATGTAGTGCAGAAAAAAAAAATACCTTATACAAAAAAAAAAAATTGAAGGGGTTAAAAAAAAAAAATTGAAGGGGTTAAAAAAAAAATTGAAGGGGTTAAAAAAAAAATGAAGGGGTTAAAAAAAAAAAAAAAAAGGTCCTGCGCCAAAAATTGAGCACAGATGTTGGTCAGTAACGTCCGTCACTGAACAGCGCTCAAAGGCAACAGGAAAAAAAAAAAAAAAATAGATCAACCCTGTGCCGAAAAAGCTGATCAGTGATGTACGTCACTGATCAGCGCACAGTGGCCACAGGACACCCACAAAATCACAGTGTGTGTAAAAAAAAAATTAAAAAAAGACCCCACAGCACCCACAAAAAAAAAAAAGGTGATCAGTGATGCGACACTGATTACCAGTGAGGGGCAGCAGGTGCACAACCTTTGGTGCAACTGACAGTGCAACTGGCAGCAACTGACAGGTATATATAAAAAAAAAACCTCTGCACCCCCAAAAAGTTGCTGATCACCTCAGATATAGTGATCAGCACAAAAGGCGGGGGCAGCAGACACAAAATATATTACTCTCTATCACTATCTCTCTCTATCTCTCTATCTCTCACTATCTATCACTCTATGACACTGCAGCAGCAGCACTGACAGTTATATATATGAAAAATAACCCCTGCACCCCCAAAAAGTTGCTGGGGGTGCACAAAAGGGGGGCAGCAGACACAAAATATAGCAGTCTCTATCACTCTCTGTCACTATCTCTCTCTATCTCTCTATCTCTCACTCTATGACACTGCAGCAGCAGCACTGACAGGTATATATATCTAAAAAAAAAACCTGCGCCCCCAAAAAGTTGCTGATCAGTTAATTTATACTGATCAGCACAAAAGGGGGGGCAGCAGTCAGTTATATAAAAAATATATAGCACAATCTGTCACTATCTCTCTATCTCTCTCTATCTCTCTCTCTCTATCTCTCTCTATCTCTCTCTATCTCTCTCTATCTATAGCTCTATCACACTGCAGCAGCACAAAATATAGCACTCTCTGTCACTAGGCCTCTCTATCTCTCTCTATCTCTCTCTCTCTATCTCTCTATCTAATAACTCGCAGCAGCACAACACAGCACAACACAGCACAGGATGTCACAAGAAGAAGCAAGATCCAGGCAGTGATCAGGTAAGTATTTAGAGGGGTTCTGGTCAGTATATCGCGGCAGCTGGGCACGGTGACCGCACTGCACGCAATTCCAGACCGGAATGGCGTCTGCAGTGCAGTCACCGTTAGTTTAAACCCCCCTCCATGGCTGTGATTGGTTCGTCGGTCCGACGAACCAATCACGGCCTTTGGGGGCGGGCGGGGTGAGGTGGGGTGACACCAGTGTCACCCTTACACCCCGCGGTGATTGGTGCTGTACTTTACAGCACCAATCACCTCCGATCCCTGTGTCACCGGCGAACGTTATTCGCCGGTGACACAGAAAACGCTGTGAATGGCTGTTCACACTGAACAGCCAATCACAGCGATCGCCGACGGGGGGGCGGCATCGCAGCCCCCCCTGGGCATGCAGGGACATGTCTGCTGTCAGGGACAGCAGACATGTTTAAACTGTCACCGCGTCTATAGACGCGGTGACAGTTTAAAGCCATGACGTACATTTACGCCATGTGTCGGGAAGTACTTCCCGACCATGGCGTAAATGTACGTCAAATGTCGGGAAGGGGTTAAGGATACGACTTCTCCTTCTGAAAAAAGCACAAGTCCAGATGGTTTTACCATTGCATATTATAAACTCTGTAAGGACCCCTAATTGTCCAAAATACTCAAAGCCTTTAATGTAATAATCGATGATTGTGATTTTTCTCCTAGATCTTTGGAGGGTTATGTTACAGTTATCCATAAGGCAGGAAAAGGACTTGTCTCGGTGCTCCATTTACTATCTAATATCGCTTCAGAGTGCAGATATTCAACTGCTTGCAAAACTTCTTGGCAAAAGGTTAAAGTTGTTGCTTCCTACATTAATATATTTGGATAAGGTGGGGTTTGTGTCTGGGAAGAGGGCACAAGGCAATACCACCAAAGCCATAGACTTGAAACACTTTACTTCTGGTGGCTCTGGCCCAGTGGTACTGCTCTCAACTGATGACAAAAAAAAGCTATAAATAGGATTAGTTGGGTATTTATTGCATTCAGGGGCATCTGGCTCCTGTCTTCATCAGATACTGGCACTTTAAATGTGACTCTATTAGTCCTGGTTCAGATAAATAATGGCACTAGGCAGAGATGTCCTCTCTTATTTTTATATTATTTATGGTAGCCCTTGCTGGTACCATCAGAGCCCAATATCACTGGCTATCCTGTCCAACCCAGTTGTATCAATCCCCAATCTGATGGATGAGTTCCAGAAGTTTAGATAATTATCCAACTTTAAGGTGACCTACTCTAAGGGCCTACACACGTAGTGATTAAGGGGTATCACTAGTTCACTTTGAAAATGCCCCTAAATTTTGTTTGCAGGGGCATAGCAATAGTGATGTGCAGCCCTGCGGGGTGCTATCGCACCGCTGATTAATGGTGCATGGTCTACATCACAAAACGTACAAGGAGAGATTAAAAGATCTTAATATGTATACTTTGGAGCAAAGAAGGGAAAGGGGAGAAACTTTCAAATATATCAAGGGTTTTAACAAAGTACAGGTGGGAGACATTCTTCACATGAAGAGGAGCAGCAGAACATGAGGACATGCACTGAAACTAGAGGGAGAAAGATTCAGGGGAAATGTGAGGAAGAATTACTTCACAGAAAGAGTAGTAGATAAGTGGAATAGCCTCCCATCAGACGTGGTAGAGGCAAATACAGTAGAACAATATAAACATGCTTGGGATAGGCATATTGATATCCTCACAAAAAAAATAAGGATCAAAAATAAGGTTTCAAAAAAGGGGCAGACTAGATGGGCCAAGTGGTTCTTATCTGCCGTCAAATTCTATATTTCTATTAATATCCAGCACGCTGGATAAACATAGTTAATCGCCGGGGCGGGGTCAGGGTCAGTGTTCCCACGGAGAGCACTGGACCTGACAAATCTCTCAGCGGCACATCACTGTGCATCGCTGTGTGCTGAGCATTCTGAGCTATCTGGCATGGCTCAGAACGCTCATCTCTACTTTTGCAGTCCCCATATGTCTATAGTAGTGAATATGTCAGCACCTTCCAACTCCATCAATATGCTCAAACTGTCTTACCTGTGCTTCTCCCTATACCTCCCATTACTGTCCTCCAATACCTGTGCTGCCCCTATTCTGCCCATTACTCTCCTTCTGTGATAGCAACTCATATATCTGTGTTCCCCCCTGTATTCCCCTTCTTACTGCCCTGCTGTGACAGCAACTCCAATACCTGTGCTTCCTTCCAAACCCCCAATTACTGCCCCACTGCCACAGTAGCTCATATGCACGTGCTGCCCCTATACCTCCCATTACTATATTGCTGCTACAGCAACTTCTATAAGAGCTGTCATCACAGCAGGACAGTAATGGGGGTATAGGGAGCAGCGCTGCCCCTATTCTCCCATTACTGTCTTGGGGGTATAGGGGAAAGTTGATATGCCCTAGTTAGACATTGAGAAAAGGTCAACACAAGCAATATGTCGACATTGCAATGGTGAACACATGAAAAGGGTCAACGAGTTTTTCATGATTTTATTCTTCCAGATGATCTGCTTTTACTTTAAGATCCACGTGGACTACCACTGAGAATGGTAAATTGTACTGAGCAAAGCGAACTATGTGAGGGTAGACATTACATTAATTGGGGGTCCATGTCAACAGATCTCGACATAGACTCCTAAATCCATGACATTCTCATATTGACCATTCCTGTGTTGACCCAGTGTATGTTGACCGTTTTCTTGTGGTTTTGATCGTGGGGGAGGGGGGAGAGGGGAAGAGGTGGCAGCTGGCGGTTGGTCCCACAGCTGGCCCCTGGACCTGGATGGTGGCTGCAGCAGTGAGCTGGACCTTTGCCAGCTGGGGATGGTGCCTGGACCCGGTATCTGCAGTGGAGAGTTCACTCCTGTACCTGGGGAACAGTGCCTGGGTTCAGGGACATGTCACAGCATATCAGTAGTAGTCGGACACTAGCAGCCAGTGTCCGCCTACTTATCATTCAGTTGGGGGAACTTTCCCCTACACTAGAACGATATGTTAGGAAATTAAACAGGTTTGATTTTTCACAACTAGTTGGAATGACCGTTTGCATGCCCAAGGCATCAGAAGCTAAGTCCCCAATAAGTATCGGGTATTGGGGCTTATTAAATAGCCCCCAGTGAATCCATTAACCCAGTGGTTCCCAAACTTTTTTGAAATACGGCACCCTTGCTCATCAAAACAATTTCACGGCACCCCTAGGCCAAATGTTAATTATTGATAATTTCCGAAATAAAATATTAAATTAAGTAAATTGTGTTTATATGTCATCCTTAGGGTCAGTTACATGGTAAGAGACAGGATTTGCTACTGTTTGTGCATGTTATCATTGACAGCACTGGTTTCACCTGTGATATTGATCATAAATAATTTCAATTGGTCCTGGACCACCAACTCGGGGCACCCCTGCAAGTGTCCTGAGGCACCCCAGGGTGCCACGGCACACAGTTTGGGAACCACTGCATTAACCAATTGAAGGCCCCCCAAATCACAGAAGTAAATTAAATAATAAAATATAAGCAATGGAAGACCTATTTGTAAAAACTTACCAGAAGGCATTCTACATAAGCTTTATGATACAAAGTGGGAGCCACAAGTGAAGGCTTGAAGAACTACAGGGCATGAGGCCCTAATGCGGACTGTTACAACTTAAGGCAATATTAAGGGGAGGATTTCTAATGTAGTTTGAGATAAATGCCTGCCATCATTGCCAGTTAGAATATTTAGGTTATACTTGGAGACACCCATATTCTGATCTGCCCTAGTCCAATTTACTGTACCACTCCCCAGGCAGCATGGTGTACAGGCTCCTCCTCTTACTGCAGTAAATAATACTGATTGCATTACAGAAAATGCAGTTATGAGGTGTTTGCATAGCAATAGTTTTACTTTACTGCTAAACCGTATAATCTGAACGGAAAGGAGACCCCAGCAGTACGGACCCCTGTTATTGCAGCATCAGCATAAATGTGTTTTGTTTGTATTATTCCCTCAGCTTCTTCCATGCTGTGATACAAAGATACAACATAATAAATAACACTTGTCATTAAGTATAAGTACCAACATCTGCTGGTGTCTGTATACTACTGAATATAAAAAGATTATACAGTCACAGACTAAACATTCTCAAAATAAAAACACTGATACACTGATATTGTCCCGTTGGTAATTGTATATAAGAATGTAGATTCTCTACATCATACTAGTTAGCTAACGCTTCTAAAAATGAAAATATGTGATGATACACGTAGCAACAAAACAGATTTTGGGGGTTATTCGGGTTGAATCACAAGGCTGCGAATTCGCAGCCTTGCAAGTCCACCAAACCCATCCGGCGAATGTTCAGCTGCCCCCCCCCCCCCCCCCTCGCAGCGTGTGTACCTCCCTCCCGGCCGCTGTCCTGGGTGCGTGCAACCAGCGATCCCACTATTCGCAGTGGGTCCACGCACCCAGTGCATGCACATACCCAGAAACCGTCGGCTTGCGTACATATTCGGCTTGCGAGCGGATTTGTGTTTGATTTCTCTATTGCGTCCTTGAAAATGACAGACAGAAGCTGATTGGTTGCTTTTCATTTTTAGAAGCTTTAGTACATTTACTCCTAAAATGACTGTAAGGTATAATAACAGAAAATCAACACTAATCAACAAAATAGCAAGTAAGGTGAGGCAAAATAGCTCCCAGATTTTAAAGCTAAATAAAAATACAGTAATAGTGCATAATCTAATAGTGCATGGAATACTGTTTATTTTCAGTCAAAAGTTGAATTTACAGGTAATATCGTCATTTCTTGGTGTATAGCAGCCTTCTGTTCAATGTTTGTAGATGTTCTTGTTCAATGTTTGTAGACCTTTGCTTTCAGATGTCCCCATCAGGCAAGGAGACAGGGGGGGAAATGGGGGGGACACTACACCAGGCTCTACAGTTCAGCTGGGCCCCGAGGATCAGGGGCTCAAAAAACAGGGGTCACACATCTATCCCCACATCCCTCCTTTTCTCCTATAGTGTTGACAGGGGTTGATGTAACTGTGGGGACTCAGACAGATCCAGGTACCGGGTCCCACAATTTTTGTTGCCTTCCCCAGTCCCCATTGGCTATGTAGAGGCCTCTCATGAAGCGGATTAGAATAGTTTTCCTCCCAGCAATAAATATTCTACTTGCTATCGTAGCCAGACAAATGAAAATGCACTTCATCATAAGATTGCTGCGTTAACGTCAGAAATGATCCGCTGATGCAAAACCTCAGAAATCATCTACACATACAGTATGTATCACAAATGCAGGCCATCATCTGGATATCATATTCGAAACCCATTCAAAATAAACTGTATTTCGTGCACTTTTAGATTATCTACTATAGATCACCCTGTATAAACAGATGGATCATTCTCTATATTGCAATCAAGTTCTGTTAATAGATAGACAGACAGAAAATAAGGCACGCATTGCTAACTCATGCCTGTGATCACTACATTAAGTGGACAGAGATAAATAAAAAACAGACAGTGACAGAGTTCCATAGTGTTCCGTGACATAATCTTGCACTGTCCCCTTTACAGGACATACTCTAGAAGAGTAATTTTATCAGAGAAACAATGACTTGTCTACAGCACAGAGCAACAAACCTTTGATCCAGTGATACATTTCGGCAGGTCTCCTGTTCCTCCATGATAAATTTTCTTTTTCACACCTTCCAAGTTCAAACCTATTGCTTCCTCCATTGTACCTGCTATCTGAGGATAAAAATGGATTCAGGCTGGGAGATTAACCTTTATATAGAGATAAGGAAGGATCTACAAAGCTGCCTTGAAAGCATAAGACCAGGGGATTTAACAGTTTTAGGACAGATTGCCTGCCTTAGTCAGAAATCCCGGTATTCTTACATAACAAATATTTCAACTCTGTTTTTATGCGGCATAGGGAAATAATATATGTGCAGACAGGTGTGTATTTTCTGTTGTATTAAGTTATATTCATCCAATGATTTTATCATGAGACAGGATTTCATTGTACGCATTTTATGCATTTTTTTAATCCAGTATACTTCCTTTTTTTGCTGATACTGTAGTTGAACTTTAATAAAATTAAATCGACCTGGACACAACACATTTTCTGATTTGCCTAAAGTTTCTTGGTGCAATTTCAAATGTTTATAGAATTGTTACTGCTCAGTAAAATACAATTGAGTCCAGAACAAATTCATATGATTTATGGCTGACACCATGTAAAACCAGTGCTTATGGCATTCAGTCACATAATGGGCCTTATTCTGGTCGGTACGGTTGAATCTGAATATGCGGCCAGGACCGAGCGGCCTGAGCCCCGCCTTCCGTACGGATCGCTCACTGCGTCCGAATGTGGTAAGCCGCTGACCGCACGGAGCACGAGTGGATTTCTCGTGTGTACACCTCCTCCATCTCTGGGAACCTCCCCCATCATTCGATGGCCCTTCTCGCCCCTCTCCTCCCCCTGTTCGTAGTGTACACAATTCATGCGGAATTTGGACGTACGTCCCGTGCGCACATGCGCAGATATGCCTCTGCACATGAGCAAACACAAAACATCGGCGGACAGACCGCACGCGGACATAACCGCACCAACCAGAATAACCTCCAATATGAGAACAACCAAAAGCCCCTGTCCCTCACAGGGGCAACTCAGGAGTCAGCGCAAATGTGTGTTTACCAGTAGCGGCTCTTACCTCTCCAGAGGAGGGGGGATGCCACGATGCGGGCTGGGCCCTCCCCCTCCACTGCCATGTTCCTGGTCCCCTGCGCTGGTCCCCATCATGTGGCTGGCGCATGCACATTAGTCCAGGGTTTCCGACTTTTACAGTCTCCTCTCCGGGAGAACCCCGGAGAGGAGACTGTCAGCACCACGTGGGGGCGGGGCCTGATGGAGACATCATCAGTCCCTGTCCCCAGTAATGCAAATCCCGCAATATGCGGGTCTCTGATTAGGGGTGGGGCTAAAATTAGCATGATTTGCATATTTAGCCCCACCCCCTTCCGCAGAAAAGCCGCGAATCGCGGCAATTTAAGCTTCTGCAACCAGGTACGCGAGGAGCGGAAGGGAGGGGTGCCCACCTTTCCGTGGGGCCGGGAGGGGAGGGTTGGCAATCCTGCATTAGCCTCTTTAGTACTGCACATGCGCTGGCCCCCAGCCTCTGTGGGCTGCTTTTGCAGCAGCCCCCAAAGGCATATATTGGATCCCGCTCCGGTGCATGTGCAGTATCGTCCTCGCACTGCGCATGCACGGGACCCGGTTTTATGGGCTGCCACTCAGCAGCCCATGTAGAGGCATGCCGGAGGGAGGGAACACCTCCCAATGGGACTGCCTTGGGTGACTTGCAGGTCGGACTTCCAATTGGAAGTCACTGCCAGTCACAGTGAAGCCAGTGCAGTCTCACAGACTGCATCTTGCTTCACTTAGTCAGAGACATTGGCGGATTTTACCTGATCGATAGATACCGGTAGATAGAGATTTAGGCGGGATGTACTAACCATGAAAAGTGATAAAAAATGGATTGGCTGGTGGATTATCACTCTCCATTTTACCACTTTTCAAGCTTAGGCCCTTATTCTAATTGATTTGGTCCTCCGTGCCTTTGCACGGAGGACCTATGGTGTGCGTCTGCACATGCGCAGAGGTATTTCTGCGCATGTGCAGACACAGCGGGCATCTGACACACCAGATGTCAGCTGCCGGCCCTAACCTCGCACAGGGCGTCCGCAGTTTAAAGACACTATATAGTTGTCTCTGAACTTCGAGCACTGGAGAAATAATTTAATGGTAGCTAACCATCGAATGATTTCTCCCCATCTGTGACTGGATAATTATGGCAATCATCCATTCGTAGGTGTGCGGTGGAAGGGTCACGCGTGCGAAGGAAGGAGGGCGGCGGCACTGTGGGCCGCGTCTGATGGACTCGCAAGGCTGCAAAATTTGCAGCCTTGTGAGCCAATCAGAATAAGGTCCTTAGTACATCTGGCCCTCAGGGAGAACCTGCACTCTAGAAGATAATAAAAATTACTCTACCCCGTTGCAGATTTGGCCAAAGGTACGCATACCTCCCAACTTCTGTTCGTCTAATATGGGAGCTATGGATACAGCACTCGTGGCTATGGAATAAATGCACAAACGCCCGGAGGTTCCAAAAATGTTTCAGTCCTTGTTAACTGTCTTCATATTACATATAACAATAAAGGTTGATTAACCCTTTACAAACATTGATGAAAATTAGGGACCAATCATATTTAAATATAGAATTATTTGTAAGGAGATACATTTCCTATATGTGAAACTAACCATTGATAACAATAAGATTATCACATCACTCTACTACAAGGAGCCGACAGATTTTAACTAAAATTTTAACAAAATGATTACCTTACTTACAGATTATTCATATACAAAGAATCAACCCAGAAACAGATCTGATTTTTATCTGGCTATTCACATAAATTACTCTATGGGGTTTATTTACTAAAATGGGAGTTCTATTGAAGGTGGGATGTTGCTATGAGCAACCAATAACATTCTTTCTTATACGATCCCATGGCAGCCTTCACATTGGGATTTCATCCCATTCCTTGTAGCTAGATAGGTTACTTTTTTCACAGGGTCCTCCCATCTTGGTATAAATCCCTGCTCCTCCCCTTCTCTGATGTCTTTTTTTCCTGTCTACTTGTCTAGTTAGAGGCAGGTAGGTTACTTTTATTTTGGGCTCACCTTTAGAAACAGGAGGTCACTCTGGGTGGTTGCAGCATGGGAGCGTGACCCTTTTAGGGTTCTGTCCATGCCATCCAGAGAGCTAAGTATGGAGCAAGGTATCTTTAAGTCTCCTTTCTCCTAGAACAGCTCCGGAGGTTGTTATAACCTAGAATCCAGCAGCTTGCGCCATCAATTTCTATAGAACAATCGTTTGCGGCAAACGTGAATGCCAAGATGGGACTACAATGCCCAGAAGACATCGCGCCTAGTGCGTAGTTCCGATTTCGGCAGGACGGACGGCCAGGAAAGACTACACTGACCAGAGTGCCTTGCGCATATACGCGCACTTCCGGTTTCCGGCTATAGCGTTTGCACGCTTCCTAAGCGCGCTCTGCTGAGGATTTCAAAGACAGTCTGACACTGTCATTACAGAGGCAGAGCAGCAGCGTGGTCCTGTGAAATCGTCTGAATGGTAGGACACTGAGGTTTTTACCTTGCAAGATATATGTGTATATCTGGGCATGCCTTATGGGTTTTATGTCTATACAGATATCTGGTGCTGTTGAGATGGATCTGCCTTCCCCCATTAGAGAAGATAGTGCCACTGTGAGGTGAGCCTGGTGTATTTTTTTGTAGGAAGTATAGATATTTATTTTCAGTATGAGTGATAGGCTTTCTTGCTTATTCTTTTAGTGTGCCTTCTGGAACTAGGAAAAAGTCTACTAAGAAGAAGCATACCAATGTAAATTGTATGGCCTGTGATAGAGTGATGGATTCAACTCTGGGCAAAACTATATGTGAGGGTTGTGAGCCTCAACCAGATCCCAAGGATAATCAGTCTAAAATATTGAAGGATCCCATGGATTGGATGAGGCAATCCTTTGTGTCTAAAGGGGAGTTTTTGGATCTGCAAGGGTCTAAAAGATCTAGAGACCAAGCAGGATTTCCGTATGAAGTGAATAATTCTTCTGATGATGGTGATGATGTAAACTATTCCTCTGATGAGCCTGGAGAAATTAAAGAAGATGTGAGGGCGTTTAATTTTGAGACCGTGGAATATATATTGAAGCATATATACAAACTATGAATTATAACGAAACAGTTACCCAGTGGAGGGTGCAGACTTATTGTTTGAGGATAGATCCAGGAAGGGTCGATCATTTCCGGTGCATCGTGTGATGAAAGATACTATTGTTAAAGAATGGTCAAACTTGGATAAGAAGCAAGGGAAACTATTTTGAGTAGACAGGTATATCGAAGATAGATGCAGCAGTGGCAGAAGTAACATCTCGCATGACACTACCTCTTGAGGATGGGGCCTCATTCAAGGATCCGATGGATCGAAGAATGGAGGGTTCTTTAAAGAAACTGCTTATCTCCACAGCAGTATCTCTTAAAAAGTGGGTAGCTATGGCTTCAGTAGCCAGAGTCCTAAGAATGCGGTGTACAAATCTTTATACAGATATTGAAGAGAAAATTTCAAGACAATATATATTGAAGAATCTAGAAGTTATTCAAAAATCAGTTGAATTTCTTTGTGAAGCTACCATAGATGTGACTTCGTTTGCAGCAAGGGCCATGTCGGCAGGTGTGGCTACAAGAAGGGCACTGTGGTTGCGGTCTTGGTCGGCGGACTCAAATTCCACAAATCGCCTGGTCTCTTTGCCGTTCGAAGGGTCCTTCTTATTTGGTACAAAGCTAGACGCTTTGATTCATAGGCTCCCGCAAGATAAGAGGAATAAGTTTCCATATCCAGGGTCTTCTAAACAAATGTTTAAGGAACCCAAATCATACAGGCCGGGCAGGCCATACAGTCAGAGGGGTTTGTTTGCTAATTCCAGACAGCCCTTTCGACAGAATTATAGAAGAAGTGGAAGACCATGACAATCAATGTTTTACTCCGGTGGGAGCCCGGTTATTACAGTTACCAGATGTATGGGATACCGCAATCCAAGACAGATGGGTACAGAAAATAATTTGAGACGGATATTTGCTGGAGTTCAGTCAAATTCCCAGCAATGATTTCTTCAGGATATCAAGAAAACCAAGGTCTGTACTGGAAGGGAAATAGTTGAGGAAGATTGTAACCAACGTATTGTCCATCAAGGAGATAGAACCAGTTCCAGCAAACCAAATGGAAAGGGGAATTTATTCCAATCTCTTTCTGGTGGAGAAAAACATGGTGGGTTCAGGACTATTATAGACCTAAGACATTTAAATCAGTTATTGGAGGTAAAGAAATTTCTTATGGAGACCATGAGAACCATAACGGCAGGCATAAAAAGAGGGGACTTCATGGTGTCTCTCGATCTAAAAGATGCGTATTACCATATACCTGTTCATCCCAAACATCGGAAGTTTCTCAGGTTCACCATAAAGCAGAGGCATTATCAATTCACATGCCTACCCTTTGGTCTCGCCTCCTCCCCAAGGGTTTTTACAAAAGTGCTAGTAACTTTGGTAGCAGTTTTAAGGAGAAGAGGAATTCTTCTTTGGCCCTATTTAGACGATATCCTCATCGCAGCCTAATCGAAACAAGTGCTACTGGAACATTTGCAGATGGTGGTCGATTTTCTGCAGGCACACGGCTGGATATTAAATTTACAAAAAAGTCAATTGAACCCCACCCAAAGAATCAAGTTCTTGGGGGTGATAATAGACTCAGCAACGCCTTTACAGTCTCCAAGATTTCGGGTAATTACAACCGACGCAAGTCATTTAGGCTGAGGAGCCCATTGCGAAGGAGAAGCAGTTAGAGGGACTTGGTCAAGAGAGGAGAGTGTGAATTAATCGAATTGGAGAGAAGCCAAAGCGGTATGGAGAGCGGTGATGGCTTTTTCTCAGAGAATAAGAAGATCACATTTGAGAATCTTTTCTGACAATACATCAGTGGTGGCATATATAAACTACCAGGGAGGCACCAGGAGCAAGTCACTCATGGAGGTGGTCTCAAGGATCCTAACCTGGGCAGAGGAGAACCTGAATTCCTTGACAGCAATATATGTGCCAGGAAAACAGAATATTTTAGCAGATTTCCTCAGTCAGAACGAAGTTCTTCCCGGAGAATGGGAACTAAATGGAAGAATCTTCAAGGAAGTGACCATCCGATTTGGGACACCAGAGGTAGATCTGATGGCTACACACTTGAACAAGAAGGTGAAGACATACTTCTCCAGATATTATCTCCCTCAGACCTCAGCCGTAGACGCGTTCTTCCTCCAATGGACATGTCAATTGGGGTATGTGTTTCCCCCATTTCCTCTGATACACAGGGTCCTAAAGAAAGAGAGAGGTAATAATAATCCTTCCTTTCTGGCCTCGAAGGGTGTGGTATTGAGGCTGGCACTGCAAGATCCATGGACCCTGCCGATAGTTCCAGATCTCCTATTACAAGGACAGATGTTGCATCCAGACCCAGCAGCCTTAGCTTTGATGGGATGAAAATTGAGAGGAACC